>NW_008795034.1:2866211-2966676 GCF_000699145.1 Aptenodytes forsteri
GTTGGCCTCCCCCCCGCCTGTTCGCAGCCAGAATGACTTTAAACCACCAATTGCCTGGAGGTGGGAGGACGTACCAGGGAAAGGGTCATCCTAAATTGACTCCTCTCCTACACTCCTTCTTAAGCATCCTTTATTATCTGTCAGATAATAAATCACAGCTATCTGTCTGATTAGATTTTGGGTCTGACTGAGGCTAACCACTCTTATCTAAGATTTTTAAGTTACAGTTGCTCAGACCTCTAACATGAGAGACTTTAATGATTCTGTTTTCAAGGTAACTGGGCACTTAAAAAATCACCAGCCTGTTTGTAAAATGCTAGTGAAGAGTTTTGTAAACTAAGCGTAATTACAGCAACAACAGACCTGTTTGCAAGAAGATGTTATCTGAATACTGATGCCCCAAAGAGTTACTCTCATTTAGTTTGCTTGGGAGAGTACAAATTTAAAAAACATGCTTGTATGTATTCTTCTTATCTCATACCTAATGCCAGGAACTCAAAGAGATGGCTCCCAGCCTCCCTTTACAAAATACAATGGAGCAATGTGTCTCCTGCTGCACAGCAGAGAAATGGGGCTGGTCAGGAATGGCACTGCACAGTCTTCACAACCACAGCCCAAGCCAGCATCCTGAAACCCCACTGATAAAACACACAGGGAAAAAGAAAGTCCAAGTGTACTCCTGTCTCACTCTCCAAACCAGGTCATGTTTTTGGAGAGGAGAATGTCTAATCTGGTGTGACCATTCTTACACAATTCATTTTATGTGGGGAATCTTAACTTCTCCATGGGATGAGCCAATAAGGAACTCCATTAGAGGGAATTGAGGAAGATCTTTCTTCTTGGACTCACCTTTTATTCTAATTCTTTTTGGCCCTGATTTACCTAAATATCGACGCAGTATCAGTAGGATTAAGACAGAACATGCTGTGAATAAAGCACATCCAGGAAGATGAGGTGCTCAGCTGTTCTAAGATGTTCACTGCAGCCTGAACTGTTCAGAAGAGCAATATTCACGCTTAAGGCCATACTGTTTGTGTGGTGAGGCTCAGGTGGCTGAGCAGTGTGAATTTATATACTAGTAATCTTGACCCACTGAAATCACCAGAAGTCTCTTCATGGACTTCGTGTCTGGCTTTGGATCAGACCCTGATCCTCAGCAGATGTAAATCCCTGCACCTCCACTGAAGTCACCAGAACTATGCCTGGTTAGGTCAGCTGGTGCTCATGCCCTTTCCCTCCACAGTAATTCAACATGCATAATTACCTGCAAAAGCATTCTGCTGACAACAGTCTTCTCTTCTCAAATGAATGATTTTCACTGTGTTCCCAGGTTCTACATCTTCTCTAATAACGCCGTACTCTAGGTGGATTATCCATCACCATAAAATCATTCATTCTTTCAGATACAGTTAATTTTAATGAGGCTGGCATGGACTAACAAGCCATTGATTCACATTTATGGATACAGTAAACAACTCTTGATTTCTTTCAATCTCTACACTTGAGCGTGCTAAATAGATTTAGCCAACGCTGCGTGCTGGACACACGCCCACCTTATTACTGGGAGATATCCAAACATTTCCTACAAGGTTATCACTGCACTTTGCCACAGAGGAAGAGAAACTAAGAACATACCAGTATGTTCTATGAACAGACCTGCAGGATAACTTGATCTCCTGTAGTAATTTCAAATAAATGAACAAGATTCGGGTTTCAGTTATCACTTTGTAAAGCCGACTCATAGTTCCAGGAAAAGCCTGACGAAGCAGAAACACTTTTCATTGTAGATTTTCTCTTTCACTGGAGGTTAAAAGATTAGGGGTACCCAGACTGCAGTTATAATGGAGGAAGAGACAGTCCCCAGCTTGACCCCAGCTAATTTTGCTGTTGGGGAGCTCACTGCTGTGCTCAGTAGTAGCTCACATTGATGGCAGCAGAACCAGATGGAGAATCCCAACCCCAAAACTGCTATTCAAAACATAAAAAAAAATCTTCAAACACTTCTGAGCTATCTGGCCCAAACCACTGTGCTCCATGCTCCTTTCATTTAGATGTCTGAATTTAGCCTGTATGAATCGCCCTATGACAAATCTCTACCCAGGCTTGCTATATAAATTATGCATTTTTCAGCATGTGAAAAGGGCAAGTCCCAGGATTAGAAGCTAACCTGGGCCTCAAAAGCATGAGTGGTGCAGTCAGCCTTGTATTACAGGGCCAGAAGGGTCTTCAAGACAACATATAATCTATCCCCTTACTTATTTGCCTATATCCCGCTGTTATGTTTCAGAGACACTCACTTGCCCCGGCTGCAGGGCCTCCCAAGGCTGTCTGTTCCAGTCCTCACCATATATTTCATGAAAAGCTTTTCATAGCAGGCAATCTGAATCTCCTTGGCTGCAGTATAAAGCCTAAACGTCCTTGTTCTATCTACTGCAGATAACAAGGACAAATTACTCTCTTCCCCTTTTTAAGTGTTTTAAAGATGCCTCCTCTCCCCTTAGCCCTGCTCTGTCTTAAGTACGTGCTCTTCCACAGGCTCCTTATGCTTCTGCTCTCCACCGGTAACGATAGGACGGCAGCACCGTGCCTCCCTTCCTCAGAGGGACAAACACATTTAGAAGATTATGAGTTTCAGATACTACTGTAGGCAGTATGAGTTTTTTCAAGGTACTTTGACGTGATGGATAGCATAGTCAACTGTAGATTTACCTCAAGCATTGGAAAACAGGAGCATTTCCCTCACAACAAATTCAAGTGGTCTTCTGTATCGCCCCAAAGTCATCACAGAAAGCCACCCTGCGGCATGCTGCTAAGTGACTACTACAGTGTTCCACCATCTTCAGCTAAAGTCGGGAGGCCAGACTATGAAACTAATAGGAAACTTCTATGAGAATATGCCACTTGAGTGGACATATTCTACTGGTTCTTAGCTGCTACACTGAGAGGATCGAGCAGCAGGCATGCCTTATGCATGAGGCTCCACTGGATGCAGGGTGACCACCAGCACGAAAGGGGGCCTGAGGGGGCTCCCACTGCATGGACAGCACAGCACACGTGCTGAATCAGGCCCAAGTGACAGAGGAGCTACAGCTCCTGCCTTCTGTCAACACGTGCATAATTCTGACATGCAATACGAACAAAAGTTTCTCCTTTGCCTAATTAAGAGATGTTAATTTAAGTGTGGTTTTCAGTGTTTGCTTACAGAAGCACAATTACTTCTGCTTTCACAGCTTAAAATAAAAATCTCAAATAAGCTCCAAAGACAGGGCCTTGGGTTTGGGGTCACTAAACAAACAAACTGGCTTTGACTTCCTAGGATTCACAGATCATAAAAACCTACTGCTCATTATGTTCTTAGAAGACAAATTCTCGAGTCTCAGGGGAACATCTACTAAACAGTACTTTAGCTCCTGCTCCCATCTCCAACAGAAAGTGGATGTATGCACAGATCAGACCAAACAGATTTTAGACATTTAAGCAATTTAGATGTCCGCGTTTTCAGAAGGCGCAGAGCAAGAAAATGTGTGCTCAGCTTTTTTAAAGCATTTAAGTGAGGCACTTAAATTAGAGCAACGTGGCTCCCCATATAACCTATGCAAGTAAGAAGTACTTGCTAATGTCTGGCCTGTCCTCCTCCTTCCCCAGACTATAGGGGGATCTCCATGGTAGCCACGTTCCTAACTTAACTGCTCCAGTTCTGAGATGGATAAACCTGGTTGTAATTGTAGCCGAGTCTTGAAACAACCTGGGGGATGCGTCTCTTTTCCCCAAATCCATTCAGTTCCAAGGGAACGGGAATTACTACAAGGACTATTTCTTGCATTTAGCTTGAGAATATGTCTAGAAAAGGTGAGTAGCTGTCAGAAATGATACATGGGTTTGCAAAACAAGGCTTAAAGAGACACTTGAGAAGCATTTGAAAGGACACAAGCCCAGAGAATGAGTCTCTAGCTGTTGCTCCTTCCTCCTTCCTCCTTCATGCTGCAAGGCATGCAGAGAAGAAGAGAAAGTGAGGACCCTATGTTCAATAAGGAGTGGAGTCACAACGTAAATATGGTGTGGGTACTGAACAGATCTGTCACAAGAGCTATGGATACGCATAACCCCCATCACATCTACAGCGTCGCTGTGCCCAGGGCAGTTTGGAGGTGCCCTAAGAACAGCCCATGAGTACCAGTGGGGTGCTGAGCCCGAGGCTCCCTCCTGCCGTTTGCACAGGAGGGACCTGCCAGGGCAACATCCTGCAGTGTTAAATAAGCTCCTTAATCAGCATAGAATTCTATTCTATTCTATTCTGAAGGAAAACAGGATGAGAAATAGACTACTTTACATTCAGGGCTCCAATAAACCAGCACTGTAGGATATATCACTATCAGAGGGTAAGGAAAGGGAAAAAGAAGCTAAACCTTGGTATTAGTAAATGCAAAATGTAAAAACATTTAAAGCGACACCTTTATGAAGAGAGCTTTTAAATTATTCACAGTCAATGCAATACAATCCACAGCTAATTACAGTCTATACATGCAAATGAAAGTAATGATAATCATAATTACTTTGCACTTATATACTGTAGCAATTTTCATCCGAAGACCTCAAAGTCTTTATAAACATTAATTAATCCCCCCATCACCCTGGTGTGCTCGGCAACTGTTACCATAATTCTCATTTTAGAGCCAGGTAAACTGGGGTTCAAAGAGGTTAAGTGATTTGCTCGTTGTCACATTTTGGTGCCGCAGGTGGGATCAGCATGGATGTCCCGTCAGAGGGCAGCCATTACACACTACTGCCTGGTTACAGGTGTGGGGGCCAAGGGAGCGGAGGGGTGCAGTATATTGAGACGGGGCAGGCGAAGGGCAGATTCTTGAGCTGAGGAACAAGAGCTTGACAAAAACACTTCACTTATACTACAAAGACAGCACTATATTTATAGCGCACCATACTGCAGTAGTTCCACTGCCGAGATCCATACATTGACCCTAAAAGCACTGACACCGATTTTAAGGTTTGATTTTGCCTTCCAGAGAGTTGTTTTATTCTGTTCTTTTGTTTTGTTTCTGCAAAGAAAATAATATCATAAAACTTTGTCTGGGAGACAGGTTTGCAGAGAAAACAGCAAATACCAGAATCACTGCTGTTATCAGCTTTGGCTTTATCTAATAAAGACCTTTTATTTGGACTTCAGAAACGCAAAGTGAGAGGATACGGTGCATTGCTGGGAAACAGGGCTGAATTTACAAACGTTTTTGACACATGGGCTCAGATTAAGCCAACCGAGTCAGTCCTGTGCCTTCTGGTTTCTGTACATAGGCTCCAGGCTCTCAAGAAAGCTCCACCACCAGGTAATGCTAAGCACAGAAGTTAAGGCAATTTGGGCTGGATGCATCTGGCAAGCGGACACCTATGGGGTTCACAAGTTAGGTATCTATTTCCCACTGACATCCCATTAAATTTTGAGTCTCCGGAGGAAGAAACATTTATACTGTGCTTCTGCAGCACCTACCCTAGGGCAGCAGTGAGGCAACCTGATAGGTACTACCACAATAAAAGTAATTGGCCTAATACAACGCAGCCCCCCCCAGGACAGGTTGCTGGTTCTCTCTTGGGCTAATGATCTGAGTCGCAGGATGCAAAAGATGAATGGACTTGAGAAATCCCCTCGACAGACTATCTGACGGTCCAAAAGACAACAGAAAGTAACTTCAAACTCCTCTCACCTGTAATTACTTCTCTGGATTTGCATCCCGTGGCTCAGAAAATGGACTCAGATTTTGTCTTTACCCACATTTCTAAAGGCTGTTGCGTGTTAATCATTGTCTGGTACCATAAAATGCAACAGCCATCAATATCAAGCCTGCCAACTTAACAGGCTCTTGTAATGGGTACATTTCTATAGACCTACACAATAAGACTAATTGCATGGGCTTGCTGTAAAAGCCAGAGGTCGTTTGATTACTAGCTGTTTTGTATCATGAAAGTGCACATTAATTATTTAAAAGATGGACTTATAATTATTGTAAGCTCTAAGTAATTACCTATAATTTTGGCAAGTGTTAGAAAAACTGATAGTCTAGCAAATTCAGGTTTTAGTCATTAGTAAGCTCATAATTACATTTAAATTGCAAAATGAGAATTATGCAATTTATCTCCCCAATAATGCATAAACATTACAGTGATTGTAGGTTTTAATGGACTATATTATTACTATAAAAAGCAGAGCAGTGATGGGCAGTGAGGGGCAATTTGAGTTCATTGCTGTTATTTTACATTATAATTGCTTATCAGTGACTGCACCGTGATGGTTATTCTCCTTGATTAACATGGGATAAGTCCATTCCACCCATCAAACTGTACTGGAAAATAACAAAACTTACTGAAGAGTCACTAAAAAGAAGTGATTAATCTTATATCAATACAGGAGTAATTGCTGTAGGTAAACAATCTAGAAATCACATATCTGCTCTTTATCTATCCCTTAAGAAAAGCAGAATTCCCAAGTCACGCTGTTTTGGGTAGGGCTGCTTTTTCATTCAGACTTTTCAGGATCTGTTCCCATACACTCCTCACCCATACCTGAGGCTACCCAGTGCTACTCCACCACCTATAAGAAGAAGAATGAATAAAAAATGCCACCAAGTAAAACATACACAAGAGGATTTTTCAAATGCTGCTATTCCAAAGCAGTCTGTGCCCATCTAATATCCCAACACGTCAATGGCAAAATCCATTTCAACATGAGAAAAGCAGTATAATGACTAGATACAGCTTACCAGACAACAGAACTGGTCTGGAACAGTAAGTTGTCCAGCATCATTCCAGAAAGAGGAACTTTCTAATAATAATAAATGCAAACCATCAAATCTGATCAAGTAACTATGGATGTGTATGCTCTGATGCTTACAGATCACCATCTGCCCCCTCCTCAGCAGCAGATGTTCACAAAAAGTTAATCCCTGCTTTGCAAGATCCCCGAGGTCTTCTTAACAGTGGCAGTAGAGAGTAAGTAGGAGAAAAGGAGTGAGATCTGTCTGTGGCTGGGACACGTTAAACGGGAGCATGGGACAGCAGTTTCCAAAGCACACAGTGACGTCCTAATAGCACTCCCACTGAACTCAAGGGAAATTTTACCATATATAGTCGCAAGGGCAGTGAATTTGTTGCAATTCAATAATGCCATTGTTCCTTTGGTTTCAGGTGATGGGTGAAGTGATTTCTATGTGTGGACTAAGCACTTCATCTATCAGACAAAGGTGTCAGTCACCCAAGATCTAGGAGCAATACTGGAGAACAGATTAGGATAGAAATGTAGGATATTTTATCCAACTGAAAATGACTGCAATTAATCCTAGTTAGAAACTAGGTGAGGCTGATGGGTTTATATCCAAAACACAGCATTTTCAGCCAACAGCACTTCTCTCTACAGCCAAACAGTGATATTGGAGTTCGATACTTCCTGAAAAGAAAAGGCAACACCAACCGCTGTGAATCACTCATGCAATTTCCTTATGGATTTTCACCTTTCCTGTTACACGGACTTTTCAGAACATTGACCAGAGAGACTGGTAGAGGTGAAGATGTCATTTACCTTGAAATCAGGACCTGCCCATGCAGTTAATGTCATGATTTTGGTACGACTCTTGTCTACAACAGTCCCTCTTGTCCATGGAAAACTTGTCCCCTTATGATGTAAGGAGGAACGAAACGCTGGGACTGTACTTCCAGGCTTCTCTGCAGTGAGGCACTTTCACACTGTGTGTACCTTAGAAGCTGGACCATGCCATTTACCTTGAAATCAGGACCTGCCCATGCAGTTAATGTCATGATTTTGGTACGACTCTTGTCTACAACAGTCCCTCTTGTCCATGGAAAACTTGTCCCCTTATGATGTAAGGAGGAACGAAACGCTGGGACTGTACTTCCAGGCTTCTCTGCAGTGAGGCACTTTCACACTGTGTGTACCTTAGAAGCTGGAGTCCTGCCAGTACAACAGGCTTGGTTTGACACCGGGGAAATTTAAGAGCTGCTTTGTATTGTTATTTTACAAGCCCTTATACAGTGTTTGTTTTAAATGATGTGCTGTGTGATTTAGTGGTGTTTGCTGAAATGATGAAAGCCAGTGCTTGATGTGCTGTGCTGTGTGACTGTTGTCTTCTCCTGGAGATGAGATATTACTTTTCACTGGAGTTTCCCTAAAGGCAGCAGCAGCTTTAGCCTCTGGGGCACCGGATCTGCTCAGAAATTCCAAAAATAAAATCCAAGGGAAATGAATGTGCCTTTAGCCCAGCTCTGCACGCCATTTAGCAGAGCAGCTCTTCCGCATGACGGATGGCAGGCAGGCAGCTGCCCTGTGCAGTGGTCGATGCAGGCAGGGACCCACAGCGGCGGTGGCAGAGCCCACAGCTCGGTGACCAGGGTGGTAACACCAGCAGCACTGTAAGAGCCGTTCTGAGAGCAGGCCGGGAGCTTGCCCCTACACCGCTAATATCAGTGAGGGTTTTGTTACTTGCTTCTGGGAGCGCAGGGTCAGGCTTTTATGAGCTACACATTTGAAGGCCACGGTCAGATCATTTCTGGTGTCAATACTCAGGCTGACCCCTACTCCCCTTTCTGTGAGCTGTGGCACGAACGGTCTTCTGCCTGGACAGTTTTGTTGAATCAGGCAGATGTGGCTGGTGTATATTTCTCTAACGGTGAGAACCAAAGTCTCTGCCCCAGAGGGCAGACAGGAAAAGAAAGAATTACTTTTTGTCAAATGATAGGCTCTAGCTTCCTTAAGAGCAATACAGGATCACCCCTCGGAACCCAAAACCTGATGAAATTCCTGCCCTATATAACTTCCAGGTTGCTACAGGATGAAAGAGTTGGAAATAACAGGACCCTGGGGACTTCCATGCTGCTCAAGACATCTAATCCAAAACCTCCTCTCTGCCAATGGCCAGTTGTCCTGGTTTTAGCTGGGATAGAGTTAATTTCCTTCCTAGTAGCTGGTACAGTGCTGTGTTTTGGATTTAGCATGAGAATAATGTTGATGACACACCGATGTTTTGGTTGTTGCTGAGCAGTGCTTACACTAGCCCAGGACTTTTCAGCTCCCCATGCTCTGCCGACTGAGCAGGCTGGAGGTGCACAAGAAGCTGGGAGGGGGCACAGCCAAACTGGCCAAAGGGACATTCCATACCATGGGACGTCATGCTCTGTACAGAAACTGGGGAAAGCTGGCCAGGGGGGGCCGCTGCTCGGGGACTGGCTGGGAATCAGTCGGTGGGTGGTGAGCAATTGCACTGTGCATCACTTGCTTTGTATATTCTTTTATTATTACTATTACTATTTTATTTTGATTATTAAACTGTTCTTATCTCAACCCATGAGTTTTCTCACTTTTGCTCTTCCAATTCTCTCCCCCATCCCACTTAGGGGGGGAGTGAGCGATCGGCTGTGTGGGGCTCAGTCGCCGGCTGGGGTTAAACCACAACACTGCTATCAGGTGCTTCAGTGGAGATGCACTAAGTCTTACAGGAGGTAAACAAGGGATAACGTCACCCCACAACATCTACTCAAGGCTTCAGCCTAATCCCCGTTTAGCAGAGTTTCACCTATACACTTGAGCATGCGAATTCATACTCCTTCCAAGCCTCTTCATTAAGTAGCTTAATTCTGCATTGAAACATTCAATGCCTCTTTGCACCTCCCTAAATTCTGACCCTTTGTAGGAACTGCCAATTTATATTACAGACACATCAAGGCTTTGAAAAAACTTCCTTTCTCTAGCAAGCACTCTTTGCCCTCCGGTTCAAAGGTACGTCTGGTCACAGGTCAGTGAGTAACCAGAAGGCATCTAAGAGAAACAACTTTTCAGCCAGCGCACATTTCCTCTTGGATGATGATAGCGACAGCTACGGGGGAACATAGGATCACTGGGCTGGCAGAAACTGGATGGGTGACTGAGTCCTGTGCCCTGATAGCAGAGGCCACTACATCACATCATCTCCTTCATACATGCTTCGAGCTGCACCTCTAAACAGACAGTATTTTTGCTCCTGTTATTTTGACATGAATGTTGCTCTGTTCCAGAATCTTGTTGCTTTAATGGTTAAATGCTGTCTTATTTCCAGGCTAAGTTAATGCATGGTTAATGTAGATGTTTTGCTCTCACCAGTGCATTCCTCTCTCTCTCTGCTCTTACTTCCCTATGATATTTTTAGACAGCAATCAGATCATCTCTTGGTCTGTCATTTGCTAGACTAAACAAGCCAAACTCTTCAAGTCCTCTCTCTTACAGTAGGTTCCACTTTCCCTTGATCATTCGGTTCAAGTTCACCTTTCCTGGATATGACTCACTGGAGTAGTACTGTTTCAGACACAGACAGCTTGCACGGATACTTCCTTTCCCTTTGAAGACAACCTTCATCTGACAAACCCCAACATCGCGTTGCCATTTCCACGGCTGCCGCACATTGGTGCTTCCCATGATCAGCTAGGACAAAAGGAAATTTGCCTCATTTGTTTCTAACTGATGTCTGTTAATCTAACAGGAAAAATTCTTGCTATTAGTCCAAGCACATGACCTCTCACTTCATATTTTTAAATTGTAGCAATTAACATTGCAAGCTATTTAAGACTGTTTCGGTGTGATAAAGCTGCTTTTTCCAACAAAAAATTGGGAGAAAAAAAAATTTGTTTTGTTACAACTGCTATGAGCCTGCTTGCTCAAATTCTTCCTACAGGTTTGGCTTACACAGCTGCAAGCTACCAGGACTCTGCCAACCTCTTCACTATTGGTCTTGAATGAACATAAGAGCTGCTCTCCAAAGACCAGCAGTAGGAGAGAAAGAGATGTGGAGCCCTGGCCTGGCTCATCTCAAGTGAGCTCCTCACTACATAGCCCTCAAGACTCCAGGGAGCATGTAAAATACAGTAATAGAGCTACCCAGCCCATTTTGCATGTGGCTTATGCAGGGAAATGTCAAACCTTTGTCCTGTCAGCACTCTAGAGTCTAACGGTCCATCAGGTAGGTCTGGAAGGTATTGCTGCCCCTGAAGTCACCATCCCTACTCTGCTGGGCAATGAGCTCAGCTAGTCCAATCTCCTTAGGGTTCCTCAGCAGTCTGTGCCACCCTCCTGCCTTCCAGAGGAGATGTGTATCGTACAGAAAGCCTGGAACAAGAGCATTCACAAGACAGGTATCACACGTACCAAAAGCTTGATAGGCCTAATGCCGGACTTGGTAACTCTCAGTCCTAGAAACCCCAATATACAATTACTTTGAACTTACTTCTGCTCTTGCTGATGTCCTGGGAAACTTTTCGTAAGTAGCATTTATATCCTGTGAATTAGCACAAAGGCCCTTTCTTTGGTTTTACAGGCACAGCAGCAGTAACCACTGGCAGTATTAGGATGTACTAGTGACAGATGGGTTTTTAGGGACAGAGTCCTGTCTGAACAGGGGAGTAATGCCCACTGGGAGCGCGTGAGGCGTCTGCCTGTGCAAAAGCCACCAGTGACACTGCTGCCAGAGAGGCTGGGCTACCAGGGGACTGGAGGGAACAGCTCTGAAATCCCCATGACCAGGTTTTACAGATCCCTCTCCCGCCTGTCTGGGTCTGAGAAAAGGCAAGCTGAGCCTCATTAGTGAATCAGCCAAGCAGGACAGGTAGCCTCAGGTTACACGAACGAGCCAATTAAGAGGACTTCTAAAGGAAACTTGGCTGGGTAACAAGGGAGGAGAAAGCCTGGCAGCACTGGTTGGGGAGGCAGAGCTGTGCAGTTGAAGATGGGCTGCTGCATAATTACCAAAGCTTTTTGCATTGTGCCATTGGGGGAAGGGTAGCCTTAAAAGATTAAAGATGGCTGATTTGGGGCTGTGATGTTGTTAATTTGTCTCATCAGAGCCTGAAGTAAACCAAATAGCAGTAAATGATGATATTCTTGCTCTCCCTGTAGGCCCTACCTGACAGGATATCTTAAGGCATTTTGGAGGCCCTGCTTGACCTAACACCCCTGCACCCACTGTCCCAGGATCCTGCCAACACCCTCGAGGCCTTCTGAGCTAGCTGGATGGGAAGGTCGCTCAGTATTTTGCCGAGCGGTTTATTGTGGTGGTGGACTTGCCCCTATCTATCAGGCAGGGAACAGATGTTAATTACAAGCTCATTGCTGTGTTGCACGGTCGGCTCAGGCAGATTCTCAGTTGTGTGCTGCAAGAGTCCCCTCCTCCTCTGCAACTCTGCACATCCGATGTGCGTAACCGGCCTGCCCTGTGGCTTGCAAGTCGTTGTCAGGAGCTGTGTCTGGGGTGGTGGAGAAGGCAGAATTCACCACAGTCAGGTGGTGAGATCAGAATAAATACAATACTTCAAAGCGCCTGTTATTTTCCTGCAATGAAAGACTCTTCAGTCACCTCAAATTCTAGGAGGTTTGCTTTGCTTGCATAAAAAGGTGAAGTTTCAGCTATTTTAATTGTGTCAGAGATATGCAGCTCACAGGAAGACCTGTGGTGTCCTGACAGCCCGGTGGCTCATGGAGAACAATTCCATCATACAGCAGTTCACAGTCACCAGAGACCAAATCCAAATACACCCAGTGTTTTAGAGAAAACAAATTCCAACCCAAATCTGGCCAAGTTCTCCTCTGAGGGTGGGAATTAAAATCGTGACTCCAAACAACCTTTTCAATTTCATCCAGTCACAAATCTGTCTAGACAGTAGATCACAGACAACAATTTGGGGGGGCAGAGGGCTGTTGGGCTTTTTGCTTAGGGCTTGAAGTAACTTAATGATTATACAAACTGAACTCTTTGTCAACCCATTTGCAACTCATACCTGCAGCTATTTTTGATGTCTTCAAGGATCCATTACAAACCAGAAAGCCCAGATCAGTCCACTGAGCTTTCATACACTTTGATTGGTGAATTTCCTACATATTCCCTCCAAATCTGTGCAGTGGATCTTTGGCCAAAGAGTTAGGGCAAGTTTTATGCATCTAGTCCAATGCCCCGTTTCATCCGTTGGCCAACATCCAGTGCTCCTGAGTAATTCCTTTTGCGCGAGCACTACTGGAGTCTGGTAAGCAAAAATGACCCATAAAACTGCATGATCATTTTACAGCTGTATGAGAAGAACACAGAGAGCTTTGTTCTGAGTTAAAGTCCCCAGCACACTGCTAGCATTAGACAAAGAATAATAATAGCTGCTTGCACCAAGGTGCCTCAACTGGAAAGAATCCCAGCTTAATCTGATGGAACAAAGCTGCCTACAGGAAGAACAAACACAAATAGGTCCTGCAAAACCTGACTGAGCATCAAAATGCATATTTCATCCAGATGGCTATCTTCTGAGACCACAACCTGGAATGGCAAACGGCAAAACCCGTGTTTGTGTTCAGCTCATCTGAATGATTGCCTGAGAGTGAAATCAGATCTACATGGCTGCATACGGCTTAGGACCTAGCCTTAATATTCTTTTTGAAAATTTTTTTTTTTCCAGAGAAATTGGAAAGTTTCACTTTTCACGTGCAAGACAAGAAAACCATAAGCTCTCACTTCATAGGTTTTTTTCAATGAAGAACACAGATAGTCTTTTCTTATTTAAACAGATGGATACCACTCCTACCTTGGAAAGAACATGCACTGCCTTTTGTAGTGGAATCAAAGTAAAGCTGAATGGATGAAATAAGATCTGCCAAGCACAAAGTATTACAGGGCAAAGAAAACAAGTGGTAGTTCTGAGAGCCCTGGGTTTGGGTCTAGAAGAGGAGAAAGAGGGGAAGACTTGGTCTTATGAAATATTTCAAGGACTATCAATTTGAAGGCTCCTTAATACAGCAAACACATTACCTCTAGTACATCCATCAGGATGTGGTCTGGCTGTTCAGCATCAAAATCTGCTAAAAGACTCACTGAATATATGCAGTTGCCAGGGGGTCAATGAGTTTATTGTTTAATAAATGTTGGTATTCGACCAAATGACATAAAAGAATTTCAAAATTTTACTAGTCTAAGGATTTTACAGAGCTAGAATATGGCTAGGTATTACAAAGGATCTGTGGAATACTCATTAATATTCTATACTGTCCTTCACTCAACTCCTACAAAAAACCATTATATTAATATGTCGTCCTGCAGTTATGCTGAGATTGTCAAAGCTGCTTACAGAATTTGGCATCCAAATTGCACCAAAGCTATTGAAATTAGGTGTTCAGATGTCCTAAGTATTTTTTTTTTTAATATAAATAGTGCTTAAAATAATACCAGAAATAAAAACACCAGAAGATGGCCTTGTGGGAACAGCACTGAGATTCAGGCAATCTAGATGCAACTGCTCTCTCTCTCAGGAAAACAAATTTCCTGAGTAAACAGCAAGTACACTGCAGTATAACTGTGTCCCCAGTATAAAATAGGGATAATAATTTTTCTCCAACTTAGCTAAAAATAAAAGAAATGTAATGAGGACTTGGACAGTGTCTTCTGATGTCAGTATGTAACATTTAACTCCATACCCCAAGGATACCGTTAGGGTTTCCATATATTAATCATAGAGAGTTATAATCTGAGACATCACAGGCTGCTTGTCGTTATCTTTTGTTAGAATAGCGCAGTAGCTGATTAACTGAAAGGCGCTACTTCTAAATCCTGCCTCACTTATATCCCAAGATCATCACAGTGATAAGAACATTACTGTTAAGAACTACCTTTGCATGAAACCCTCTTGATAGAATTACAAGTGGAATAAGAAACTTTCAACTCTGAGGATATTCAAATAAACAGAAACAGATTTTAATACAAGATCTTCTATACTTGACAAGGAAAAAAATTCTGGAGACTTTTGAGACCTGCAATACTATTTCTTTGGTCTAATGTAGCTATAAAGGTTTTCCCTTTCACAGAGAGTTTTCAATGATTAAATGTCAGGGAGATCAAAAGACACTTTGAATTTAACCAAAGAATTTTTTTCCCCACATGGAGATGTTTTATGAATCTTCTTTTAAACATGAATCTCTGAGAAGGTGAACAAGGAAAAGATGGTCATCTGCACAGGCTTTAAGTAAACCAGAAACATACAGAAGCTAATGAAACATTAAGTGAAAACGTCCCTATCTTTGGCTACTTAATTCCTTGTATCTTGCTCTTTGGAAGCAAAATGTAAAGATAACAGGAATAAATCAACAGTTTTGAGAAGCTGACACTGAGGCAGCATTTCATGCAGATTGGTTCATCACTAGCTCCTGTTCAGTCATGAAGATCTTATCTCAACATCTTCCGACCCTTTTCCATAGTTCATTACTTTCTAATCATTTATGGCCCTTATCGAAGAATGCTCTGAGCTTCTCGGACTGGAACAAATCCATAAATCAAAGACAATAGCTTTTTTGCTTTCTTTAGCAGCCTGTCTTTTCTGTATAATCTCATCCATCTGTTGAATTTGAAATTCACTTTGTGTATGTGTATATATACTGCTAAAAAAATAAAGAAACAAGGGAAAATATTTTTAGTGCGGAATAAATTGTCCATTGACTTTCTGAGCTAGTGCGAGGCACTAACCCTGGCACCAATCCAGGGAACCATGGATACCTACTGCAATCTGTTATCTTGCTTGTCTTCAGCAGAGTTTCTCAGTATTCCTTTATTGATATATAGTTTCTTACCCATGGGTAGACAATAGGAAAAAGGAAGGCTAACAAAATAATGAACTGACTCTTCCGATGGTTGCCTGAAGTTTTCACTGAAAATTCTGCAATGCAAATTAAGAACACATGCTTATTAACCATCAATCTTTGTGTCAACTTCCAAAAGGATGTAACAATCAATTTTGATATTTATTTATTTTCTGGATTCCAAAGAGGGCTTTTTCCTCCTAGTACTCTGCAGCAAAATCATCCCTATTGGGCCACATTAGTGACTTACAGATAGATTTCTGCTCTTTAAAGAAGATGACATGAGTGACATTTGTTCTAGTAATTACATCTCCTAGATCAGTAGAGCGCGATGCATTCAGACCCTTTAAAATGGACCATCTCCCAGGGTTTAATGGATTTAACAAGGACTGAAACAACACCCAGGCAAAGAGGATGAGGGGGGCTAACGCAAGCTAGGAAGATGAGAAGGGCTGCTTCTTTATTTCAGCTAGACAGATAGAGACTGTATTCCTCCACTTTCAATAACAAACTTGCAAGACTTGTCAATAAAAACAGCAGGAGCTAGAGCAGTGCAAAATGATGAGAAGATCTAATGTGCACTCTGCTCACCTGGGGTTTGGAGGCGGTGGTGGGGTGGTCAGGTCTTTTTTTACATATCACTGCAAGAAGAAAGTTTAGTTTTGATGGAAATAAGGCAGAACCTGTCTAGTGAAGTAGCTTGTGAGCCATTTTATAATTTCCCATGTGCAGGACTGACTGCAAGGGAAGACAGTGGGCAGGGGCAGGGAAGAAGAATATGCAGATTGGGACAGAGATGGGAAAATCTTTTTTTTTTAAAAAAAAAAAACCCAAAACCAAAACCAACCAAACCCAAAACAAAACACTTGCAAAGGAGTGAGATATAAACCAAACCAAAACACTTGCAAAGGAGTGAGATATAAAATGGGCTGTGAAAACCTTGTCCTGCTCTACTTTTTTTGGACATCCTTCCCAAGCCTGGGCTGGTGAATGGATGAGACAGCCAAGCTTCCCAAAGCACACAGCAGCACAGGCCCAACGCAGCAGAAAATCCCACAGCACCTGCACACACCTCCTACTTTCTAACCAATAACAACAGCTCTTGTCAAATGGGTAAATCGCTCTTTCTAATGCAGGTATACAAACGCTCCCAAACTGGCATTTTACTTCACCTCAGCCTGGTTTTGAGCTGGGTATATTACCCTAGATACGTGCCTGAAAAGAAACTCAGGCTCCAGTCCTGATTCACGAGCTGATTTGATATATCTAAGACAAAACATCCATCTGGGGTTGAATTTACAGACTAAAAGCACTGGAAAGCAATAGGAATCCACGAAAATAAAGATAATACAGTTCTGGAATATAGATAAATATAAGACATATACTGTAAATGAATTTAAATTTCTGAGGCAACACAAAATGGACTATACCTCACCTCTGTGTTCCCTTTAGCCAGACAACTTATTGGGATTTATTTGGAGCTGTCTAACATTTTGATGACACACAGACAGCATTTATCTCCCGACGCACAGCCAGAGTCGGCAGTGTTATTTAGGAGCTGAATAACCAAGGGATAGAAGCCAAGTTGCTTCTTAAGATCAGTCTCATCTGAAAGTATTTAGATAATTAATAGACGAGTTTACTTTTCCTTTCAAGTTCTTCTTTGTTGTAAGTAAAACTGACAATGAAATTAAGCCTACTTGTAGCAATAGCAAAATACTAACTACAAATACCGTTCCATACCCTTGGCACATTTCAGTTGCTGCACTGGCGTGTGAGCCTAAATATTTGTCTGGTGCGAGTTAGTTTGGCTGGACAGCTGCTCTGTGCCGCCCCTGAAGAAGCTGCATTTCTCCACTGGGCAAGATAATATACAGCTCAAGTACTTTATAGTTTTGAGACCTCTCTGGACAAACAATGCTATAAAAGATGTGCCATGTCTTGTCTTCTGTAATTCATCTCACTGTCAACCCGTTACCATAAAATAAGACCCCAGAGCCAAGTGAGGAGTAAGGTAAAGAAAGCCTGCTTAATTAAAGGGGGTAACGCTAAAGGAACGGCTTGTCATCTCCAGCACTGGGTTATTTGTAAAAGTTCTGTCCTCTCTAAGGACCTAGAGGTAGAACAGATATATCCTGAAATAAATCAAACTCCTGTATTTTCCATCATATCTTCTGACTATCTATATGACTGTCATATTTTCCATCTTATCTTTTGTTATATTTTTCCATGGAAAGTCAATAAATAAGCCTTTGTTTCTTTGCTTGTCAGCTACACTTCTGGAACAGTTAAAAAACCACAACCCACTTCAAGAAGACTATTTCACAGAATATAACATCATACGTAGACTGTCTCAGGCACAAAAGCAAAAGACTGTCACGTCCAACTTCTAAAGAGCGTATGAAGGATAACTTCCTTTACATGCTTTGTCTGACTCTCTTTTCCTGCTTTAAAGATGGTTTTCAGGTTTACTTGGGAAAAAACATTTTCCCTGGCTGGAGGTAAAGAGCACAGACTATCCTGAACTGTCACCGTTGCCCAAAGCTCACCATCAGAGTGCCAACCTAAGCACATGCTGAAGGGACACGACATTAGTGCACAGTCTGAATCAAATGAGAGACTCCCATGTCTGGGATGAGAATTTAGATGAGTTAAACAAACGTACTGAGAAGGAAGAGATCACTTTTTACACTGTTCCTGAATGGCTTTCCCAAGCTGCATCTCCACAGAGGGACCAAGCAATAACACAGGGGGACAGGACTCGCATCCATCTGTTTTCTGTCAACCCCAATGCCCAAAGCACCTCCTATTGTTTGAAGATGCCACGTGTTTGGGGTGTCTCTCTGTGCAAGAGAGAGAAAGAAAAAGAAGGTTATTAAAAAAGCCGTTTGGCTAAATAAGGGAGCTCATTATGTGTGCTATTTTTGTTCCTCAAATGTCTGCCTTCCTCTCTTTCCCTTGAGGTTTCTAGAGAAATCTGACAATCAGGGCTGAAGTTTACTGTCAGCTTCCATTAGGCAATCAGCCGGGCTGGGGATGGGGGAAGGACAAGGGGAAAATTGCCCCAAAGTAAGCTGATTCAGCACCAATAATGTCTTTGTGCATGTACCCACTACCAAAAATTACTCAACTGAGGTGCTGTCCCATAAACGAGTCCTTTCAGAGCCTCCTGCGGTCCCCCTATACCATGACGTGAAACACTGTTTTCTGTCAGATCCGCAGAGACGGGCACGGCTAACAGCAACCGCTTTCAGCGCTCTGACAAAGCAAATGACCTTCAGCGTGTTCACCTGTCATGGAACTCATTTCCATGTTGTAATTGATGTGTAAAAGTGATCTTCATTACTTGAACTAAAGACACGTGAGCCTGCAAAACAGAAGACTTTCCCAAGAATAAGAACAGACTCTCTGGACGTGGAGCATTGGATTTGGCATTTCAAAATCTCAGCATGAAAAAAAAAGGGGGGGGGAATTTTCTTAATCTATTTTTCACTTTTCCTTTAGAAAATACTGATTTTCCGCCAGTGATTTTATATGCATTTCATCAGTTTATAGATGAAGGAGTGTAAACTGTTCTCCACAGAACAGAGGTCCAGTTTTAAGCAGAAAAGGTTTCCGCCTCTTTTTTTTTTTAAACCACCACGCTCACAAAACAGGCCATTATTTCAAGGAGAGGCCAGTCTCCAATGCATTGCCATTCGTCCTGGTTGCACCTTATGTGTCTTCCAGGATCAGTCACTACACACAGATATAGGCTAGAAAAGACAAATTAGAGTCATCTGCTATAGAAAATACAGATCTTGCCCTGGTTAGAAATAGTGGGGGTTTACTGCAGAACACAACTATTTGCAAAACTGCAGCCATCGGGGCAGGAAGGCAGCTTGTACATTACGGTTTCCACAGTAATATCACTAAGAAAAAGTATTCTCTCCTCCAGCTGTGAGATGTCTATGAACTGTAATCATGCATGTCTTCTTCGTCATCAAGCAGTTGTGAGGCATCATCAAATCAAACTCACTGTAAACAGGGGATTAGATTAAATTATGTGTCTCCTCACAATCACAGAGTCATTTAAATAAGCCCCTGACCCACAGAAAACACCACCAGAGTAGCCACAAACTTAAAATGAGACTTCGGAGCTTCCACAGCACCTGTGGCTTGAAGACTTTTATGTGTTATAAATGCCAGTTAACTTGGCAGTACTGTACCTTCTTGTGGGTATTCCTGTTTCAGGGAATCATTGCATCCTTCACAGAAATGGAGAGACCTGCCCAAAGTTTTGAACAAACTGGTGGAAATGGGACCTGAATTGCCTGCCGTCCACCCACCCTCATCTGGCCAGAAAGGCAGACACCCCTCCCTCTCCTCCACACGCTGCAGGAGACACCGGCAGCAAACCTCTCTGGGGGAAACTCCTGCTCGTTTCTGAAGGCTTCAGCCAGGGTTTAAGTTTCCAGACTCGGGAGCATTTCTCCCCTCCGGTGTACTGAGGGTGACTGCTATCCATTTCCCTAACAGACTCCAAAGCAATACCAGCCCCAGAGAGCTACCGGTGAGATGGTGGCACAAAGGAGAGAGGGGGGAATGAACCCTGTGTGCAGGCTGGGGACATATGTCCTCTGCAGGGCGGTAACAGAGCCCCAGACAATCTGTCAGGCTCCCAGACGAGCTCCAGGGCAGGAATGCCACAGGGGAAGAAACTCCGTACAGAAACTCCCGTTTCTCCTCAGCCAGACACCCTTGCACGCCAGAGCCTCAGGACTCGTCTCCATTCCTGTCCTCGTGTCCTCCTCAGCACCTCTTATCTCCAGGTCCCCAAGTCACCGATGCCTCCTCCTCCCCTGTAAAGCCACAGCTTGTGCAGTGGTAACAGCTGGCTGAAAAGCCCAAGCCAACCACTCAAGAGTCCACCGCTAAAAATTAACAGATGCTGTTTCCAATTCCTAAAGACCACTTGAGACTAAGCAGGAGGGACTTAGTAATTGTCTGAAGGTGGATCTATACCGACAAAAGCCAAAGTTTGGAGGATAAAGACTGTGTTTTGCCTCAATATGTTTTTCTTTCCTGCAAAGCCCACCATATGCACACGACAAGTTTTGTACTTATGTTTAATCAACTAAAACAAAAAATGGGCAAAACTTTGCTGGGATGGTTCGTGATGATCTTCTTCCACTCAAGGATTTCTAAATTAATATTTTAAAGCTTAGAATAAAAGCTTTCCAGTATACCTAAGTGCTTTGAGCTCCGAAGTCCCAAACCTAAGCATTTCAGTGGAAAAGAAGTAATCTTAAAAATTAGGTTCTTCCCCTTAAGGAGTCCAAAATTTCAGTCTCCTGGGCCTGGATTTTTTTCTTTTTCAGGAAAAGCACTGCTTCATTTCATGGGTTTGGGAACTGCTGCACAAACCATTAAAGACATAAAAACTGCAGCATTTGTTTTTCTTTAGCATAGCAATGGGAAAACAACCTTGCCTAAATCTTCATCTGTTTCTGACAGGGTTTCCATATCCTGCAAGTTACCCCCAAGGAACCGTCACATCTACCCAAGTGAGCAGGTCGGGGAGGGAGGGAGGAGAGTCTGAGCCAGGGCAGGTCCCAGCCTGAGCTGCCCCGGTTGGGGCTCAGCGTGGCCCCATGGGGCAGAGCTGCCCCACCAGAGATGCGAGGGGCTCTGACAGCCCCAGAAATACCAGGAAAGGCCTTTCTGAGGTGGTCCCACACCACAGAAGGAAAAAAAAAATCATTTCATCCACATGAGAGGACACTCCTGCTGCACACACTTGCTAGGAGTCCATTTCAGAGCTGAAGCTTACAGGATAAACCATTCAACCTACAAGGAATTGTCAAAAAACGCAGCGAAACAGCAAACACATGTAAGTCCCAGGCATTTCCCTGAGCCCCACTTGTTCTTTTTTTAGCCTCAGGAGAAAAGTGCATTCTCCTGCATAATTTATTTCTTCAACAGAATTATGCAGAAAACTGCAACTAAATTGCTTTTCCTGATTAAAACCAGAGTATTTTATGTTCTCCCCTCCCTCCCATTTCTGGATTATTTGCTCTTTATCCTAGAGCCTCTTCTCCCCAGATGTAACTCTTTCCTTTTGCCTAGGAAGAAAGCAAAGCTCCGCCTGCTCCTACCTTTCACAGCCCACCCCCAGGTCTGGGCAGGGAGATCTCCCTCCCGCTGCCCCAGCTCCCACCTCTATAAATAGGGGTCACGGCAGCCCACAGGCTGATTCTGTCGTGGGTCTTTCTGGTTTGGGGGTGGGCTTGCTTAGGTGAAGGAAGTTTGTTGATGAAAGGGGGGGAGGTACGTTATCTCAGACAGTGAAATTGCTTTCTAAAAGGGCTTATGCTTTTGGAATGGCGTTGGGAGGTCTACGGGTAGGTGTTTACAGGGCTGAAAAAAACGGTTCTGCACCAGGAGCTGAGCAGCACAGGTGTGTTAGCACAGGCACCTGTACAACAGCAGAGTCAGCTTCAACTGCTCACAAATCACGAGGCCCAAAATCGGTGCAAGAACGACCTGCAGTCGGATCAAGTTACTTGCTGTTGTTCAGGTTTTCCGCCTATGAGTGGGAGCGACTAATTTTCGCAAACCTGGAAAAGGGATTGAGGATCGGTGGTTTGTGGGAGAGCAGTTTCACCTCCCTGTGAACTCGTTTCCTTGTGCAGTAGTGATGTAGTGCTTGTACTTGCATTTAGCTCTGGATGAACATATTGGCTCAAAACCCTTCCTTTGGAGACCAGGTCCAGTCCAGAGGCTGGTTATAAACCTTTGTGTGCCCACCGCCATGCTCTTAGCAGAAATAAAAAATGGATGGATTTTCACTTTCATTTAACATCTTTGCCCAGTTTGGGGAATCTGATGTGATGAGTCAGTGCTGAGCCATGCTTTATGGTGTCTGCCTGCATCTAAGAAATTAGGGCTATGGGAGTTAAATATAGGCACGCTCGGTATTATTCGGCAGGCTTTATTTTCAGAATGGTGGGGCTGTAGTTTCCTGGTTGTGCTTCTTCCACTGTGGGGTGTTTATTAGCACCAGTGGAAATGAAAATGCAATTGGTGCAGCTCTGTGGAGATCTCTGAGTTTTCCTTATGGTAGCATGGCCATCTCCCTCCCCATTCTTGTCTTTAGTAATCATGAGTGTAGTAAGTGGAAACAGGCTCTAGGTCACACTCCCAGATGAAGAAGGCCAGAAGGCATGGGATGGGGGGCGGACAGGGGCTGTTGCTTAGCCGTTAAATCCTCTTTGTCAGCTGATGTAGGTTGTTTTGGTTTTTTTTTTTAATTAGTGGAAAAAGATATCACTACTGGTCTCCTCCATATCTCCCTCCAAGCCCATCCTTTCCCATAAACCAGGTAAAGCAGCCTGTGGTGTCTGTATTGTTCACTGGTTTAATCCAGACTTAAGGAGTGTCCCCCATTTTGGGGTTATGGAGTTACAATACACAACAAAATGACTAAAAAGCACTCTAAGAGTGCTGTGAGTCCCTTTCCTATAAGCCAACCGGTTGCTGGTAAATGGAAAGCTAGACAGTGAGTTCAGGCAAGTAGCAAACCTTAAACAATCCTTGTTTAAATAAGAAGTACACGCCACAACCATTCAACACTCAGTCAAAGTTCTCTCAACAAATCTGGGAGAAAAGACAGGTTTTTGAAGAATGTATTGAACACTTGTTCAAGGCCTTGTTCTGGTAAAGGGAAAAAGTCCTACCTGCCAGGAACCTGCCCTTGGAAAACACACATCCAAGAGTCACTTATTCATATACCAACTCAAATGCCACTGCGGGAACAGAGCTGACCTCTCACGTGTCTCTCTCTGCTCTACAAATGGGCTAACACCCCTCTACGCTGACTTCAGCTTATGGGTGCTCCTGGGGCTTATTCCTCTGCCTTGCGCTGACTGAGCACGGCTGAGTCCCTGGATAAATGTGCCAGGGGCCAGAATCCATGTGGAATAGCTGGGCCTCACCATGGGAACTGTGTCTATTGCCATTTGCGTACAGCAAGTCACAACTTCCCAGACTTCTGTATATTCAGGTTGTGCTAATTTTATCAGTGCTGGCTGAACTATGCACTTGGTATCATTCTGTTTATCATTCATGTCTCTACTAATAGGATACATCAGCTATTATAAACCCATCACCGCAGAGGCTATTGACACATCTAATGTGTCAGAAACATACCTCTCTTTCCGAGTAACAGATCGTTAGTGCACTGATGCTGTCTTTCTTGCTTGAATCCATTAATCATTGATCTTCAGCTTAAAACTTCAAATGAACTATTTTCTTTAATTTGGCCTATTTTTCGCTCGCTATTAACTTTGCTCGTGATAGCGTTATGTGGTCTTCTAGCGTTGTCAGAATATCCTGGTAGGAAGGGAATTCCTTTAACAGGAGAAAAGTAGGAGAAAAGTATATTAATCGAGCAATTTTTGACTGATGTTTTGAATGAATTATAAATGGAGTGAGAATTCCCAGATTTCTCCAAATTAGTGACCTTTTTCTTTAGTTCCTGAGTTAATACATATGATGACTCCCCAAGAGTAACTGAAACAGAAACTACAGATAAACAGTATTTAGTGCTTTTACTTGCAAATTAGTCTGTACTATTAGGCCAGCTTTATTTCTGATGATGCCTCTGCGAGGTGTTCTCTGAAAACAGGGAACCAAAATCATCTAAGGAGCTTCTGCACAGCTCCCTTGGGAAGTAGTGTTTTTGTTCCCCACTTTAGACTTGGCATTGCATTATTGCAGGTAATAGCCTTTTGAGAGGGGTGATTAAATGCACAGGTTGAACAAGGCTGTACATATTGTGCTTTTACATTCCAGCTGATTACATTAAATATTCCAGATTCACAGGGTCCTCTCGGTATACGCAATGCTCCACTGAGCAGACTCATCATCAATATTTAAACGTTCTTTCATATCAAGCTGCTAACAGCCCTATTTGATACGTAGCGATGGAAATGATGTATCAGACTGCAATAGGTTTTTACCCTTTCACCAAGATCTTCTGTAACTACAGTCCCACCTTCTTTCTCTTCCTGAGCCCACCTCACTAAGGAACCCGGTGTTAACGGTCCACACACCTACTCTAATCCCAGATACCTGCCGTCCTGCTAACAGAAGGCAAATGGCCCTCTGGTGTGATGTCAAGAAAGTACACATCCACTTGGCCCCTTGCCTTAGGGCTTCTCTGCTTCCATCACAACACGCTCCAAAGCTCCTCCTGGGCTAAGTGCTTCCTGGAGGCCTTCTCCTTCCTGCTGGAGGAGATGTGAAGCTTTGGGTCTCATGTCTTCTAAGCTGTACGCTGGCTGATGGGGAATAGGCATCCTGGACCCACTTTTCCAAGCATGTTTTCCAGAATCTTTTAAAAAGAGGGGCTGCGCAGCCTGTGCTGGATGGTACATTCAACCGGAGCCGTGTGCATCCTTTCCTGTGCCCTGAGCCAAGCTCCAGTCCCGCAGCTTGAATGGAGACAGGGAAGGGAAGGACGCCTCTCCACAGATACTAATAACTGAACTTAACAGCAATAATAAAACATGATATGCTCCGTTAGATCTTTCATTTGAAATAAAATCCTGTGACACAGAGATATCATTATCATTTTTATCTCATCAGAAGTAAATATCACATTTGTGGGTAAATATAATAGATCAAAATGGATGCTTCTTAGCAAAGGAATCTGTATAAATACAAACAGTGGCGATTAAAGGGCTAACAACAATGGTCTTTGCTGCTGAGGCTCCAGCAGCACCCTGTGTGCATCCCCAGCAATACATTTACATGGAAGATTTTAAAACTAAATCTGTGATATTACTTCTCCCCCCCGTCAATAATCTGGTAGCCCTAGGCACACATGCCAATGGAAAAGCAGGCTGGAGTTCAAAGATGTGGCACACGAGAAAGTAGCAGGGATAATTTTCACCTGATATCACATCATCAGAAACTGCTACACAAAATTATTGTGAATTATGGGGGCCTGCTGTGCATTTGATTTCCCACAGCTGCTACCACAGCAGTCACTTTCCTGAAAATTAAGTGCATGTTTCATCTGCTCGCAGGAAGGGAAGAGGGGAAAAAGGTAAAGAAAGAAAAAAATTTGATGGAAAACCCACTGAAAGCTCCCGTGCCATACCGTGAAGCCACAGCCTGTTTCATGGCTGTACTCTGGGACAAGCGGTAGGGACACGTGGTGCAGTGGCACTGGGCAAGATGGGCTGTGTCGATCAGAAGCGGAGCCAGAGCGGACTTACCAGAGCTGTGTCCAGCAACTGCAATATGTTCATTCAATTTACGTTCCCTGCAACTCACTTCTGTCTCTTATCTCCAGCAAGGGACACTACACAAAGCAGATTATTCCAGTTTCTCTCCTCCAAAGCAGGCAGCAGCATTAAAAGCCCTTGCAATTGCCAGGGGCTGCGCAATAGCGTAATTAGAGTCTCCAAGCCTGTCGGAAATGAGGGGCCATGGGGGAGTGAGGGGAGGGTGTTTCCTACGTTCCTACATGTGAAACTGCAACACAAATCTCCTTCCTAAGCACTTACTGTGTGATCACCGCGCCTGATTTGAATGCCCCCGCTCGTCGGGTTGGTACCGCTTCCCCGTTGTGAAGCTGACAGGGCACAGCACTAGACTGACAGCCCCGAGCCTGAGCAGAAAGGGAACGGCACAAATGTATTTCCCTCCTCCACCCATTATCATTCTGCTCCAACAAATGTTGACCGGAAAAGCCATGTGGTTATTTCATTTTCTGGCAGATTTTACTAGCGTGGAAACAAAGATACTTCAATCGCACTTTTGTGTCCCAAGATCGCCAAGTGCTTCTTTGAGTGCTAATTAAATTTCACAACCTCCTCAAACAGTAGGTCAATCCAATCCAACATTGCTGTAGCTTTGTTTCCTATGGATATGAAGCAGAGGTGTCCATGCTGGCTGGCTGGGTGTGCATCTGCATGCTCTCCCCCTAACATGTGCTGGTACCATTGGCCTATTTAAGGAAGATTTGACAGAGAGGTAGAACCCCCAGAGAAAATGAATCTCCCAAATTTTTTGTGGCCCTGACCAACATCACTTCAGGGTGCAGAAGGGAAAGGCTGTTGTGCGAGTCCATCGGGCAATGCAGGCAGAAAATGCTTCAGTCATGGAAAACCTTCAGCCAAAGCTCGTACTGTCTTGGACAGTGAACTGAAAGGGAGTTATCTGGAGGAAACTGGACTTGGGACATTCTGGCTCACAAAACAAATCGTTTATGGACCAGAGGAACACGGATTACACTAGTGAAGGGCCTTCCACCAGCTCATGCAAACCAAGCCCAAATCCAGGACCCCAGTCCAGAAGCCCTGACATTTCCTTGGGCAGAGTGATGCCTTGAACCTCATCCCCTGTGATGCTGACAGATATGATCACTACTTTGATTCTTGCGCTGTTCCCAGCACCATAGGACTGACCGCATGTAAAATCAGGAACAGTAAAAAGGTCTTCACTGGGCTTCTTTTTGTGTCTGGACACTTTCTTTTAAGAAGCTCATTTTGACCCTAGGCCTTGAATTTTTAACCTTTTCTTTTGAAAAGGAGATTGGTATGGGTCCTCAGAGTAAAAAGTGATAACAGTGTTTCTCTCAAAGAGGACTTTTTATAAGGTAGAATGAATATGGATCCTGAGAAAAAGTGAAAAAAAAAGCCACTGTCATTCCTGGGGCAATTTCATCCACACAGATGGCCCTCTTCAGATCTGCCCAGGAATTCCTCTGGGATTTTGGGGTCTTCACCTTCATACAGGAGGCCTGAGAGGACAGGGTTCATCTGAGATAAGATAGGAGACTTAGGGCTGCCACCCAATTTCCATCAGCACTTGTTTTGCAAAGAGCCAGGTCCTCCTTCACTATGAAGCTGAGGCAAAGAAGAAATTACTGGAACTCATTCTAATGGTAAATTTACTTTGGTGTCAAACCGGTATTTAAGACAGATACGAAGTTACTCCGTGGGAGTCAACTGAACAGGGACTGGGTTCTTATATGATATGGAAAAGGATTGAAATTTGGGTTAATTAGGAGTATTAAGTACAGTTAAAGAAAAATGGAAAAACAGAAAAGTGCAAACACATGGTAGTTCCTCTTCAATACAGTATGCAGTCAAGTATGACATTTTTTGCCTGTCTGAAAGAAAAAAACTAGTTTGAGAGGCAGTGGTAGGCATTTCTGTGATCTGGATGGCGACTGGGGGGGAAGAGATGGAGTGGCATGAGAAAAGGAAAGGAGAGGGGTTTTGCTTTAATTCAAAGCATCTTGAGCTGTTAAAATGTTGGCCCTGCCTAGCTAATAATAACGGAAGAAATATCCCTTGGCGATAAGTATCCCTTTTCTTTAGAAATTTCCATTCCAAAAAGCCTTTCTCTGTCACTAATACGTCTGACCCCTAATAAAATAAGAATAAACACACCTCAACAGGTTTTGCCACTTGCTTTGTTCACTGTAACCTGCTGGTTAAATTCCTGTCCCTAGAAGTGGCTGTCACTGCTCATCTGTGCACAGAGAGAGATCTTTGGGCAAGACGTGGCCTTCCATCAGCTGGAATCATTCAGTGGGAACAGCCATATTAGTCCCAGCATTATCCGAAATGCAGCAGAAGCAAACACAGAAATAACACTGAGTAGAAAAGCACAGGATCATTAAGGGAGGAGAAGGGGGGCTGCATTTCGCTGGCTTCTAAGAGGGTATTGCCAACAATAGAGGAAAAGGGATTATCTTTTTTCTTCCAAGGTTGGGAGTCCTGCTTCAGGTTTCATATAATAAGAATGGTACAGCGCAGACAGCAATAATAACCTGCTCTGAAAGCTGCTCTCTGCACAATGGCAAATTGCTCATGGGCAGTGATGGCAAAATTTAATCCCCGCTCTGCTTAGAATGCAACCCACATAGCCACTCAAGACAACATAATAGCACTTTTGTAGCTCTCTGCTACAAACATCACTTTGAAAAGGATACAGCTGTGGAGGGGGGTCTCCACATGCGTCATTTTTGGCTGGCTCCCAAGTTAGCAGAGCCTCAGACACACTGCGCTCCCTCATACAGCCCTGCCAGGTACTGCATAGTCACGCTCGGGGAAGGGAGAGGAAATGGATGGGGCTGTGTGAGCAGTAAATTCAAGATAAAATTAAGTTGCTTGGCCAGGTGAACAGGTTAGGAATTCATTTGCTGTTGCTGAAGAACTGGGATGAGAGAAAACTGGGAGACAGCTCCAGTCTGGGATTTCATTTGCAATCTATAAGGCACTGTATGGACTTACCTAAGTCTCTAAAGCCGCAGATGTATCAAACATCGGCTATTCCTTCATCAAATGCTGACCCTATGACATGGCCATGCATAGAGCATCCCAGACAGGACTAGAGACAGCACCAGCTATTTGTCTCCCCATCTTCCCTACACTATTTTCCTGAGCTACGGTCACACTGTTTCCAGCTGCCAAATAAATCGACTAAGCAACAAAAGGAGGCTAAAGCACACCCAGTTTCCCCTCACCACTGCGCTGGTTCTGCACAGCCACAGAAATGCCCACGTGTCCTGCTCAGCAGCCAGAGCTGTGCGGGCAATAATCTCTGAAGAGGACCAGCTTGGAGAACAACAGCCTTTCCACAGCAGCATTTGTCCAAGGCCTGGAGTGCTGAGACCATGGGCTGCGCTTTGCTTGACACGCTGCTGCGCTGCTGGGAGACGTCACAGCTCCCTTGGGAGCTCCCTGGTCCCCCTCCACTGGTGCTCCTGCCCTCTGAGCCCGGCTAGCAAAACGGCCGACGGCAGCATTGCCTTGCCGACACCCCAGCAGAGCCGGCCAGGGAGCCTGGCAGCCAGCAGGGACGGGCTGCCTTTGCCTGCAGCAGGCTGGAAGCACTCGCACAAGTGCTGCTGGCGCAGACGTTTGCATGGGAGGAACGGGGCTGATGTTCTCCAACTGGGGAGGCAGGATGAGCAGCTGAGAGCAGCGAAGTATCCAGCTGACCCAAGCGGATTCAGAAGAGGGTATCTGAGTCACTTCCACTCTGGGAGCACAGTTGTTGCTGGAGGGTTGCAGTAGGCAAGGGAGGAAGCGCCTGGGTTTTTACAGTCAGCTGTGGACCAGGAGGAGCAAGAATCCCCATCAGAACTGACCAAGGCAGCTTGCGCTTGGAATCTCTACCAACCTGCTGTTGACTGCTTCTGAAAGCACCGAGAAGTATCAGCCAGAATTAGTTAGCATAACAAATCCAAGAAAACTGTACGCTTCTTATGGATCACTCAAAGAGAGGCAACGTGGCGGTGTTTGCCGTATGACACCACTCGGGCCTCTGCATCCAAGTAACTGTAGAAAGGATTTCCTTAGGATGGTGGTTCTCACAGCAAACCTTTGGGATCTACTCTCCCGTCCTGGCACAAATAAAGATACAGGATTTTGAGTGAATTACCTAGTAATTCTGTCGTGAACCAAACTGCCTTCTCCTTCCTCCCCACCTCACCCTATTACTGATAGTAACAAGGGAGTTATTATCAATCAAGGCAAGCTACGTTGTGATCTGTGCCACTGAAATCCATTTCAGATCAGAGGATAAAATGTGATTATATTTACACTTCCTTGACACAATTCAGGCAGCAAAATAACAGCCTTCTAGAGACATTTTTCTTCCTCATATTTAGATTTGTCAGTATTGCGGAGCTGCGTGAGAAGGAAGGGAATTATTATAGCAGCTGGGATTCAGTGATATGTTTTAGTTGCCTTACAAATGAAGATGTTCCGTTTATTGTGTTGTCTTCCCATCTTTTTCATCTCCAAGTTCCTTGAATACTGTCCAGAACATCCTCCAGATTGATGAGATTGCATTTCAATCAATACAGCTCTATGTAAATCTATTTTTGCTTTTGACACATCCCATAAATTATTTCTACTTATAACCTTAATTGGTCTGTATTCATCACAGGAGATGGAATTTCTAACTCATGCAGCTGTTTATAAATTAAATTTGCAATTAATGAAGAAAGTATGAGATTAAGCACTTCATACTTCCCCAATCTGAATTTGAAAAGGATATAATCATGTTTTATACGGTCAGCTTGGACATTTTTATGTTAAAGGTGTAAGCTCCAAAAAAATCCCAGAAATGCAGAAACTGGCTTGACCAATGTAGTCTTAGTCAACCTAAGGTTGGGCTTGACCTGCTGCTGGGAACAAACACTATTCCTCATTTCCAGTAGACAGCCAGATGTTCTCTCCTCCTTCCAATGCCAGGAATGATTTTGAGCCCATCCATCCTACCCAGAACACCAAGGAAGCCTCCCCTTCTCATTTTACAATACTGCCTGCCACTGAGTGTCCTAGGCACAGTCAGAAAAATCACCGTATCTTTGCTCTAGAGTGAAAAACAACCTACACTCACATTTTTCACATCTTCTTCCTCTTTTTAGGAATTGTATTACGACGTCTAATGTATTTCCTGGGTCTCTAGAAAGTATTCCGGGGAAGAGTCATCTCCTGTCATCTCTTCAGGTTCACAGAGGCAGTTTTCAAATCAGTAGCCGTCGTGAGAACGATTCAGTATTCTCCTCACAGCTACGTAGCAGAAGAGCTGTGAAAAGGTGAGTTAACCAAAAGCATCAATAGCAATTTTTAAGGAACAATCAAGTAGAATTACTGTTCAAACTTGACAGTATACCATAATACACGGAGTTCGTCTGCAGGATAGCACACTGAAACTGGGGAAGAATGAAAGCTCTTTCTCTTCTTTTAGAACTGGAATTCAAGACCTCTTCATTGGCCAATTTTCTAATACCTGCAATTTTTATTTTCTCATATTCAGCGCCTCATTCTTCCCCATCTTCAGCAGACTGCCTTAGGCAAAGCTGTGCTCCTCTCCATTTCAGTTTTTGTCTCTTTTACCTTCACCACTTAAATGGTGAATTCGAAACTACAGAGTGCAATTAGGAACATATCCTTGCGCTGTCATTTAGTACAGACACAGAAAACTCAGGAGAAAACATAAATATATACAAAAAATCAGTAGTCGAATTCCAGTGCAGTCACTGCTCATGGACCCAGGTGACCAAGGCTTTCCCTAAAGACTGTCGTACAAGTAAGAATCAGGATCTTGAATCTGTGGTACATTACCTGCTAATGGAAGTTTATAATATCAGTTATTACAAATGCTGTAAATTCCTCCATGTATCCATCCAGTAAAAAATGAGATACAGTGCTGCAAGCTTCCTCAAGTAACTCAGCTAATACAATTCAAGCGTGTCTATGTGTGTTACCTTGCATTTAAAAAGGGCTCCATGACTAATAATAGACTGGAAACTAGTTGGACATGGGTCTTGGGAATCACACCAACAGCTCTAGAAACCTGTCCTTATACAATACCAAAACCTGCTCAACTGAGCAACTGCTCTTTGCTTTTGGAAAGGAATGGGATTCTGGTGCAGGAAGAAGAAAGGTTTAATAAAGAGCAGTGACTGCTGAAAGGAATACTGAGGACAAGAAGCTAGGAGTCAGTAAACAAGCAGATGGTTAAAGAGGAAGGTTAAGTGGAGGTTAAACAAAACATTAGAAAGGAGGTGAACCGGAGGCTGAATCCTGGAGGAAACAGAAGTGTTAAGCAGTAACAGCGTGTGTATGCACGGGCATGTCTTGAGGGAAGCCTCTCCACTGCATTCTTGCTCCCTTTCTTCCTTTTATATCCACAGAAAGGACCCGCATGCTTCTTAGTGCTGCACACGTCCGTGGCATCCATGGAAAAGTATTGCAGGGTTTTGTAAATGCATGAGAAAGAAAGTGCCAGGGCAGGCTTATGGGAGAGGTGAAAAGTAGCTGAAAACAATTTAGAAGCTCCTTGTCTTGAAAAGATAACCTAAAAGGTTGGCTATGTGATTACGGGCACTTTCTTGCTGGATTGGCTCAAGCCAAGGAATCCTCCTGACGACCTATGGAGGGGAGATGAAGCTTCTTCAGCTTATCCACTCCAGTCGACTCTCCCTCTCAGGGCAGCTGACCAATGAGCCGGCACACACAGAAGTGCTATATTGACCATTCGGATAAAGCTAATACTCGTTATCTCACCCCGCTTGGCGTACAGCCCATGCCAGGCACCCGCAGAGCACCGTCCTGAGCGAGGACCACCGAGCGGGCTGGCCAGGGCTGCCCACCGCCTCCCCTCGCCGCCTCCTTCCCATCAGGGGATCTTCACTTACCACCTCCTTTTCAATCTCAGCTATTGACCCGTTTTCTAACTTTATCAAACGAGAGGGATTACTTTCTGCCCGAGGTCAGTCTTGGAGGTGAGTGTGTTTTGGAAGAGCAGTAACTTCGATAATGAAATACTTTGCAAGCCAGAGCATGCTCACTCCATGCTTTACCACCATATGGTTAAATTTTCCCCTCCATCAGATTTAATAAATAGTGTTTACAAATTCTTAGGCATGCCTCCCTAGTAAAATCCACTAAACCCACAACAAATATACTTATCATGGCATTAATTTGGTTAGAGATTTTCTTAGAATATTGACAGCCATATCTAATTTCTAAGGATTTATTTTTATTTCAAAATATATTAGATATATTTTTTCTTTACCCACTACAATTCCTTTATAATCGTGTTTCCTCTGAAGGCATGGGGCAGCTGCTTTACAACCATACACTGTTAGACTATATCCCCTCAAAAATATCCTTCAATAATTAATATTTTATATTTATTCACAAGTAAGAACTTAAACTTTCCAATACAGATCTGCAAAGCCCTAAGTTCATTCTTCCTACAACTGAACACTGACATTTCATGGTTCAAACACCACTCCCTGCTGGGAGATTATCTGGTACCATGGTCTAGATATTAATATCTGCAGTCTGTGAAGTAGGCTTCAATAATTTTAAATATAAATTTTAATATAAATTCTCTCACTCATACTTGTTCCTTCTTAAAAATGAAAGCAAGCAGACACCTAAAAGCAGGGACTTCAATTTATATTCAGTACCAGTTCTTGATGCATTTCCTTTCTCGGTCAATCAATTGGCCTCTGTTAGCAACAAAATATCCGGACTAGTAGTGAATTAAGTGTCCTGCTGATAGATTCAGATGCCTACATTTCTCTTGAAATATGGATGTTATCTACCATATATATGCGAGACTCTCTTCCACCCCAATAGTTTTAGCACATCAGTATAGACGTGTCATGGCAAATGAATGCTAACATGCCAAGGGTCTAATCCACTGCAAGTACCAGCATCTCTCCATGTTCCCTACTTACTTAGAGCCATGGATTCATCCTCGCCGCTTTTTCTATGGAGAAATACTGCAGTAAAAGACTGCAATTGGTGAGCGGCTGCTCAGTTCCACGATACAAATGCCCACATGTCAGCAACAAGCAAAAGATTCCCACCGCATTTACACTGTTAGAGAGCTCCGAGAGCCCAGGGAACTGCGAAGTGTTTATGATGACGAGTGAACTTGGGAACGGAGTTTCCTTCTGTTTGTATTTCTCTTGATGGGACTTATTTCGTCGGTTATGACAAACTCCATTCTGAAGATGTGTGAATTGTTACAATTGAGTTAAAACGTGTGCAGCACTAAGCGGGAGAAAAATAACTACCCCAGAAAGCAAGCACCCTCTGACATCTGGTCTTACCCAAGGTGCTCTCAGGTTGCATCATGCTTCCTGCATCAGACTCTGTTCTCATCCCACAAGTCCATAAATAAACTTTGGAGGAGAGAGAGTCTAATTCCCTAATTGCAATGGCAGACTCTATGAGATAAAACAAAACAGCACCTGAATTCATCCTCACACCCCCTTCACCCTCCTCTAACAACATGACAGCAAACTGAGACCAATACACCTTCCACTAATAAATCTAACCACCTCTGTGGTAGGAATTTTCCTGAAAAGGAGGACAGAGGTTTTATCTGAGCAAATGAATAGTTCCCGGTCATCTGCTCAGTCCATTAGCAGCCAGACTGTGCTGCATTAGTTACCTGACCTGGGTGCATGCCTGGAATATTATCAAAGATCGATGTCTATCCAAAGATGATGTCAAGTATTTCTAAGTATGGGGAGGAGTCTCAGCAGAAGAGTGTGAACAAAGAGTTGCTAAATTTTTATACGCTCCTCATGATGAAAAATTCTTTTCTTCACTTCCAATATTCAGTCATTAAGTTTCCAAGGTCAAATATTCAGGGACAAATTTGCAGCTCACATGGAAGATCATTGCTGTATTGGTTTAGACCACTTCAAAACGATGGCCTTAGGCTTGATTTTTCCAAAGTCATGCTGTCTTTCCAGTTGCTTTGGACAAGGGTTTCCCATAGAACCAGTGCTTCCCAGTGACAGGAAATGCTTTTGATGTGGTTGAAAAGCTTGTCACTCCAAATATGTTATTAACCAAACTACAGTGCAAACTGCAACCTCAAAACAACTGGCACAACCTTTTCTTCCCTGTTTGCACAACGCCTAGCCCTGTGGAGGCCTGGTCTGTGCCACAGCCCATGGGATATTCCTGAAATAATAATTACTAACAACAGCTCTACAAACAACAAGAAGAAATGTACAAACAGTGGCACTTTGATTCCGCTGACAACATTCCTCTGAACGTACCCAAACCACAGCACAGCTACCCCACAGGCTCTGCTCTAAAACCCGCGCTGTTTCGGTCTGCAAGGGGCCGCTGATGGAAGGAATTCAATACTGTTCTATATTTGGCTAATGCAATAATCAGTAAATGTGACACATCCTTTGCTGATGTGCTCAGTGTTACATTTGGAAAAGGAGAAGTCAGTGAAACATCCCAGATACAAACATGTGCTATCTTCCCAACCATGGAAATGTGTTTTTCCCTTCCCTTATATTCTCTCTGTGACTTACCTATTCGCATCTGTTAAATACAACGCACCCTTGATTTGGTCCACAGCCTCAAAGCTTTTATGTGGCTTCTGATCCACTCCAGGAATTTTGCAAATAAATTGCTGTACTAGATTTGTTTTAAAGAAAGCATTTGTTTGTTTTCAAATCATATACTTGGCTAAATGAAAAGGATCTAGCTCTGTATTTTCTCCCAGGCTGTTTGGGTTCCAGTAATTGTTTGCTGCTGTATGTTTGAAGGAGATTAAGGGGACAAGGGACAGGGAGAACTGCAGAGTGAGCCCTGCTTCCAGTTCTACATGACCTGTGTCTATGGACAACACTGACCCTCCCCTCAGACCAGGGGAGGGGGAGGTTCTCTCCTCTAATAACACCTCCCATGTCGACATCTCACCCTGGTTTCAGCCAAAGGAGAAGTACATGCACCCCCAGAGCAGCCAATTTGTCCTGCTTTTAGGCACCCTCTTTAGAAGAGGAATTGTGCCTTAAAAGTGCCCATTTTTCTCTGTGGACTACAAAGGGAATTTGAACAGTTAGTTCACACAAAGATGACAATGTTGTACTAATTTTGGACTGCTTAATTCTTTTCCCAGTATTTTCTTTTATTATTTTAGCTTGTAGAACTAACAGGGGTCTGATTTGTATCTGGTAAATAGATACCCATCCAGCCCAGAATCTCCAAAACTGGTACTGACTGGAGAGCCCATCAGAAAGGCACCCGGACATTTCAAGTCTTTTAAAAGGTGTCTGTACCACAGAAGCCCATTAATATCTTAAGCAAGTTTCTTCTTTATACCTCAGTTTACCCAATATAAAACGGGGATAATACTGAAACTGATGCCTGATTTAAAGATCTTGCACTCTGCAAGACCCAGGGGCTATTAGTAGTAGTAACGTAATGGGCACAAGTAGCAGAATAAGATTTGAAATCAGTGATTTCAAATGACTGATCAGAAGTTGTTGTTCAGACAGTAGATGAGAAAGAATGAAAGCTTCTAAAATATGAAAGCTCAGACCTCAGGACCTTTGAGGACAAAGATATTGCCTGCTACGGGGAAGAAAGTCACGCGAAGAATAACCTTGTAAATAGCACTATCATAATCAAAAAGATGTTTGTGAAAAGACACAGAACAAAACCGCTGCAGTCGATGGACACGGGCCACATTTGGTGACAGAGGCATTTGCTTCTGTAACCCCGAGTCATGTCAGGGTCAGGAAATAAAGTTCACAGTCTGAGCACACTCTGGTTGTATCACACCTTGATCACACACAGGGGAAACTGCTGCAGAAAGGAAGCACAGTTGTGTTTTATGCTATGATAACAGTAACCAGCACCACTCATAATTTCCCCTGTGCTTCAGCAATGGAACTGGCTCCCTCCAGGTGAACAGCAGGGCAACAATTATTTTTAGTGGCTAAAAAATTAATCTGATGCTCTCTTCTTGATGTCTTCCCATCTACCTCAGAGTTAGTCTCCATCAAGGCTACAACTTCTACTTCCCTGGAATATCTTTAGCATAAGGCACTTTCATTCCGACAGAAAGACACTCACCGGCAAGGTCCTTAAAATAATATTTACTTTTATCATTAGGCTGACAAAATCAAGGTGACAGATAGCCCAAGCTTGGTAGAAAATGATGCTGCTACTTCATACCCACAACATAACACCGCTACAATAGCAATCATGTGTACATTATGGATTATCAATCCTGGAAGAGCAGAACCGGCATCTCCCTTTAATCATCTGCTAAACTATTCTTAGCTAGTCCCTAAATTAAACATTTAAACAGACAAGCCTATAGAGAATGCTTTAGAAGTAGTTTTATAAGGTCTTAAGGGCCTGTGCTCCGGAGAGCCAAGGGTTTCTGCTTGGCTTTGGCTAAGACCGGGCAGCTCAGCACTTCTGGAGGCTGAGCCCAGGCAGCTGCCTGAAAGGGTGCAGCTCTCCCGAGCTCCCCTGAACGGGGCAGGTACTCCTCCCCGCCATCGGAGAGAGCGGGAGGGAAGGGAAGGGAAGCAACTGCTGATCTGCTGGATGCCACCGGGAAAACCTGACCCTTTTTGGCCATATGTGTTTAAGGCAGGGCTGGGAACTAATAAGGATGCTGGTCTGATGATGTTCACACTTAGCCACTTAACTTCATGACCTTGTGCAAATTGCCTGACTAAGCACCATCTATAGCTATAAATGTGGACGCAAAACACAGCCTGGATGATATATTTGAAAGCATTATGCATGATGGGTGTCTGAAAGCTGCTCCTAAGCCATTTCAATACAGAAGGAAGCCATACTGTATAAAAACCTGCTAGTGGCAGCCAGAGCAATTCTCTGCACCTAGAAGTTTCCAAAGGCACCTCATATTGACCTACAATGCACCGTTCTCTGAAAGAATAAACACACAGCCAAATAAGAAGAAAAATGCATGTGTACTGAGGTACATAAATCTCCTCTGGAGGATGCAGTATAGTGACCTTTTACTGAACTATATGTGGATTAGCTCTGCTATATTACTCAGATGTCTTGAATGAGTCCCCTTCTGGAAGATGATTGCATATAAAACAAATAAAAGTGGAGATATTTAGCTGTTGGAATATTGCTTCACCTTTCCCAAAATTATTCTGTGCACATCTACATGTACCAGACTGTATTGAAAAGATATGAATTGATCTCGCCTTATTCCTTTTTTGTTGCTGTCAAGGTATTTTTAATCACTCATCTAGTATTATTAGCCTTTGTATTTTCTCTTGTAAGTCCCATTCAAAGTCAAGGCTTCCTTGTGCTCCGTGTCTGTGAGTGGGCCAGTTCCCTCCTCAGCCACCCCTCAGGTTATCCTCGCTCTGCGCAGGGCGCATCCACAGACCAGTCCCTGCCTTCTGTGGTCAGCAGGTCCTGGTCTTATTCAGGCTCGGGGGTCTTCCTCTGAAGTCACTGATTTGGCTTTCAGGCTACACTTGCCTCTCTGCTCCCACCTCTGCTGTTGTCCTACACTTAGGTCTGCCCTTTTCTCCTCCTTTTCTATCAGGCAGGACTTAAAAAGTGCATCCCAGGGGGGTATACGCCGCCCTGAAGAGTTCAGTGTCCAGTTGGTCACTGCAGGCAACGCTTGAGAGAAAGGGGTATTTCAACCCCTTTGTAGCAACTGGGAAACTGGGACACGAGAGAGAGACTTGCACTGGGTCAAACAGGAGGATGGAAGGTGAACCCAGATTTGAATCCTACCTGAGAAACCACAACCACAGAAACATCCTTCTGTCTTACTGTACCTCTTTTAATCTGAATGCCATTATCTTTACCTTTTTTTCTATGCTTGTAGATAACAGCTGTAATTATTTTATCGTATTAAATACACTTTGAAAAAAGTTAAATAACAAATTATTAATATATTGCCTGCATCCACCCCTCCAGTGCACAGGAATTCCTAGTTTCACAGTGATCACAAAAGTGCTGCATCTAGTGTCACAGACAATACCAAGTATTGTCGGCAAACACTTTAAAAGCAAAATGTGGCTTCATAAAATTTTTATACTATTGATACAGAAAAGGTTTTCCTTCAAAAAAAAAAAGACTGACTCAATCCCCCAGTGCTCATGCACCTGTGGAGTGGAAAGTTTTCTGGATTGCTCTTGAGTGCCAGGAATTTTTTTAGCCACTTATATTTTGGCGCCTTTCATCTCAACTTCTTTCTGAAGTTGATCATCCCTGTGGTGCCTAAATGAGAGATGACAGTGAACCCATGGGGAAAATAAGGCTGATGAAATGCAAAGTAGTGTTATTTATGCCGAGTCTGTGTGCAAAGTGCATTTCAAACTTCCTTGATTTTTCAGTAATAACCAATGTTGGAGGGGATGGGGCAAGCCAATATTTGCATTTGATATTTCTGAATATCTCGTATTTTTCTTTCTCCCTTGGCTCAGTGAAGCACAATTATTATTTTTTTTTCCGTTTGACTTGAAGATCTGAGAGAAAACTAAAGCTCTGCAGGAAACTTAACTAGCATCTTTGGGGTCCGCAGATGGGAGAGGAAAATAGGCTGGAGAGGGTGGGTTTGGGCAACCCCTCCTTTCAGCCTAGAGGGAGATGAATGTCAGCTGCTCAGATTTTGAGGCATATTGCTGTGGTTACTGTGGGAGCCTCACATTGATGCTGTCAGTGTCATATTCCTGTTCCCCATTGAAATGAATTACTTGACTTTGAAGTATTATCACGGTTGCTCCTCTTTAAACAAATATCCTGTCTTCCTGAACAAAAGACATCAGCTGTACAGTGCTGCTCCAGGGTTGGCCACCTCCAGGCAGGGCTGGGGAACAGCCAGCAAACCCCTCTGCCATACGCTGAGTCCAGCATGCATTTGGCCAGAACGTTGACAGTAAAGAGCCAAATACTGATTTGTCCGGAGCACCTACCATCCCTAGGACGTCACTGGCCTGAATCAGCGCTATGTAAAACGTTATCCGAAGGAGGTAGGATCAATAAGATCCAGAGATAAGTCACTCAGTATTTCACCTTGGAAGTACGACTGGAGGACCCATCTGACCTATAATGCAAACCCAAACAGATCAAACCCTCTCTGAAATAAATCTGTGACATCAATGAAATGCATTGAGTCAGGCAGGAAAGCACGAGAAAACCCTGTCCTCTTGATAATGTGACATTCTGCCTTTGCTCCTCATATTGCATAAATCAGGAGGGGCAGTCTTCCTCCCACTGTTTGCATGAAGGGAGTCTTGCTATTTTTTCACATCTAGCATTACAAACACAGCAGTAAGAGAGAGGGTGAGACAGCCATCAGGCACATACAACAACAGATTTGCAGCTCTCAGGCTCAAGGCTTCCCCACAGCGGTGGCTCCGTGCTCATGAACACTTGAAGTGCATCCCTAATGACCTCCCCCAGCCGTAGCAGACAGTCAGGGGTTTGCTGCTGGTTATCAGGCACGATGGTGGACTAGCTGCCCTGCTGTGCAACTGAGAATTGCCAGAGACTTGTGAATGGAGCCTCTGTTTGGGATCTTCATTGTCTTCACCATGACTATTATACCTTTGTAATAAGCAGAAAGAAATCCAAGGGACAGGTCTACAGCTCCTTTGGTCACAGGAGCAGAGAGGAATGAATCCAGTGTGTCCCCAGTGCTCCCATGGCTCTGTGTCTGCTCCCACTCAGGCTCCCCTATCCTCTGTTTAAGATCCTGCAGATAACAGGGTCCCTGAACAGGCAGAACTGGCAAAATAAATAGGCAATTCCAAATTTAGAAGGTAGCTCTGTCCCCCTGGAGCAGTTTTCTCTTGTTTCTAGTGGCACAGCAAAGGTATTTCTTTTTTCTCCCAAGCTGGGCTAAGCAGCTAGTCCTCACTGAGGTCTGTTTCCGTATTTATTCTGTTTGTGTCACAGCCAGGCGCTATAAGGATGTCTATATGAGCATGGTAGCTCCAGGCTCCCTGTTGTTTAGATATCCCCAGAGCCAGGCAAGCTGTATTAGCTGGCAGGGAAACCGGAGCCCAGCAGTGGGAACAGGCCTGAATTCAAGCCCAATACTACAGGAATTATTGACATAACACCCCAGACTGTGCAGTGCAGACAACTACACTTAGATACAGCCGAGAAAAGTGGTATAGCCATAGCCTAATTGTCATATTTGCATGAAGCTGAAAAAGTATGCTACATTAATATCCTGGTGCACTTTCCTGGTCTAAGTCCCATCCAAAATAAGGGCCCCATTTTGCTTCAAACCATGCTGGGAATTCTTTGCTTGCAATGCAAACTAAACAGATTTTGCTTTAACTTTCCAAATTAACAACTCATTGATCATCAACCAGGCATGAGAAATATCAGCTCAAACTATAAATGCTCGTGAAATTTATGGTCGCAGAATGGTACAAATGGTACAAAGGTACAACCGCAGCCCTCCCTTGAGGGTTCACGTAACGCCTGCTGCCTCCAGCTGACTCCGGCAGCGCAGCACAGACCTCTGCTCCCCAACTGCAAAGGCAACCCCCTTTGCTGGCGGGTGGCGTAGGCTGTTTTCTCCGGCTGGAACAGGCACCGGAGGGGAACACCACACTTCCTCAGTTTGTTGCACTGACTTCCAAATACATAGCTGTAAAAACAAACTGTGGCCCTAAAGTTTTGTGTGAATGAACGTAAATCATTACTTCAAGCACGCAAACAGCAAACCTGCTTATAAGATTTATTATTGTCAAGCTGGGCAAATACAGCATGGAGTCAAGTTTGTGTTTTAATAAATGAAGTACCAAAGCTCTTGCCAAAAAAAGAGGAAAAAAGAATTAAGTCAAACTTAATCTGATCCAGATGGGCTGCACCAGGTTTTACCCAGCGTGGCACTGGTTTGATAAGAGAGCCAGGTCTTCCGCCCGAAACCAGGAAAGGCTGCCCCCCCGCCTCAGGAAATGACACACTTTAGAATCCAACTGCAAGAAGATGCAACAGATTTTTAAATGACACAAATTAAAAATTAATTAGCTCTTCGGGTTTTTTGTTGTGTGATTGGTTTTGTGCTCAGGCAATTAACTGCCAGCAGGGTGGCGACCAGCAGAAATAAGCTCTGCCGCAGGCCCCCGAAATGGCAGGGGGGGGTAACAATACGGAAACAGCTGGTGGCGAGAGGCTCCAGCACAGCTTAGAGAAAGGTGAGAATATCCTCCCTGACTTGCTTCATTTGTAAAAGAAAACCAATGAGACCTTCTGCCAAAGTAACTGAACTGTGTTCTGTACTCTCTTTCCCTTCCAAACAAATGCAAGAGAAATACTGCAAGCACCTTCACCCATCAGACTCTGCCCACTGAGGAAAACAGCTTAGTTTCCTTTATTTCACTGTTGCTCTTCCATGGACATACACGGCCTTGTCCCGACAATAAGGTGCTGCTAAATGCTGTTTCAGTCCTTCGCCTGCTCCCACAGATCTGGTATTTCTGCCTGCGACCGTGCTCCGCCTCAGCCTTCCCCCAGGGATCGGGCAGATCTATCTGCTATGCTACTGCTCACGTACCAAACAGCTTGAGTACAGGTCAGAGCTCCAGCATCTGGGTTATTCAGTTCCTGCATTTGTTTTGTCTTTTGTGGTAAAAGGATGGTGTGGACTGAACCTGCCAGAAACATCTGTATGGTCCAGCCCTGTCCCAGATTAAGTCACTCTCTCGCACCTCAGTGTCTAAAAGCTCTTACTTTCTCCTCTTCCTTCTGCCCCCAGTGTCTAATGAAGCAGCTCTTACTTTCTCCTCTTCCTTCTGCCCTGCTTACTGAGAATGTTTCTCTTAGGGGCAGCGAGTCCCTTTTCTCATTTTCACACCCTGATCTCGCTACCATAACGCTGCTAAAAAGACCAACACGGGAGCTGGGACTCCCACACGTTGACAAGGCAAGTCAACTGCACTGCGCTTTGTGCTGGGCCAGAGGATGAGGACAGATGGCATCCGACAACTGGCAATTCTTCGCCTGTTATCACCAATGAAAATCTATTTTCTAAGAATCTAACAAACAGGTAAATGATGTCCCTGACTTGGCAACCTCTGCCTGAGTTCTATCATTGCCTTCTTTTTTTTTCTACAGTGCCCCATATTCTGCCATCGTTTTCTTGCCTTGCTACTAGTCTCAGTGTTCAGGGTCACAAGCAAATGAGACACATCTGCTTCCTATTTAAACCAGCAAGGAAATATTTATGCTGCAGGAGAACCTGTGGTTTCACTTGCAGTGTCAGAGGAGGCCATTCAACGTACAGCAGGAGGCTCCAGGGCACCTGCAGATAGCTAGCTGGGCTAGATCAACTTCTTTGTATTTAAGTGGCTGGCAGCAAGCCATTAATTGTGTTTGAGTTTTTGCCTTCAGTAGGTGGTTTCACTCCACTGGAGCCCAGCATCATGGGGGGGAGAGGGAAGGAAAACAGAAAGGCATCACCAGTGTATACCCAGTGTTCTGACATGCTAGTTAAGTTCTAAATTATGTTTTTAATTACTTGGCATGATTTATTGAGACAGTGTCTCAAGGTTATAAAGCACCACAAAGTGACACAACTTGCCTGCCAGCTTGAATCTCTGCCACTGAAGTGCTCCCTTCTCTTCTGCTCTGTCATGCTCCCTGTGCCTCCTCCCACAGTATCCAGCATCTCTGTGGTTGGATGGGATCAGACTTAACACTTTAGGTACCTTTGGGGCTAATTTGGTAGCTCTGAGCCAAGGCTGGAAAGGGAAATGTTTGGGCATGATATTAAGCTGGACTGAAGACTGAAGGGTTGGCTTCCAAGGCATATGTAAAACAGGTCTGCCAAAGGAGTAGTTAAAAAAAAAAAACAATCCCATTGCTGACCCTGTGATAAAGAAACAAGAAACCTAGAAAGCGATCAGGTAGGAGTAAAATGGGGAGAAAAATTACGCTGCTGTAATGCCTCTCATGCAGCCAGTTCACGCAGCATGACACAGTCTGGGAGGACAAGAGAACAGACCTGTAATCCACCAAACTTGTCCTGCACCTGCCTAAAATAAGCAAGAGGACGGTCAAGGCCCTGCCCAGTGCTATTTGGCCCCAAAGAGCTGTAAAGCAAGACTCACTGATCTTAAGTGTACAGCAGGAACTCCCTTGCTTCGCACCCAGTGCGTAACGACGTGTTACTGCCCTGCCAGTTAAAGCTGCTAACACTCTTCGTGCCTTTGGGAAGGAATTTGTGCCCTTCCTGTGGCAAAACAGTCCAACGTGGCAAGGAAGAGACTGTGGAATCCAACCCTGATGCATTTTAAGGCTTCTATAAATAATTAAGGGAGCTCATTAATTAATAAAAAGAAAGTGAAATTGAAAAAGCAGGAGGAGAGGGGCAATGAATACCCACTGGGGGATAATAAGTATGTCCTACACTGCAGCTTACACAGACTGAAGTCTTTTAGGGAGAGTTAAAGTGGCTTTGTGGTTTGAGCTGGAGAAACAAATCTTAGCTGGAAGAAAAATCTTCTGGGAATAGCAAAGCTACTTCCTAAATCCAAGTTACACTTGGGAAGATTTTTCAAGATTTACACACTCAAGTGAGAACAACATGGGATATATACAGATGTATCTGTGTATTTCTCAAACACATGAGGAAAAAAAGGATCTCGCTGGTGCCTGAGGTTGGCTTGCACCAACAAGTCTTTGGGGAAGAGATAAAATACAGCAATGCAGAGAAAAACATCTTTCATTAATTAGATCATTATTAGTCTCCTCTGGCTCAAACATGGGCAGCTTTGAAACCCTAGCTGCTATCAAAGAAAAGATTTACAGAAGTTCCACAAAGACAGAAAGAAACAATAAAGTCTGGTAATATCCCAGTGGGCTAAGAATTGGTAGAGTATACTGACTGCAAGTTACTAATTACAGCAGCTTTGAAATCAGAAGCTTAAATCTGTGCTAAACAGCAACACGGTGCTTTGGGCCACAGTTTCAAGCGCAGAGAAGAAACGTGCCAAACACACACACGCAGGCACAGAAAAGTCATTCCAAAAGGAAACCAGGAAATTGCAGGTGCAGCTGAACGCTCGTGAGCGCACAATTACCCAGTGGGCGTTTGCAACTGCGTATTTCATACACGCAATTACCTCTTTGCACCCCTGCCTGCATATTTTTGTGTGCGATTTAAATGCCTATCTTTAAGAATATGACCTTGGTGTCTGAAAATACAAAACTTGCCCGAAGTGCTGAGCTGAATGTCTAGTAGGCATCAGGGTTTTAAACAGGTGAAAGGGCTGTTTTATTTCACATTACTGACACACTGCCTGACATGAAATTGGTACTTTGCTGCTGATGACTTCTCATCTCCTGAATATTTCCCTTGGAAGTTTTGGCATGCAGCTGGTGAGCCGTGCAGCACAAGTGAAGGGAGAGGAGATGTATGTCTACCCTACAGGAAGGCAATGCAGAGAAAAGGCATTAAATGAGGTTGAAGCCTGCGATCTTGCCAAATCAAGAAAATGGAAGGTAATACAGGTGGCTGTGCTAAAGGGCTATCTTTTGCTGTCAAGCAGCCTGACATTTGCTCTGGTTTCAAATACTTATAATCTGTGGTGAATTATCCTTTGGATTTTACTGTCAGCAGCTCTGTAGAGGTGCGGGCTCTGTGGCTGGGCGGGCAGGAGGAGGATGTACGGGTACGTTCATCCTCTGCTGCCCGCCCCGCAGACCCTGCCCAGCGTGGCGGCTGGCCAGCAGGGTCCGGTACACAGCTTCCAGGGGAAAGAAGCACCCTTATTTTTTCAAACTCTGCTAGAAAAGCCTCCCCCATGAAACAAACACGATGTAGGTTTGATGTGAAATGTATTTAAGTAGAGGGAAAAGCAGTCAATAATAAGACAATATCCTAAATAAAACTTTTACTTCCTACTTTAGAGCCTGCATGGCTCTACACCATGATAGATGTTTACTAACACCCAGCAAGCTATATGAAAATAGTAAAGAAGTCTTTCCCAGTGCAGGGCCAGCACAACCCTTATTTCTAAATTTTCCTCCCCCAGTGTAAAAGACTCAAAACTAGGGTAACTTTCAAATCTGCTACACCATCAGGTTTTAGTGTTCTAACTAACTCCACTGCCCTGGCATCCCATGCTCCCAGAAAATGATGCTAATCCTAAAATGTGTGTCTGAGGTAATGTCTGTAACTAAAATGTTGGGGGAAGGGGTTGGGGCTTACTTGTGCTACCCCACTTGTACTGCTAGCAGTCTGCTGTGCCTTCCAAGAGAGAGCAAAAGAAGGGAACAGAACTTGAAGAAATTGTGCTAAAGAATGGATGTTAGTTGCAGAGAAGTTACATAGTTATTCATTACTACTCTATAGTAGTTTTAAAAGACTGCATAAATGTAAGAATTGGTGGATGAAATTAAAAAAAAAGATATTGCCACCTGGTAGGGGAAAAAATTCTCTGTTCAAGGCTGCAATGATTTATTAATATAGGTAATCAATAGCAATAGGTCCATATCAGTTTTACATCTAATTTAAACTTTCAGGTCTCAATGTACTCACTAAATAATATAATAGATTTACATATTTTAATTATATTTTATGGATTCTGAACATAATGTAATTAAAAGGGGTTTTCAGCGGAGATGATTAATGAACAGGGCAGCCAGACGTTCTGCACAGCCATTGCGTGCGAAGGACTTCAATGTGGTATGAGCTCAACCCCTGATCTGAGCAGCAGCAGATTCACATACACATATAACCATGTGCATTGAACAACTGCACGCACCGAAACGAGGCACTGGAATGAGGCAACCAGAGGCCGGAGTGAAGTGCAAACGCTTTTGGCTTTTAGCTCCTCCCTTAGCAATCAGTTACACCAGGAACATATCAAGACATGGGCTTAGAAAAGCATAGCCCAGAGAGCATACGTTCACTGAGCCGGACCGCGTGAAATACAGAAATGATCATAGGATCATAGAATCATAGAATCATTGAGGTTGGAAAAGACCTCTAAGATCATCGAGTCCACCCGTCGACCCAACACCACCATGCCCACTAAACCATGTCCCTAAGTGCCTCATCTACTCGTCTTTTAAATACCTCCAGGGATGGGGACTCCACCACTTCCCTGGGCAGCCTGGTCCAAGGTTTAACCACTCTTTCAGTAAAGACATTTTTCCTCACATCCAATCTAAACCTCCCCTGGCGCAACTTGAGGCCATTTCCTCTCGTCCTATTGCTTGTTACTTGGGAGAAGAGACCGACCCCACCTCGCTACAACCTCCTTTCAGGGAGTTGTAGAGAGCGATGAGGTCTCCCCTCAGCCTCCTTTTCTCCAGGCTAAACAACCCCAGTTCCCTCAGCCGCTCCTCATCAGACTTGTTCTCCAGACCCCTCACCAGCCTCGTCGCCCTTCTCTGGACACGCTCCAGCACCTCAACGTCCTTCTTGTAGTGAGGGGCCCAAAACTGAACACAGTATTCGAGGTGCGGCCTCACCAGTGCTGAGTACAGGGGCACAATCACATCCCTACTCCTGCTGGCCACACTATTTCTGATACAGGCCAGGATGCCATTGGCCTTCTTGGCCGCCTGGGCACACTGCCGGCTCATGTTCAGCCGGCTGTCGACCAGCACCCCCAGGTCCTTTTCCGACAGGCAGCTTTCCAGCCACTCTTCCCCAAGCCTGTAGCGCTGCATGGGGTTGTTGTGGCCGATGATATTCCAGGTCTTGTGCCAAGGACCTATCAAGGTGATATTCCCTAGACCAAGCACCGCTCCTGCACATGTTCAGCTGTGTTACGTGTTTTACAAGTGGGAAACTGAGCCCTGGAAGAGGGGGAATGAACTTGACCCAGGTCCCAGAGCAGGCAGGGACAGAGCCAGGACGAGGGAGAGGGCTCCCTATGTCCACCCTTCTTATCCAGCCGTTAGGCTGAAAGAATGATTTGACAAAAGGCTGGTGTGCCCAAAACTGCTTTTCCAACCATATCAGACCAGCTAATAAAAGATACCAAATCTTTCTGCAAACCTTGCATCTCTCATACCCTTAAATATAACACCATCGCTATTACTTCTACATTCAAGTATTACCTATCAGTAAAATGCTGCTCCCTTGAACCAAGGTCAAAACCTACTGAACTACATCCCCAAGGGCTTCAGCAACCAAAGTGACTGCTGAAGACAGGAAGTAAAGAAGATTTGAAATAAAAACTGAAATGAAAACACAGAGGAAAGGAGGTCAGCATTGCCAGCTCTCTTGACCTAAAGGTCTTTGATACTTCATGTTTCCTCTCCAACTTTAGCTATTCGGTCTTGTGAGGAAAGAAATAAAGTTTCTTGTCCTCATGACTGTGGAGGAAAAGCTGAAAATGCAACTTCAGGGCAATCAAACAAAAAAACCTAGAAGGCAAAGAGAAAGACCCCAAAATTTATACTTAATGCAGCCATGGAGGTTCTAGTCTTAGCTGAAGCCTCCTGGCACTACTAAGGTATAAAACACTACTACAGCGCGTAACAAGAAAAGAGCAAGCAGTCACTTGTCTTGTGATTTGTTGGCCCCTAGCATTTGAAAGCCTCTGTATGTTGATTTAGTAGTCAATCCTCAATTACTCTCCAGCTTTCTTTTCTCCTTGTATAAAACCATTCTCTGGCATCTGTACCAATAATACGTCAATAGAGCTCTGTAATAGCCATAAAATCCATGGTGTGGGATGTTTTGCAGTTTTGAGATCCCTTCGCTGATTTAGGGAAATAATTCATCGTTCTCTTTTCCTTTCCACTTCATTTAAAACAACTGTGCCCTCTGTGCCCTTCGCTGCTGTGAACTGCACCATCTTCCTGCCTCGGTTACGCTCTTCCCTTCACAGCAGCACGCGCAGGAGCTGGCTCAGGCATGACTGCAAGATCCGGGGAGGGCAAAGATGGCTGCAACATTTGGGGAGGACAAAATTCGGGTCACGGGTAGAGTTTGACTTTTACATTGGGGGAGAGAGACCAGGTAGCCAAAGCATTTATCTGGCTATCAGCAGTGCTTGGGAGACCTGGTGAGGAGAGGGCAACACTCCCTCAGCCCTCTTGCCATCCTGACCTACAGTTACGTATTCAGGGGTTTTTCAGAATACTTACTGTTTCTTGCAAGACAGACCCCAGAAATTCCCCTGTTCAGGACGAAATCTGGTTTTCCTGATTTGCCATCATTTTCAGCGGCTTCCACATTTTTTTTCCATTGTATTTTTTCCTTACTGTGAACTTTAGAGCCTTCTGACATGCAGGTAGGGGACAATTTTGGCTTGGCCTGGCACAGGGGAAGACAGCAGCAGTAAAAACACCCCTGGTATTTCTGTTTCCATCTGAGCCTACTTCAGTGTCTGGAATTTGATTCAGTTTTCTGGTGGAGGCAGGTCCAGGGAGACTCTCAATATGTGTTATATCTTAACAACCCGCAGACCTTTCCAAGCTGAGGCTGAGTTTAAACAAATCTGAGCTGGGCTTCAGATAACCCAGCTGGGACAGCTGGGCAAACTGTAAACTATGAATAGCATCTGTTGACTGCTTTGGACTGTTTCATAGCAAATGCTCACATATAGTGAGATTTTTCCTACTATCGCTCAAGTTGAATTAGCCCTTATTCTGCAGAAAACATCACTGTAATAAGCTGTACAACATGAAGTTGGCAAATTTTGTAAACGTTTCCTCTGATTTTCACGTATTCTCAGTTCACCATACAGTATGCTGGCCTTTTAGTCACGGAATGCTGTTTTGGGAGTAGCAACTAGCGATTTAATTCATCTCTGTTATCTTCTACCCTCATGAACTCTTTATCACATAACAAGGTTTTTTTCATGTTTAAATAATGCCTTGTTATTGGTCCTAATACGACTTCCCCTGAATATGCACACAGATGACATTTCAATTGCACTGATTTTCCTGAAAAGACTGATTTTAAATGAAGTGTAAAATACAACTAAACCACAACAAGGTTAGGAATTCCCCCAGAAAATCAACCTGTGATGGCTGAAACCGATATTCACTATGAGATACCCTGAAAGGGGGCACTTCCTAAGAGAACAGCACAAAATCTGTACAGATTTACATGGTGCTTGTGTTCCAGCTCTCTGCTTGAGCAACCTCACTTTTACACAACTTCCACTACAAGAGAAAACATTACTGCCTTCTTACACGCACATTAGTTAATCAAGGTCAGTCCTAGGGTTATGACTGTATCCACTAGCAGATCAGTTGTGCTTAAACATCCTACTAGTTGAGACTGTGTCAGCCTTGACCTCTAGACAAGGTCTTTTCTCTTCTTGCTCAGCTCTACCTTCAAATCATAAAGCAAGTTTCATTATCTTCTCCGAAGAACCTGAATGCATCACTCTCCCGTTATTGTCCATGTTGTTACCAGCAGAAACTTGTCCCCAGGGTCTCATCTCTCGGATGGCGTCCCCGTTCCCTTCAGCCTTGGCTCCGGTTCCAGCTCTCACTGATGTTTCTACATTTGCTCAGTAAACACACCATGTTCTGTATAATGTAAAACATGAGCATCTCATACACTGATAAAATTACTTCTGTGCTTACACAGCTACTTAATTTCATTTTGCCATTGATTTGTCATTTTAAAGTTAAATAATAAACATGGATTGTAGCCAGGATACCGAGTGCTGCTTTCCCCCCCTCTAGTTTTTGATTTATGTGTTTGTTTATTTACTGATATATTTAAGTACTCCCTATTGCATTTCACACATAATCTGGCAAATCCTTAGGATTTACTTTCACAATTGATTAGAAAAGTCAATGTTTTACAGATAGGATTAAAATGGAAAATATCTAGAAGCTTTGATGGAATCTACTTATGACAACTACTGTCTCCAATAGGCTCTCCAGCCCTTAAAAATCTGTTGTGTGTTGTCAAACACTGTGAAGATATAACCCTTTCCTGCTACAGGTATTATGTCAATTAAAGAAACATACTTGCTCATTTGTCCATTGTGGGAGCGCCTTCTAGGTTTTTCATTTAATCAGCACATGGGAAAAGATCATTGTTTTCCATTTGCTGGTAGTTTTCTTCTCTTCAGAATTAAATCAGACAGGCTAGTAGGCAACGCTGAGGCAAGCAATGCGTTTTCAATATTGTCACTTCAGTAATCTAAATTTAAAAATTCTAAAAATGTCAACATGTGACATTCTGTTTTTTCCTTCTTTTTTTAGCTCCAACCCATGTATTACTTCTTCGGTTTTATTTATTTTTAAATCAGTGTTTAGAATTTCTTTAATGCTTTGTGACAGGGCAAACTGCTTTTTAGCTTTTTGATTCTCTGTCAGATGGAGAACCTGGCTTCCTTTTGATCTACCCTCACAACCAAAAATAAATCAGTTATTCACACACAGCTCGCTCCACAGTGGAATAATTTTCCAGATCATGAAATTTCAGTGCAGAGTGATAAAAAGATTAGGCTGGTGTCAGAGAGCAGATTACAGAGCAGCCTGGAGAAAAGAATTAGATCTACTCCTAATCCCATTCTCCTGGGGCTCAGGTCCTCTTGCTGGCCTGCACTGGTGCTGCTAGATGGTAAAATTCAATTCTGTTGCACGGTGCCATCAGTGGTTTGACTTCGTAAGAGGGGCTTTGTTTTGCTGTTCTTAGTGAATTTAATGCCAAAATGTGGGAGGAAAGGAAGGAGATTGTGTGCTGGGGCTGAGAAATTCCTAGAGAGACCAAGGCATCGCTACATTATTAGCTGACCACTGGAATTTGTAGAACAGTCAATACTGATTGACCTTGCCTGTCACAGAAAGGTCAAGTGAGCAGACAGGATACAGGATAGGGTGATGGGGAAGCACTGTTTGTATGTCTCTGTGCTAAAAAGTCATATAAAGCCAGAGACAGACAATGCACAGAGACCCACACAAGTCTAAGGCACTGGAAAACACCCCAATTAAGCGAAAATTACCATCCCCATTAAGTGGCAGCCATCATTGCTTAATTGCTACCCAGGGAGGTATCCTGATTAAGAGCAGATGAAGTTTAGCACATCTTATGCAGTGGGTTATTGCTCAGATATGAAGGAAAAGGAAGAAAAGGAAAACAAGAAATACAAGACTAAGGCGCTTTGGTCCAAAGTTGGAGGTGTTAATTTTTGCGAGATAAAACCAGAGCAGGGCTGAGGATCCACTGAATCGGGGTGTCTTTCGCTCCTCGTGCGTAGTGTCAGGGTCTTGCAGGGACTGGGGCTGACACGACCCTGTTTTGCCGTTTGTTTGCTCCCAAGCGGGGAAGGAGCAGGAGGCGAGTCTGCCTGCTCCAGCCAGACGCTGAACCCAGCCCAGGCTGGACTGCCGGCCCATGCAGTCATGCTCCGGCTCTGCTTCCCCTGCAGAGCTCAGAGCAGCTCAAAAGCACCTTTTATTCAACTAGAATCAGGCCCACTGTTCTCACTCTAAATCCCCTGGCCTCAGTGAAGAGTATGGCTTTGTCAAGATAATGTGACCACTTTTTTTTTTTCCTAACCCAGCAATTCCTCTTTCTGTGGAAGAGCTTTGACCTTTAAATGAAGGTGCATGCCAAGAAAAATCTAGAGCTTGTTATCAAGACAATCTGTGGCACAGGCTGTGTGGTAATGTCCTCCCGAGGTGATGAATCAGATCTATCAGTGTCTAGATACTAAGGCCTTTTTTATCCTTGCAAACTCAGGGCTTTCCAAATCTTTAAGCCTGATCAGAGATAGAGCACTATAAGAGCTTACTTAAATCTCAGCAAGCAGAAAAGAGGGCAAGGGGGAGAGAGCTCACATAAAATAAAGAACACCGCTTTTTAAAGATAAAACATAACTCTAGGTACAATAAAAGCCTTTAGAGAACAGAAGAGATCTTTGTCAGGAATGTATCTCATTTAGTCCCATTGTTTCACTTCATGCTTCTCAGAAAGCCAGCCATTTATCTTGCCTTTTTTTCTCCAGGTTTTTTGTTTTTCTCCCTTCCTGACACCAGTTTCCATTTCATTAGGAAATGAATCACTGATGAGGTGCTAGTCCTGTCTCCCTGCAAGCAGACCTCAAAACCAGGGTAGTCAGGAAAAAGAAAATACACAGTCTTATGAACTACAACTTGAATGTTCTTACAAGTACAGTTTTATTTATGTTGTGCTGTGTTATGGATAGCTGTTGTTTAGTGTTTATGGCATGCAGGCTAATAATTCTGAGTCAGAGTACCTATGGTTAGATACCTTCAACATGTTTTGAGGCTCCAAAGGAAGAAATTTTCAAAGGGAAAAGCAAAGGGCAGAAGAATTCCTAAATTTCCACACAATTTCCCCTGTGGGTGCTGTGAGCCAAACCTTCCTGGTTCACAGCACATTGCTGGAACGCCGTCCCCGTGTCCCTGAAAGCCTCAGAGGGATCTCTCATTTTCACAGTTGGTGTACTGCGCACACATTTGTTCGTGGAGTTATATGCCCAGACAAGGAGACAATCACATTTCTGTAGCTTGAGTACCCCTGTGATGAGGCATAATGCCGTCGTGGTTTTTGCACAGAGAAGCGAACTCCCAGAAAAGCCATGTCAGCTTGAGTTTGACCTTTCATTCAACAATGATGCAGATCAGGATATTTTCTATGCAACATGGCTGCACACTGAGCACACACAAGTTGTCAGATACGGTCTACGCCCAAACATCCTTAATCAGATGATCCCCGAAAAGCAAAGTCCTGACCCACACAGCAGTTCATTTTGGCTACTTCAGGTATTCCACAGTGAGAGAGGAAGGGAGAGGACATTGCTTTCCTATCCTCTGCACGAACTCATCCAACACTCAGACTGAATTGATGCGACACACGAACCAAACTGTTGCCAGAAATGCCCATCTTGGAGCTTGAAAGATGCGTTTGTTTTTCCCAGCAACAACAGACTAATAAAATACATTTCTCCCCACCAACCCAGTCTCTTTTATATCCTCTGACAATACTCCTACATGACTACCATGATGCTGCGTGAGTCTTCACAGCTTCCAGCTACATTTTTGTTAAATTTCAGTTGGATAACCATGAAAGAAAACAAATGCATTTAGCATTTGCAGAATCTTGTCCCTCAGCTTTATAAGGTTAAGATATGTAATGCATACATTCATTTTATACAGCTTCTAAGTGACTAATCTAACATGTCCTCCATTTAGAGAGCATGTAGCATTTTGCAGAAATGCATTGGATTGACCCCTCGTAAGATGTGCATGAGTAGGACACACCACTTGCACTCACGCTGTCAAAAAGGTTTGAGAATTGTTACGCTGGGAGGTTGATCAAAGTCCTGCGCAGCAACAATTCCCACAGGGCTTCTTATTTGGAAGATCCAGATTTACTAACCAGCAGCCTGATTTTCAGAAGAGCCAAAAATCCAGCAGCCTTCTGAGTCTCCCTTCCCCTTTTTTCCAAAAGCAATGCATGTGCTGCATGACTTCTATTAATTCCTGCATGCATAGAATATGATGTCTAACTCCACCTGTTCCTACAAATTGCTTATAATCTTAACAGAGAATACATAATTAGATCAGGAACAACGCCGAGAACCTGATAACTTGATGGGCACAGACTGAGCATCTCAGGTGCTTGCAGTCAAAGACATGAATTCAGGGATGACACCACCAGCAGTCAGGAGCTTGCTTAAGAACACGCAGTCTGGAAGAATGAGCGAAGGACAACCACCATCAAACCCAGAGCAGGGTAGCCTAGCAATGGTGAACCTAGTTGTAAGTCTTTGGCCAAATTGGTTGATTTCTCCCAGTGCCTCCTGTCAGATTTGGCTCATCACCCCTAGGAGAAAGCCTTCTTCACATGATGTAGGTAAAAGGCTAAGGTCATGGTGCAATCCTGATTATCCATAGCCTATCAGGCCACAAAAGAAAACCCACCAAGTCACCCTTAAAACTAAACACTATCACACCTTCAACTGCTCCTGGAAAGTATTTAGCTTTGCAAATTGTTTTGCTTTCTTGCTTGTTCTACAGTGAATTCGTTTGTATCTCAAACCTACTTGCAACTAAGTAAACCTATTATACTGGTTTTAATGTTGCTTTGTTTCTTTGCACTCCCCATCTCTCTCCATCTTCCTGCTGGTCCCTGTTTTCCGTTCTTACTAAAGCATTTCCAGGTCAGAGACTGTCTTTTTTGTATTCTTTGTGATGTTGGGTTTTTTTCCCCTCTGTGTTTTCTGTATTTCTGCATTTGTATAACTCGTAGCGCAGAGAGTTTTCAGTAATGAGTTTGAGCGTTTTTCCTTGTGGCCAGTTTTGTTTTCTCTCCTTTATGCTGGAGCAAAGGAGGAAACCTCAAATGAGCTGTGCATCAGCCCATTGATTAAGTGGAGTACCTTTCCATGCAGTAATTACCATTGCCTAAGCTATACCCAAGTACAGCAAATCATTTTTATTTCCGTATGCTCTGCAATTCGGAGAAAGAAGCCCTAGTCATACATAGACAGACAGCATATGAATTGCCAGAAAAATCCCAGGCTGCGTACAGATCATTTATAACCTAGCCAGCCCAGTGTTTGCAGAGGTTTTTGCCCACTAAACATCTCATAAATCATTGACTTCCTTTAAAAAGATAACAATAATTTCAAAGAGGTAAGTGGGATTGGTCTGGATCATTATGCTCTCCCTCTAGGGCAGGGATTTGAAAGTTTTAATTTTCTTTCATCAGTCTAAGTCATCACCCAAGGCTGGAGCGCGATGTTTGACTTCCACCACTGGAAACCTTAGATAAGACGAGATCTGAACACCCTCCACAGAGGTCTTGAGTGATGCTGCTGCACTTGTTCAGGAATTTGTATCATAAGAAGACTGCCTGTGAGCAGAGTGTTGCAACCCTGCACCAAGCCCACTGTGAGATCAAGGCCTAAAGCCACCAGCAGCAGAGCCCACTGTCCGTCTTCTTGTCATGGGCTTACAAGTAAAGAGAATGGGGCAGGGAGATGTCATGTTTGTGATCAGGACTTCCCAAACAGGTCTGTGCGTACAGGCATTACAGAGCACAGCCACAGTGAGTTCAGCGTGGTTTTGGTAGCATCGAATTCACTGCACACGTTCTGTAGAGTTGATTTGTGTGGGGAACATATCTGGGGTTTCCATTCCTCTGGCAACCCAAGCTATTCCTCCAAACTAGGTCACTGACATTCGGGAGCCTGAATAATTGTTTTAAATCCTTCAAATCTAGGCAGAAAAAGAAAATATGGCCCCATAAACTCAGATGTACAGTACTCGGGGAGGGAGGGTTACTCCTCCATAACAGCAGCTGAAAGCTACGCTTACTCTCCCACCATGTGACATGTTTGCGGTGGTGTTTAGTTGTCCCCCGCTTCAGTCCAGGACTGTGTCCCTCTCTGCCTCTGAATCCCACTTTCTGTTTGATGTTTCCATCGGCTCTGGGGCAGCAGTGGGCTTTTTTGTCACGTTTGTGTAAGAGAGGACCCTGGAGTCCTTGTTTACAGTTTATAGCTGATGCTCTGATGTGCCACCAATTCCAGCCATGACAACCATAACAGAAACGTGTGCAGCCCTGAGCTAAGCATTTTTTTTTTCAATTTATCTAGCGTTTTTTCTTTTTGCAAAAACTGCATATCCATATAATATTTTCCCAAAATGTGCTAATTATTTAAAATAATTTGCTGAATAGTTTATAGGACAACTTTTCAGCATGTGTATTGTTTCTTTGTTATTTTTTATCGGAATCAACTTGGTTTTGGCCAGTTGTAATCATTCTTTGTATTCCTATCAAGAACAGAGGATCTTTCTGATAGGAGCTGTGCAGAAAATGAGATATTGAACGTCCCTTATAGTCCATAACCATGTAAAAAATACAATAAAAGATTGAGTCAAGCAGAAGGCAGTAAACAGGGAAGCTCATAAGGCACAAGTGGGAAAGAAAAGTATTACAGAGCCACCAATGACCACTGCTTGATCGTGGCTTACCTGGAGTTCCTGAGTGTTTTAGGGGAATCCTGGCAGGAGGAAGTTCAGCACAGTCACGCATGTGGGATGCTCCAAGCGTGTCAGCTTTGAGCTTTCTCGCAGTATGCTTCACATCTTCAACCTGGAAAAGAAGATGCCACAATAATATATCAAAGGACAAAGCAACTCGGAGCAGTCAATGTTAGAAACCTATTTACTAACAATTTGACATTCTGGCAACAGCTTGTTGATGGCACATTGTACCAGCTATGCAAAGAACTGCTTCTGCAGGCAAGAGGAAAATCAGGGCACCAAGTTCATTGCTTTCTTAATCCACCTGCTGACACCACCAACAAAGACAGTCCTGCTTTTAGTACCAGATTTAGTGAGGTTTTCCAAACAACTTATTTCCTATGGGCCACAGAAGGCAACTGGAGTGACGGACTGCAGATGAGTGCAAGCAACAAGCAAATCAGTCAGGTCCAAATCACCTTTCCCAGCCTCGAAACAAGATCCACCTTTTCTGGATCCGTGCGGATACTGGACTCGCTGGCAATGTGCCTGAGAATGCAAATACAGATGTGACAAAAGGAGACTTCTGCACTGCAGAATCATGACCACGCACCAGCTACTGCAGGGGCACAAGGCTTGGAGGAGGGCCTGAACTGCAATGGACTAATCTTCCCCAGCTACTGCTTAATTAAAATTTTCAGCACCCTCTTCAGGATACAGAATTGAGCTATATAGTTCAATAGGGGTATCACAGAGTATTTAAATAAAATGTAGTTCAATAAAAGGAAATTCAGTGTAAAGAAGAGATTTTAAAAGGTATGGATGTATTTCTCAGAACCGTTGTTTCTACCCTTACAAACTGATGATGTGCTCTCTAAAATCTAATACCAACCTATAATGTTTTAAGAGGAGCATATTATATTTAGCTCCTTACCTAGATTTCCTTGTAAATTAAACTGAAGCCCTCAGCGATACTTATCTTCCTTTTGTTCTTTCCTCTCTAATTATACTGTGGCACTAATTATCTTATGGGCAGAAACAATCTATAGATTGCTGCTGCTTCAAAAACTCAACCACTGCTCCTGCCACTCGCTCATACCTCATGAATATTCTCATTCAGTCAAAAAAAAACCCAAACCAACAAAAAAAGCAAGACTCTGCCCCAAGTTTTCTCCTTTTCTACAAGTTCTCTATCTCCCTGGTTCTTACCTGCTTGCTGTCACTACTGATTCCCAAAGTCTGATTCATGTTTATCCTTGATCTACAGCACTTCTCTAGACTATAAATGGTACCTGTGCTCTAAAAAGCATGACTGTTTCCTGAGTTACACGACTAAAATTGTTAGGATCTTTTCCTGTAGCCTTTATGTGGATGAGTAGTCTACCTCTAGTGTAATCCCATCTGGAGCAATTTAACAACAGCTGTCAATAGTGTAACCATGAATTTTTTCATCTGAGAAAATGATTGTAAAATTGGATCATCATAGAGCACATTTCAGTGAAAACACCGGCTTTCTTTTTTTAAGTATGAGCTCAATAAATGATGTTTCTAATGTTAAATCATGCAATGTTAACTTATTGCTAACGGCAGAAACGTATGCTCACTTCACAAAAATCTACCACATTAAGACCCTCTAAAGAGAGACAAAAAGGGATCTTAACAAATTTTTCAACTCATCAACTCACCATGGAGTCAACTTAAAGCATTGATTAATAGGACCCTTGCTATCCTAGCTGAACCCTTAAGTAGCTTAATAAGACATAAAATATTCTGCTCAGGGTTTTTAGTTTAATACTTTTTATTGATTTTTTACAAGAAAATACAATAACATTGTGCATATAAAGCAGTCCGTGCAAGGCCTTAATTTTGCACTGGCACATCAAAAGTAACATTCATTCATTTTGCATGTGTCACCGATCCACATGACATTTAAACTGTTATTCAGCAAGAAAATTAAATATCTAGCAAAAACCTTTGAAGGAACGATTCATTAGAGAGTACCTAGGATGTGGTAGGCATTGCATCAAGTCACACACATGCACGCATCTAATGGGAAACTGTTGACATCTTTTAATGCCAGCGGTGAGCAAGACAGTCTTTTTTGCGGTGAGGGGGTTGTCTTGCCGTACACGCGCAGGATGTAGTTGGGCATTTATGAGCCTCATGAGAAAACAAAGAAGTCAAGCGACTTCACCGAGGTCATCCACTCCTTTTAACCACCTATATGGCATTCACAGCTGTAGCGTCTCCGTACTTTGTATGGATTTCATTCCTTGATTCTCCGCAGTCCTGTGTTATACAGAAGAGCCATCACAGCTGTCACCTTCCCCAGGCCTCCTCACTTGTACCCCACTCCAGACCCACAACATCACCTTCCCACCACCAGCTCTCTCTCCACCCCAAGGCAGTCTGACACCCCTACTCTCAACCTGTGCTTTAACCACAAGGCTTTCTTTTTGCCCTGCTGAGACCAGCCTCCTTGGAGCTCATTCTCCCAAACAGGCACAATGAAATAGCTGTGTGTTTTCCCCAGCTTGAACCAAAGTGTTCAAATGCTTCTGTTTGCTTGATTTCTGCTGGCAAGGACAAACTGCTCCGTTCACCTCAAAGCCATCAACTGCTTCCGACTACCCTCACAGCAAGCGGCTAGGAGCGTTTCTACCTCCATTTGCCATGATGCCCACACTATGTGGTTCTGAAGTCATTACACAGGGCAAGAGAGGCAGCTGCCTAGAGCACAGGACTGCTTAATGGGCAACCAGGTTACTTTTGTTCTCTATTTTATCTCACTTTGTTTTTAAATGTCTTGCCTAGAGCAAAAGGCCTAGAGTCACCACCATTGGGAAGCCCCATCGTCACACAGGGATCTCCTCCATGAGTCAGAGCATAAGGCAGGTTTCAGGCATGCTTATAACATCCTGAACAAGACTGTCTTCCGCCTGTCCAACAGTGACCCCTTTGTGACGTTGCTCAATAACAAGCATAGACTTTGGGAGGAGGGGGATTGTAATCATTAAATTGTAAATCCCTTTAAATGCAAAGATCAAAGGGAAAGTTTCAATCCAATGACACATAATTAAAAATGCAGACGTGAACGGCTTTGATTCATGAATGCTTATGCACTTTTAAATTGTTGCCAGGGAGATCAGGGCATGAGAAAATTAAAAACCATTACGCTTCAAAAGGATAAATGATTTTCACAGCTTTCTAACATTATTTCCTGTTGCGCAGATTTTTCTGTGTTTTAACATTTCCCCCGCCCTGCCTGGGCAGATTAGTTCTGAAAAATGTTTTCCAGAAAATGTTCAGGACTCAATGAGATTAAAAGGAGATTAGTGAACTTGTTGGATGGAGAGTTCCCATTGGTACTTAATGGTAAATGCTCGGGGCAGTTAAAGAGGAACCCCACACGCACACATTTTACCCTTTTACCTGCGTTTTAATTTAAAGAGCTGTGACCTTTTAATTCATTATTCTTTTTCTAATTGAGCCAGTACAATACAATGTGGTATAGGCCATAAGCCAAATCTCCCTGAAGTTAAAGGAAATATTCCCATGACTGTAGTGGTTTCAATCTGTTTGTTTAACATTTCTCACTTGTAAAAGTCACAGCACTTAACTGAAAGGAAAAGGCTGCTTCCTATTTCATGAATAAAAACATTGAGACATACAACGCGGACATGATTCTCAACCATCGTATCACAGATGATAGACTAAGTCTAGGGCTGTCCACTACAGCAAACGCTCCCATTTCTGATCCATGCCATCTCAGATCTGCCCTGCTTCAACACGTAACTTTAACACCCCCAGCTGGCACCTTAGACAGCTAAGTGCTTTAAAATCATCCTAATCTTACCAGAGACAAACAGTGTTGCTTCATATTTGTAAGTGTTTAGAAGTTAATTTCTTGGACAGAAATGTATTGCTGAAATTCACTTGTGAGTTGACGGTTTGCGATGAACTCATGGGCAGCATTTTCGTCAGCGGCCTGAAAGCACGTGTGAAAACAATGAGAAAATCTTTAGTGCTGAACTCGCGTTGCTTCTTAACCACTGACCACATCAAGGGTGAGGATGACCAGATGATTAAATCTTGAAACCTACACTGCACACGGCTAGATATTAGCTGGCCACCCTCTGCTCCCTGTACAGTTGATGGAATACAGGAGAATCCATCTCATCTGTGAACACCTACATATGTAACTTCAGACGTCTTCGTATCAGGTAGATGTTTTTGGTTTGTATGTCTAAAGTTACATAGGATGAGTCCCACTATCCAAAAGGTGCACCTTTGGGATGAAGGAGTAGATACAGCCCCAGAGGCACAGCAGCTCTAAATACACCAGAAATCCCATTCTGTTTGTGTGCCTTGGAAATTCAGGACTCTACTTTTTTACTAAAGTAAGGTGCAGCTGAAATAATGTCCGCATCAGGCTGACTTGCTCCTCACTCTACTGTGGCATTTTTCAGCTGCCAGTCAAGCCAACCTTCACAAAATTTTCCCTGAGGGGGAAAAGCCAGAGACAAGTAGCAGCAGACTAACAGAGCACTGAACAGTTCAGCAGGCATTTGATGGTGAAAGCAAAAACCTTTTGTATTTACTTTTGAACATAGGAATCAGACATTGTTTCTGTTTGAGACTGGGCTACTTCTGAAAAGTGTCTCCACAGTGGCAGCCAGCTGAGATTCAGCATAAGGGGCCATCCCCAAAATGCACTGATGCCTGCCTGTGTTATCCACTGCATTCGGTCAGATAGTTCCAGGAATAAGATGCCCCACATTAAGATATCTGATATATAACCTCTTTTTGTTATTTATTATTTCTAATATCTGAGTAGCAAATAAGACGTGATGAATTTTTCTTTCTTTCTTTCAGTTGATGGTTGTTCAAGAACATGTTAATATTATTCTTTGTTTACAGTTATTGGATCAATAATGTTGCTATATAATTCTTATTCTGCAGATTTCAGTCCAAAGGAGATTTTCTAGTCTCAGTTTCTTTGTGGCACAGACCATAGCACTTAATCCATTTACTGCAAGGCTTAGATCAGTAACTTGCATTCGACTAATGCAAAAGCATCTGGTGTTGACTTGAGGACTTCAAGAAGCAGAGAAGCAGTTTATTCTATTTCTTTAACTGCCTTATTTTTTATGTGAATTTGGGCCTTTCTCCACTAATGCAGATGTCCCTATCAGCATTTTCTATGTGCAAAACCAAAACCCTCTTCATGTTTAAGCATCTGGATCCTATTGTAAATCTGGCTGTTGAACACAATCTTCTTCCACATACATCCCTGCAGAATGACTGTCCTGTCTTAAGGGAGCAAGAGACCAACTCCTCTGCAGGTTTAAATGAGCTCTGACTCATCACTGCCATTGATTTACATTAACTGTTTAGCCCTAAGCCTGGCAGTATTGTAAGAGCAGGCTGACAACCAATGGATAGTGGAGACTGTTTGAGCTGAGAGATGCCCCCCCATTCATGTGAAAACTTCTCCAAACTCCCCTAGAGAAGGAGCTGATCATACTCCATACCAGGAGGGTTGCCTGGCCCAGTTCAGGGCTCCTCTGAAGTTCCTGCACCCCTATGCACTCAGTCTTTGGTTTAAAGAAATTCACTTAGCCTAAGATGAGGCACCCAATTTCATCACTCTTTCCTCAAGCTTTTTGGCAGAACTGTATTGTTCTGCTTGGCACTTCTTGCCTTCAAAAGCAACATGTTCCTTGTAAAATAAGGGACAAGGGCATGTTTACTGCACCCCAGAGGTGCCTAAGGCAGTCCAAGAATCTCCTCTGTGGATTTGTATTGTGTTTCTGCAGCAGCACACCAAGCATAAGGTTTGTTCTCCTTGTAGTCAACCATCATGGCACAGAGGGATTTGCTACAATGATGTCCAATCTCATGTATAGTTGGGACACTGCATAAATATCAAGACTTCCTCCCACTCTACTTTCTGCTGCAAAACCTGTGATTTTTCTCTGGGTGTATTCATCAGCTGCTCTATTATGAGATCAGGTCTGGGATTCTCTGCTATTCACTGCATTTCGTTATTCCACTTGTCAAAACATAACCAGTCTTTCAGTACCATGATGACACCTTAATATACTGTAGATTGGGTTTTGACTGACCTACAGACACAAAGAGGAGATGGAGCAAGAAGCTCTTTGCTGCATCAGTCAGGCACTGCCCTGAACTATGCAGACGCCATTTGACTCTCCTTCCTCTCAGACGTGATGTACACGAGGGAGAAGGTGAACAGCAAAGAATGACTCTTCTCCCTCAGCACACATCTGAATGACACAGCTGAAGCTGGGAAAAGTGTGAAGGGAGGGAGAGGAGTCACAGCAATCCCAATTCTCTCTGGTGTGGTACTCCTGCAATTACAATTTCTGTTGATACCAGCTCTGACCAGTAATGTACCAAAAGCATGTGCGCTGTCTGCATACTGGCTTCCAAAAACAGGGAAGACATGTTCTGATAAAACAGATACAAAGGCAGTTTCCTACATCATGAATCTCTGCTCAGCCACCATGCCAAATATTGAACTATTCCGTTTCATCCCCATGGTCAGGATTTGACTCTTACCAGGACTAATGGCAGGAGCTAGGCAAGAACAGCTGTTCTGATTCCCGACATGCTTGAAAGCAGCGGCAACGGGAAATCTCACAGCTGAACAGACTCCTTTCCTGTTTGTTTTCATTTGTGTTCTTTCATTTCAGTAGCAAAACAGTGAACTGACATTCAAACATTTAGGCCTGTTTCAGGGACTGGTGGCATGACTTTCTTGCTCAATTCACATTCATTCAGGTCCCAGTAATGATTACCCTTGTCCCAGGCTCATCACAAGTCCAAGCTCACAGCAAGCCCAGGAAAAAGAAGAAAATTAAACTAATGAATCTAAATGGTGTTTATCAGTAATAAATTTTATAAACTCCTTGGCTGTTTGCAGCAACTCCAATTTACCGTTCTGAATTTGCTTTGTAGGACAAAGACCACCATAGTTTCTGACAATCTCAGTGGTTTATCAGCATACTATGGAAGAGATTATTTTAAGATGAATCAGTAGCCAGATGGCTAGCGTGTCTCTTTAGACACCTGCATATTTGAAGCAATTCTCTTCTTTAACGCTCTCAGTCTCGCCAGGGCTCGGACCATTACGAAGAGGAAGATGAAGAGGAAATCCTCATCCAGAGATAAAAGAGCTGCCAACTGCCTTTTCTGCACTATTGGAAATTATATTAAGAGTTGAGAATATCTCTTCTCACCTACTAAGAGTGGCTGGCAACTGAGTGCTATCTATGTCAGGAAAGACTCCCAATCCACTCTCCTGTGCACTTTTCAAAAGAAATCAGTGTTCGCCATGTTCTGCGGGCCTCCTTTACTGAACAGCTACTTAAGCAATATGCTTCCTCTGCTCAGCTTGTCCTTGAGTTGGAGTGGTTGTTTTATACTAGGATAGAGAATACGTTATAGACGTGTGTTTCAGAAAGGCTGAGCTCCTAGAAGTACCTCATCACTGTACTGGGACTCAAGAGATTTGCATTCATCTTCTGACTCCATCACTGACTGACTGGATGACCTCAGCTTCGCCATCCATAAGGTAGTGATGAGAATCATCAAACAGCTACTTGTGTGTCAAACACACAAAAGCTGGGGGGGAGCAGTGCTGAAGAACAGTGATGCATGATTACTAATAGCTTGCATGATTATTCCCAGACACATGCAATCTCATAATATTGCCTTCATTTGGCATAACACTGCCTGAAAACACCGAGAGGAAAACACTGGTTTGCTCCAGTGTTTTACTGATAACTGGAAGGGGAGATACAAGCAGAATATCTGCATTGCCCCTGCAGACAAACAAAATCCCCACATCCCGCAGGTAATTACCATCTCCTAATTGGGTTTGAAAACAGGAGATTTGAGTCTGAATGCATGGAGTTTGCACCAAAATGAACAATTACTTGTCTGAGGGATTCAGTGGTTTTCAAAACACAACAGGAAGAGACTGAAACTGAGGCTGCGTTGAGGCTTTACCTGTGAGTTTGCAGATAGCCCTTACAGACCTCCTCTGACAAGCTGGCTACTTTTACTAGTTGGAATCAGAATCTATACTCACCCCTATTGTCATTTTTATCTGCCACTCTAGGCTCATTACATCAGTTTAACTAACGGCAATTAATACGAAAATTAAAATTGATAGCAAAATTAAGTACTTGGAAGACAGTCACTGTTCCTGCATAACTCTGGCACGTCTAATTACTGTCGCAACAAAACCCCAGTAACAAGCTGCGTTTTCCAGGCCAGCCCCAACCCAGCCCCAGACACCTCTCTCCTGCTGCAGTCCCCAACCTGGCCCTTGTGTCTGTGAGATGATGCTCCCCATCCCTCCCCGCTGGGTTCACTCATCACACTCCTTGTGCAGCAGCCAAATTTGAGAACTTTTAAGATGTTGTGACAGGCTAGTCCCCTTTCTTGCTGTTGATGCATGCAAAGATTTTATAGCATGGCTTATAATACAGAGATCAAAACCAGACACAGGCTTGCTCAATACCAATACAGACCTCTTCAAAAAGTCAGGTTTTCTGCCAACAGACTGTCAAGTCCTATACCTGATGCAGGAGGAAAGGAAAACCGCTAGACCTGTCCATGACCTTGGGGTTTCATTTCTCTGTGGCTTGGTTCATAAAATATCTACTTTGCCAATCCAGATGCTTAATTATTCAGAGTTTGTATAGCACTTTGAAGGCACAAGCTGTACCCCAGGGTTCTGTCTTCCAGCCTTCACTCAGCAGCACTTTAAATGTTATTTGCACCAACATTATTGTGACAATAGCCTCTCATGCTAGATCATCAGCAATGTCCAAACTTTCCACCCACAGCATGCAGCATAAAACTCATCTACTTGAAACGAGCTGGCAGAATTAGAATTATCCTCTATATTTTCCATTACCAAGGCACCAGACACACATTTTACAAACATCCTTTCAGCAAGGGACTATGTCAGTTTACCGATACAATAATCAACATAAATCTGCAAAACTCTTTTGCTGACATTGTTGATAGGGAACAAAACACAGTGTTAAACACACTCAGCCCTCATTCCCCCAGTGCAGCTTATCTGGAGTTGCTTTGTAGAGGGGATGTTGTGATTTTATGCTGGTGTATCCAATTTTATATTGATACCTGCTGTGTATGAGTAGAGCTATAACTGTGTTGTGCCCAAGAGCTATCCTTACTACGCACTGACTATGCTGTAACTACCTCCATCGTATACTTAGAAATGGTTCCAAGCAGCGAAATAACATCTGTATTGATCTAAAGAACATTTTTTTGATTAAAGACTGCAGAAGAAACCATACGAAATGCAAGCCCATTATTTAACAATGTCTTTCCAGTACCTGTGTTGGAAATATAGGAACATGAGGCTGTTAAATTTTTTATCAAATGGCTCCCACTGAGACTGCTATAATGATGCAAAGTCAAATCGCTAAGCTTTGGGTTTGCTTTGGGTTTCCCCCCCTTCTATTCTCTTCTATAGGGGGAAGGGAAAGATCTACAGATGAAAAATGCTTCTGGATATTGATATCAAAAGGATAAGACAGGATGAAAGTGCATCTCCATACTTTCTACTGCAAGATGGTGCACAGGTCTATGACGGGAGATTGGCGTGACTGAGCAACCTTTTGGTTAGGACAGTTTTACAGACCTCCACTGGCCTGCACTTCAACAGCTTTCACTGTGTTTAATGTCAAATTAAAAAGATATTGTGTCATGTTAAAGGGCCATCCATCTTCAAGGCCTTATACTTATTCCTGCAGATAGAGGAGAGGGATTTGGAAGAGAGCCCTAGGAATGGCACACGAGGGGCAATTATCTGATTTTAAAGAAACCCCACTGGCAGGCATAGCCGAGCGTTTCCAGGTATAGCACGGAGCAGGAGAAGCTTGGTGTACAGGCACAGGGGATCAGCGCAGTGCTGCCTCCTGGCAGCAGCTGACAATTTACCGTACCTTTTTGTTCACATCTTACACTTCTGTTTTTCTCCTGAAGAGAAATTCAGAAAACACCAACTGACATCTCTGCCAGGAAATAGGAAATGTAAATAAAACCCAACAGCCTCTTGGGAAATCCAAATTCAAAGGCTTTCAGACTCAATCTCCACACAGCTCTGAACTCCCCAAGACTGTGGGAGTCTGTTCTTGTATGAGGAATCCAGTATCAATTGTTTTACCATGGATGTTGTGTTGTAAGGGGAAAGATACCACAAGAAGGTGATGAAAATCTAAGTCAGGAAATAGGATGAAATCAATGCTTGGGGGACAGAAAGGAAAGAATGTGATATGACCCAGGATTCTGACATTGTTCAATGAAGGTTTGGTGAGCTATTATGTTACGGACGCATTTTGACTATTTTTAGTTGTATTTATTGTAAGCAGAGAAAAACCTAGTGATTTTGATATCACAGGAATGCTAATATAGATTTTTATGTACATCAGTTGGGAGAGAAACCAAGCCATTGTATAGGAACCTGAGGAATGAAAGCCTTGGTAAAGTTGATAAAGACAGCTCCATGAAGATTACTTCCCTTTTTGGGTTTGTTTTGTTTTGTTTTTTCCTACCTCCCTTCTATAGTCTTTAAAATTTTTCTCTATTGAAGAAATTAGGATGAATTATGCTAGACTGAGTGAACCCAAGCCAGACAGTCAACTGAAGAAACTATTTTCTGTTCTGGCATTTTTCTACACCAGAAATCAATACCATCTGCTAAATGATAACTAAAATAACTCTTGCCAGGTTGAGACAGTGGAAGCCAGTGCCGGAGCACACAGCGGGTAAAAGAAAAGGACCTGAACTTCAGCACCTCTACCTCCGAAGACTCATTATGGTCTTTGGTAAGTCCCTTCACATCTCTTTCCATACCAGCATCATGGATTTAATTCAGAATGGGAGACTCTGTCCTAGCTTTGTTAGGAGGCCTATTTTGAAGATTAAAAGTATTACAGAAATATTATTACCAGGGCTGGAAAGGAATTTGTTTTCCCAGGCTGTACACTGTCTTTTATAAATCTTATCCCAAAGCACAGAAAAACAGTTGGGTTTTTTTGTTGTTGTTTTTTTTTTATACACACACACATATCTATTTAGCCTCTCTTGCACACACCCTTCCCAGTTTTGATTTGCATTAATAACCATATTGAACATTTAACAAAAAAAAAAAATCTTTTTCTGCCACTGTCTTTGAGAGTTATGTACTTTAAATTCTTTTTGCAATAGTTTCATATTGGTATTTTCAGGAAATAAAAATACTTCATAAAAATTACTTCCCAGACAGCACTCACAAATTAATGCATTCTTGCAACTACCAAAACAACGCCCCACTTTTTCAGGATAGTAAATAGTAGGGAACATTTTTAGAAGGGATTTTGTCCTTTAGAAATAATAGCATATGAAACTGGAAATTTAAGAACACTTTGTTCTATGTGTGAAAAAAATGTTTGGTGATTTGTAAGGATAAGCACAGTTTGAGCATTCTCTCAAGCGCTGGGTTGAGCGTACAGCCTGGATTCAATCTGGACTCCTCCTCCTCGGAAGCTGGCGATCCTCTTCTGATTGAGGCACTGAATTAGGACCCAGTTCAGCTGGGTGTAGCTCCTAGCTAGACCTCAGATACCCTAAGTCCTTTTGAACAAATAATTTCCCACCCCCTTTCTCTACCTGTGATGGAGGGATAACAACGCATCTATCTCTACTTTATCTTCTATAATGGAACTAGGTCCTTAGAGATTCTTGGTTTCTGGGGTACATATGGTACTCGGCCTAAAAAGTTATACTTAGATTAAAGTTGGGGCAAGTCTGACAGGTAATACTGCAGACTGAATGTGGGATCTGTAAACTCTGAAAGAAGTCTAAAGGACAGTGAGTGTTTTAATCTCAGCTATTTTGCCCCAGAAAGTGCATTGCTCAACCCCAGTTACAGCCTGAGCTGCTTCTGCAATGGCTGAATCAAACCAGAGGACTCAGAGGGAAGAACCTGTAGATCAAAATCTTCTGGTGACATGCAGCCACTGAGGGAATGGCTGGGTCTGGTAGTGAGAATGCAATAAAACTGCGGAGATAGATACACCTAAGTAAAATAGAGCAGAGGTATATTTACAGCCAGACATGAGGTCTTCGCCCTTGTGGCTCTCCTTGTAATGTTTCAAGGACCTGGATATCAATGTCAGAGTCAAGGACAGTGCTGAAATGCACTCTGGCTATGCAGCCCGGCAAATATGCAAATAGGCAGGCAAGCCCCTTAGGGATGTTTAGACAATTTAATGGTGGAGGGTAAGGCAAATGGTGTGTTCAGAGCATTTACAAAACAAACTGATTCTCTCTTACTGTTTTGCTACTGGAAGGAGACTTTTTTTCAGTTAGTTACAGTTCATTAACTGCTACCATTGAATAGTTCTTATTTTAATTTCTTTGATCTAAGCAAATATGCAGGCAAGCCCCTTAGGGATGTTTAGACAATTTAATGGTGGAGGGTAAGGCAAATGGTGTGTTCAGAGCATTTACAAAACAAACTGATTCTCTCTTACTGTTTTGCTACTGGAAGGAGACTTTTTTTCAGTTAGTTACAGTTCATTAACTGCTACCATTGAATGGTTCTTATTTTAATTTCTTTGATCTAATTCAGACAGGTTTCTTCTTTCTCAGTATTCAGCCAGAGTGTAAGTTTTGGCTTAGTTAATGAAATATATAGCTAATTTACATTAATGACTATTACAGGACACCTAGAAACATTCAGACAGTCCAATCACTCAACACGCTGAACATTTTAATCTCATTTCTTAGAAGAGAAATGCTGCCTCATGCAATGGGAAAGCTAATGGCCCATTTCTTTGGAAAGAGCTTTAAACACCTGAATCAAAAAACCCAAATGTGCGGCTTTGGAAGAGGAACTATGGGGACACTTAATGGACATGCAGTGGTTCAGCAGAGCCATGTAAAGGGAGACTCTACGGTGGTCTGAGAGAGGAAAGGCAATTTCCAGTCTGGCCTCAGGTCCTGTGAGAGCTTCCAGTAGTCGGGACCTAAAGACCCACATCTGGAAATCTCAACGAAGGGACCCAAGTGTTTCCAAGTCTGAGATCTGTGGTACTCGAATCTAATAGGCTGAAGTGAAGACAACTTTGGAAAGAGACCGAGTCCTTCCCTAACTTAGATTTAATTCAGTGTTTTATCACAAAGGTATTATCTGTGCAGTATATGTTCTCACAGGATCCGGAGAGATCTTGTGTCATTTTCCTGTCTTCTTCAGATTTGCACAGTCTGCAGGAAAAATTAGCTGCATCACCAGAGAAAGCAGGCTCCAGAGTGGAATAAAACGTTCACACATTTGAGGAACAAATATATTAGTGATATTCACTCTCGTACCACACTACATATCAAGTATGGCCCTTTGTGGAGCTGAATGATGGGTGGAAGTCCTCTGACTGTGACAGTGATTACTGTGTAAGAAAGAGGCAGGAATCAGAGTCATGCCCACGTTTTTCTCCTTTTTCACTTGAAGGGTCAAAATCTCTGAACCAAACTTAGACCAGTGGTGCCATGAGTCAGATGGAATAAACTGAGGGCTTCTATTAACTAAACAGAAGTTAGCTGCATGAAAAGTAAGTAAGAGCTCCTTCTATCTTTAGTATCTCCTGATGCTTCCTCATGATTGAAAGGCAACTTTAAAAACTTCGTATTAGTAAACATGGAGAATGTAGTACTCTTAGTTCTCCTGATTCAGGAGAAGGACTCAGGTTAGTACAGGGAAACAAACACACAGAAAACCCCAGGAATCCCACGGCAAACTTGTCGTTTTCCCATTGTTCATCACAGGAGGGTCACAGCTGCACAACAGAACAAAGCCGTAATAAGCAAAACCGACCAGGGAAAAACATGTGCCATTGCAAAGACTGAAAAAACCAACATTCCTATTCAAGTTTTATGGCACAAGCCTGACACTACTTTGGTTCAATTTTCTATAATAGAGGCAGACAGTCTCTGAAAGGGCAACCGTAATAAATACTGACAGACAAAATCTGTCCATTGAAACTTTTTCCTAACAAGATCTCAGATCTTGGCACCAGGCACAATTCCAGGGTGAGGGATCATGCTGCAGGGTAGATCACATGCTGATACAGCCACAATAAAGAAAAATATCAAGCGTACGAAAAGCCTTTGGAGTCCAAATTTTTAGGGGGACAAAACACCCCCCCCCCCCAGCCACAATAAAGAAAAATATCAAGCGTACGAAAAGCCTTTGGAGTCCAAATTTTTAGGGGGACAATTTATTTATAAAGCCACAAATGCTTCCAGTCAAATTCCTGGTGGTTTATATACGAATAGGGAAGTGAAATAATTGTGGGAAAGGTGGAGTTTTTAAGGCAGAACAATTGTTTTGATTATTTCATCTGCAACCACCCCAAACTCGTTTCCAGCTAATTTCATTGCAACTAAGCATCTGGGATTTTATTGTCATCGTTTTTAGCAGTCAAAACTTTTATTAGCATTTTTTAGCAGTCAAAAACTTCTACCCCACAGAAGCTTCTCCTCTGCCTGTTGATCTCCCAGACCGTTGTAAATGTGGGACAATGTAACATAAGCCTCAAAATAGGCCATTACTTAAACAAACGGATGGGGTCATTTTCATTTATTTCATGGCAGACATCCTCCACCCTTTGCTTTCCTTTGAGGTTGTTTTTTGATTGTCTTGTTTTGAAGCCAGGCAATTTGTCCCACACTCACTGCTGTTCATGGGCTAATTAGAATTTTAAAAGTAATTTAAACACTCTTTGCAGTGTGCTGTTAATTCCCTCCAGATTGCTGGGAACATTAGCTTCAGTGTTTGTTTATTTTAACTGACTCTAAAATATCAAACACATTAGAGGTTGTACCGGATTTGGGATAATTCACCTTTAACAATAAATTCATTACAAAAGTAAGCATTCTACTTAATTAGCATTGGCTTGTGCTCGTGGAAAGCTCCACACCCCAAGAAGACTCTGGCTGAATCACATGGTGGCAGATCTCAGAGCAGCAAGAGACCAAGCTGGGGAGGCATGGCCTCAGCACCCTGTAGTGACCGACGCAGGGTCGCACAGGGCACCTGCAGAGTTTACCTCCTCATCACTAGCACAGGCTGGAGTCACAGCTTCTGGGACACCCCTGCTGCTGTCATCTGTGCTGGCTGGACTGTCGCTGGCACGTGTGGGCCACCTCAGACACCAGGCACACCTTGGTCTTTCCTCTTATTGCTTCAGGCCCAAGCAGCTTGAACCAGGTGCTGGTTTTGTATGAGAACCTTCCTCGGCAGAAGTCAAACCCTGACCTGAGCCCACAGACAAGGACCACAGCCCTCAGCACGTCAAGCCTAAGCTACATCTGCTCTCCTGCGCTGTGACTCGGTGGAGACCCCAGAAGGGCCGTCCCCCTCCCTGTGCCAGCTGGCTGGGCTGCTGCGGTGCCAGCAGGCACGTGGAGCTCCGAGCACTCCTCCAGGCTCCAGCGAGGCTGCTGCTGAGCACCACGGCTCGTAGCCTGCGCCTGTAACAGAGGCACTAACAGGGACAGCATAACATGGTGCAAGAAACCCTGAATCGGATCAAACATGGAAATGTTCTAACCACCTTTACATTGATACCTTTACCTGAAAATTACTGCAATATGCAAATATGCGAACTGTGTAAACAGAATTAATTATATAAGAAATAATTATGATATAGCAGGAACCAGCACCAGGAATTTGGGAAAGAACTAAGTGGAAAAAAATTAGCAGCAGTTTACAGAAAAGAATTAATACTACAATACATTCACAGTCTGCAGGGTCATTTCATTTATCTTCTTCTACATATCTCTCTGAAAAGAGAAACAATTTTATGAAAAAAATCACTACTACACAGTCCTGCACTTTGCAAATACCCTATTATTTGCGCAAACAAAAAGTTAATGTATAATTCTTAGTAAAGGTTTGACACCACTTTCCACAATAAGCAATTAAAACTGAACTACACTCGTCAGAGAAGTGCCTACAATATATGTTTGTGAGCATTAACAACCACTTCTATCTGGCATGTTTGCCTATGCATTAATGCTCTGATTAAGCCAGCTAAGAACATGAAAGCAGCCATACCTGGGTCCATCTAGCCAAGTAGCCTCTCTTCAACAGGGGTCATAAGTTGACACCTAGAGATGAGTAAGAACTGTGCAAACGTATATGGCATTTCCCAAGCACTCTCACAGCCTCTGACCTTTTTCAGCTCAAGGAATATCTTGAATCTAATATTATTTGTCTATCTAGTAACAGTCAATAGACGTCTTCTCCAAATGCTGTGCAGGCTCTCTGGGTCCCACATACTCTTTTTGCAAATATAAGTGTCTTTGGCAAGGAGTTTCACAGGCCTACTAACACTTCTTCTGTTTGTCTCGAACACAGTTGCTACAATTTATAACGACATAATTTTATTTTCCATCTATTCCTTTTCTAAAAAATTTTAATTTTTTATTATTAATATTTGCTTTTCTGGTAGCTCTAGAGTATTGAGCTGATGTTTTCATGGAATTCAAGTGTGCTCTGAGCTGTGGCACACACTTTTTGTACAGCTATACCACTTCAGAAATGAACAGTGTGACTTCCTAGTGTGTTTACCAGTACATCATTGTAGCTTTAAAGAGACCAAATACTTTTATACCAACGTAACTGCATCTGTACTTGAGGCTGCTCTAGTCGAATCGCATGTTAGTATACCAGTTTTAAACTGAAATACTTAGCAAGGCACAAGCCAGTACAGAGACCAGCCAAAACCAAACTATCATTTTACTGTCTAAGAAACACTGGCTCGGAGCAGCAGCATGAGTCAATCAATCAGCACTGCTTCATCAGAGCCAATGTGCCCGGCTCTGCTGACATAAAAACCACTCCCTTACTTCTCCTCTATTATTAATACTCTGTGCTTTTGTTTACCCCCCCCAAAAGAGTTTGTATACAGTGCTCAGACTCTAACACACCAAAGCATTAATGAAGAGTTTTTAAACCGTCAGGCTGGCATTGAAAGTTGAGAAACAGTTTCTCCCTTAGGTTTCCATGGTTACTGCATCCCCAAAGTGCAATTCAAGTCACTTATGTCATAATTTGCTCCAGGTAGCTTCCCGAGCTGTCATTGAGGTATCATCCCCCTTTGGATAAGTAAGTGTACGTCAGGGACAGCCGGCGTAACCCTAATCCTTCTCACTGGCGCTCCCGGGCAGCGTACCAGGGGTGGCTGAAAGGTGTGTCTTGCAGTGGGGTACTGAGTGTGTCTTGCAGTGGGGTGAGCTGCCTTCTTCTGGGGTACGGCCAGCGATGGCTCTTGTTGTTGACTTCAACAGGACCCGCGTGGGCTTTTGTAGATTTTAGGTCAGGTGCTCAAGGCTCAAACCTGGCCTGGCGGGAGGCAATGAGGTTTTGTCTATGGCTGAATCAGCTTTCAACTAAGCCATGTTTACTGATGGCTTTTATAAATCTGGCATTTTCCAAGAGAAAGCACGAGGCAGTGGATAGCACTGCAGGTCCAGGTCAGTGACCTCCCAGCACTGTATCTGACATGCCCAAAGGCCTTCAGAGCATCATTGTACTTCTACAAATCCAATGCTAAAGCTCCAGAGAGCCTGACAGACTAAAGCCAATGAGAACCCACTTAAAAAGCAGCATAAAGAAACATGAGAAACACACAGCAGCTTGTAAAATGCACGCTTGTAAGCGTAGCTGGCAGATAACAGAATAATAAGTGAAGACAACAATAACTATACATTAAAAAAGTCCTTAGAAGAGCTGATATTACACGTCTAACATATTTTCCAGCTACCCAGTCCCACAGATAATCCTGCAGTAATAGAAATCACCAAGGAGACAATTCAGGCCCACGGGAAAGGAGCCAGTGCAGCAGAGATGCAGAAGGCAGTGCATTACAGACTGAAGCTTACAGGAACCAGTTAATTGAAATAATGTGCAGGCAGCAGGGCACCATGGGTCAACATGTGCAACACGTTTGAGGCTCAATCATGGGATGAAAAGCAAGAGCTTCAGCAGATCAGCCTACAAGAAACAGATCTAAACACTGATGCTCAAGAACGTGAAAATTCTGTTACATATTCAAGTCTATCGTCTGCCACCCCTTCCCTCCCAGAATAGGGTGTCCTGTCCCAGGAATGGAAGGGCACTACCCAAAGGGGATGATCTCCTTACGAAGAACAAGCATGCATAATCAAGCCAGCCATTCCTGAAGTGAGATGCAGTTTCTAGTTTCCTAGATTCAGGTACCTTGAAAGGCCAATTGCTGAGATGCTGTCAGCTGAAAACAAGCCCTGCCCAAGCATCTGAAAGTCTAGAGGCTGGGGCAGTCTTTCTTCATTTTTAAGGGTCACAGCTTAAGGAGTTAATTCAGACTGAAGGAAAAGTACACTACCAAAGAAGAAATACAGGGAGGTGAAACCCACCATGATTAATAAACACAGAAAATAATGTGAAATTTATGTCTTCCAAGCACTTTACTACACTCAGTTAAAAATGTTTTAATTTCTGATCAGTCTAGCTATGTTTATCTACAAACATATAAAATGACATTATATGTCCCTTCTGGTGGATAAAATGGCAAATAGTTAACAGCATGCAAAAATAATCAGGGCAGCAAGCGGAAAAAAGCTCTTTTCTACCAGAATTTACACATGGAACCTAGAAAGAGACTAATTGCTCCCTGGGACCCTCTGATTAGCTAAATCTGACTTGTAAACAGCTGCAAGATCATGATATCAAGGAGTGGGTACCTCTGTTTTCTGTCTCACTGGCTGCTTGTGACACATTTTTCCCCTGATTTGAGCTGATTGGGCCTCTCATTTACCAATTAGGGGATGAGACTGAACAGGGAGGAACGGAGGATGATTAAAAATCTGCTCTTTTCTATTTCTGCAACAACTGTGGACCATTCTCTTCCAAATTAAATCTGGCTTCTGGCTGGCGAGCTAGCTGGCAAATGCGGTCTCATTCCCCGAGAGCCAGAGCACGTCAGCTGTACACGTGCCATTTGCGGTCCATCTGCAGGAAACACCACATGCCAATTGCTTTTGGGTGGGCTGGGAGGGGGATGCAGCACTGTCACGAAGCATGTCACTGAGCTTTCCTACTCCTTCCACCCAAGTTTGGGAATCTCGGGAATCTTGTGAGACTGTGCTTTAAAACAACTTTGGCAATTCACGCCGTTTCCAAATACCTGCTTTTGTCAACAGGTCTGGTTACTAAAGTATCATTCTTTAAATGGGAAGACAGTGGCAATGAAACCTTTTCATTGTTTAAAAATAATTATAACGCAATCTAGGAGTTCTGGCAGGTGATGTTGTGGGAAGTGTTTGTTTTCTGTTTGTCCCCTCTACCTCTTGAGCTAGGGTAGGGTGCAAATGAACTGAACCCACGCTCAGGAAAAAAGCTCAAACATAGCTACTTAAAATTCTCTCTGAGCCAGAAGAGAAGTAAAACACACATCCATAGGAACCCCATATTCTCCATAGGATAATTCTTGGGCACAGGCCTCCCACAGGAAGGCTTTAGGCCAGTTTCATAACCTTTATAATTTTATATCTATCTTGGGAGGGAAGTAGTGATCTGAGGAGAGCTCTCTTCAGAATAACAGTGTTGTTTTCTGAATAATTGTGTTATATTCTTTTTTTTTTAAACTAATTTTCCAGAGAGAGAAATGTCATATTACATTTTATGATGTCAGATTTTTTTCAGCATGAGAGAATACTTTAGATGAGTCAGAGCACAGAGGTAGCAATGCCAACCAGAATTACAGCTCACTTCTCCAGCTCCGATTCCGTGAATAGGTAAAGTGAGCTGAACAGCCTCACTGCAGTAACTGAAGCCCATTTGTCCCTCTCTAATTTGCCCTAACTAATTTGTCCCAATAATTGTCATAACTGGCAAATTCAGTTCAGGAGAGACTCAGGAGGAAAACTGTTCACAGTTACCACTGCAGATTAAAGTGAGCTGCCGGAGTTGCAAGGAGAAGCTAACAAGGCACCTGACTGCATTATGCTTGGAGTAAGCCGGAGCTGTCAGTCTTCCACTCTTGAGTACTCTCATTTGAGAAAAGCACAAGAGCTTGAGTGCCTCTTGTCCTCTGTGATTGCATCTGCACTCTGGTGCTGCCATCCTCTTGGAGTTTGACTAAGCCCCATGATCACTGAGAGCATGTTTGCTGTTTTCTCAGCATACATGGGGTCGATCCATTTCTTTTTTTTTTTTTGAGCCCTTGTTTGCCTTGCCACAGCTGAAAGCAGATGCACACAGATACTGCCTGACATTGTCAATGGGGAAATTATGTCAAACACTGGTACCCTTGATGTTGACTGCAGCTTAAGCCAAAAACTGCGGCAAGTGGCCTGACTGCACAGCACTGAATTAAAATGTTGCGCTTATTCATAAGCTTCCTTGACATTAATATGAATAAAATGGCAATAAGCCTAGATTTTATATTCTGTCATTTCACTCTGCATGACTAGTACTGTAACTTTGTACGCTCCCACTACACTCATACAGATTACACTTACAAATTGCCCCTCTGAATAAAGAGCACTGTGCAGGGATGACAAGTATTGATTTTCAATCTCCTTCCAAAATGACTCTATCATTGCAAGTAAGTCAGGCAATTTGCCTCACTTTACACTTCAGGCTATAGGCCTCAGATCACATTGACAGGCCTGATCCTTCAGGAGATGTTTAATTAGAAAAGAAATGAAAGGAATTACTGTAAATCAGCACTTAGTCAGCGGTACTACAGAATTTGCAAAGCTCCTTCCTCCCCGCTCCTCTCACATACCAACTGCCTAATTTATTCTCTTATCCTCACCAGGAAGTTTGAGGCGGTTGCTTCACATAATTAGAATTGCTGCCTTTTCTCTAGGAAATACCTCGGTCTAGCCCGCGTTTTGCTCTTCGTTGACAGCTCCTCCTACACTGGCGCTGCAATAAAGAAGGGGCACACCAGCACTCACCAGGGCTGACACGGGCTCGCCTTCCTCGCCAGCGAGAGAGACTGACAATGACGTGCAGTTGCCCGGCACTTTTGCTTTCAGAGCTATGTTTGAACCTAATTATGACTAACGTGCAGTAAAAATACATCTTACTGGAGGGGAATTATAATACTGTTAAGTGCCGTGCACACTGAGAAAGCCGCCGCACGCTCCTCTTGTATTCCCACTCAAAGGCACCCCCACAGCGCTGCTCTGGGACAAAGGCTCCCTCCAGCCCCAGGACCCAGACGAAGCCGTTGGTTAAATAAATTTCTTCCACAAACAACTGGAGTTTTTGACACTTTATATCATGGTGCTTTTGAGTTTTTGTGAGGTGGGGGCTTTTTTTTGGTCTTTTTTTTAAAGAAACCTTGGGTTTCTAGGCTTCCTTCCTCTGCCCCATGCTTACTTCTTTCTCTGTCACACACCAACTCGCACATTTGCCCTGCTGGGGAAGGCAGCGCTCCCGGTCCCCCCGCATTTCTCCTCATGCCCCGCGGCAGACCAGAGAGCACGACTCCCGCTGTTAGCCTGAGAGAAAGTCAACTCGGCTGCACAAGAGGGCATGCGGCCGCGTGAGCCGGGCCCTTCCCACCCGCCGCCACCATGGACAACACCCTGGAGATGGCAAAAACGCTCCTGTTGTGGGGGGGTACCTCACACATCCTAATGCAGCCCCAGTGCAGGTGAATGCAGTTTATATATTGACTTGAGCTGTGTAGCTCTGGTGCCCCACGGCTAGCACTGCTGCACGTCCATCCCAGGCAGCTCAGGCAAACCTGTGCAGATGCCCTGGTCGTGCATCCACCAGAGAGCAGGTACCTCCTGGAAACCATAATCCTCCCACACGGCAGCACGCAAGGTGTGCACTCAGTCCTGGGATCGCAGGGCTGGCATCCACCACTCCACTGAGGTCCAGCTGCATGCCAGGCTCTCACAAAAATACTGACAACCAGGCAGCCACAAGACCAAAAATTCCCCAAAGCACAGTGCAAGTTCTTGAAATGTGCCCACAATGTCTGCAGGGCAACAGATGGCACAGTATGGGAAATCCTGGATGTGTGGTAGGTTTGCTGTAGTGTTTTTCATAGCAAGTCAGTTCGTAGTTGCGTGAACAACATATCAACCTTACCATCTGAAAGGGCTACAAGAATAACCTCTGTGCTTTTTACGTACTTGTTAAAAAAGGAACATCTCTAAGCTAAAGAGAAGGCTGTAACATCTGTGACTCTGAAAGAGGTTTTAAAAAATTACCTGCTGTTGGAATTCGGTAGGGAGGAAAAACCCTCCTACAATTTTGTTAAAACTTGTTACCAATGGTGAGTGCGATCACCCATCACCTTGTATAGACTTGCATAGATTACTTTTTCTTCTCTTTAGTGTTAGAAATGAAACCACTTGTTTACTGCAGCAGTAATACATGGAGAACTACTTTCAAAGCTCCCAGCTGTGCCCCATCTACCACTCACTATGGAAGTGACAAAAAAAATCGCCAGAAAAAAGCCAGCCAACAGGTTCAGACGCCAATGGTCTGACAGTAGGCTGCATGTGACTGGTCTCACTTGTGCGGTACAGAAGTACTTGAAGGAGAGGAGTTTTGTGTGAGTGGTTTTCAGCATCACTGATGCAGGCTCCTCGGCCGTCTTGGGGTGGATGGGGCAGTGGAGGACCACGGGGCTCCCCCGTGAGTGGTGTTAGAGACTGTTCTGTGACATGAAGGGGAAGCATGCTTCTCTTTGAGTCAAGGACAGCAAAACCCTACAAAACACTTCAGATTAATTTCTATTTTTGCTGTAAAAAGTCAGGAAAAGGTCATTTTATTTTTATAAATGCATAGAAAATTTGAAACATCTGGAACCTTCAGTATTTCTTTGAGCACAGTGTTGTTAGTGTAAGCTCAGTCAAGCCTATGAACTTTAACTAGTGCTTTGCTGTTAATTGGGGTCACCAAGGTCACCCAGATGACTTGGACTTCTTCTTTTGGTGTTGTGAGAAATTCTGGATGCAGAACAGCCTACTTGCTATTGACGGACACGGCTTGCCAGCTGACTATGTACAAAGGCTTTTAATAAATAGATTGAGTCTCATTCTAAAGCATGTGCTAGTTCAGCCCTGAATTGTTGGAGTCGGTGGAGGAAATACTGGGTGGATTTTTTTTTGCCTGAATGATTCAGGAGTTTAGAGAACATGAATCATTGTACTAAATAACAATAAAAATACAACACTATGAACTACTTCAAAAATACTTCATGATTAAAATATACTTTCCTACTCAGAATTCATTAGAACAAGAAGGAAACACACAGAGTGAACCTTCTGTGCTTTATTACTACCACCATTAATATTTTCAGAAATTTCCAACTGCTTCAACCATTTGTTCTGGCACTAAAAAGGAAAGCTTTGATTTCTAGTGGTCTCAGCTAAAAACACCAAGTTGTTCTGTGAACAACAGAGCTAATGGAGTCAAGCTTCCTATGAAGTTGAGCTTTTTGTTCCTTTTTTTCTTTCTCTTTCCACACAGAGTAACTGCAGCCTCCTTATGCGTCCTTTGTGAGAGCCACACTGAGCCAGACAGGCCAGACAGTGACCCCCAAGCAGAATACGTTAACAACTGAGATCCGCTTGCCTTTTCCCTGGCGGAGGTGCTCATTTGGGTTCCTACTCTAGCTAGATACTAATTGCCATAAAATTTGTAGGGATGTGATTATCTTTGAATTATCTATTCCTACGTAAAATTTTGTTAAAATAGGCTACCAGGTTCCTAAGTTTCTGGGGGGTTGGTTTGGTTTGGTTGTTTTGGAGGAAGACTGACAATGTGGTCACAAAGGCCTGTTTTTTTCAGGAGATTAGGTCACTGGATTAAAACAGCTCACGTTTCTAGTCATTATCCTGGGAACTTCAATTATATTTTCAGGACATTCAGGAATGAACAGTGCTTCCTCACTATCAAACAGCAACTTTACACATGGGGTTTAAAGAAGTGTAATGCACTGAAGGGAGCCCATAGTGTAGCGTAACTGAATGATCAAGCATACACAAGAATTTTACAGCCTGGGGTAAGAGGACAATGTGCTTGATCTAAGTCTCTTTCCACAGCTGTGGAGGGCTGCTGAGATAGCTAGTACTCACCGTCTACTTCTAAAGGGATTTGAAGTCTCTAGGACCGCACTGTCTCTCCCACAGGTAGTCGTGGCTTTGTGCTGGGTAGGGAGCTCCTGCACTCAGCATCACCCTCAGCCCCAGCTTGCTGAGGATTGTTATTGCTGCAGAAGCTATGATAGCATCAAGCTTGAAACTGATGGAGGGGATGTTTCTTGCTGCAGCTTCTGCTGATGTTTTAGCTCTTTTGGAAAAGTAGCAGCAGCCTAAAAGTTCCTTCATAAATCCCTATAACCAAACCAAACCAGTTCTCTATGGGTCTCTCTCACAGTGTGTCGGCAGTTGGCCGTCTCTGACAGAGTGGCCACGCTAGCCAGATAACATAAACTTAGTTCTCCTGTCCAGACATTCCCAAGCACCAGTACAAACACTATTTTAAAGTTGCAGAGAACATATAATTTTAATAAAAATATCACAGCTTCTTTCATGTGGATGAGACCTGAGTGGTCCAGCCAAGTGCCCTTCCTCACTTGCACTCCCTCCCCTACTGGGCTGCCACCACAGGACAGTTCTCCTCCCTATCCACTGGCAAGTACCAACAGAGAGCTCCCCTTCTGCTCCCTGTTCTCAGGGCTTTGGCTTTCCAACATTACACGAACATGCAAGGAATAAAAGAATAATAAAATCTTGGCACCTCCTTAGGATTGTTTTTTGACGGATCTCTGCTGCATTATGTGCAGCCTGTGACTGTAAAGTCATTTTGCGCTTACAAATATTTTCTGCTAGAAAACAGAATGCTTTCCGTCTCTGACAGAGTGGCCACACTAGCCAGATAACATAAACTTAGTTCTCCTGTCCAGACATTCCCAAGCACCAGTACAAACACTATTTTAAAGTTGCAGAGAACATATAATTTTAATAAAAATATCACAGCTTCTTTCATGTGGATGAGACCTGAGTGGTCCAGCCAAGTGCCCTTCCTCACTTGCACTCCCTCCCCTACTGGGCTGCCACCACAGGACAGTTCTCCTCCCTATCCACTGGCAAGTACCAACAGAGAGCTCCCCTTCTGCTCCCTGTTCTCAGGGCTTTGGCTTTCCAACATTACACGAACATGCAAGGAATAAAAGAATAATAAAATCTTGGCACCTCCTTAGGATTGTTTTTTGACGGATCTCTGCTGCATTATGTGCAGCCTGTGACTGTAAAGTCATTTTGCGCTTACAAATATTTTCTGCTAGAAAACAGAATGCTTTAGCCAGTCACTTATTTACAAGTGTTCGGTAATTTTTTGTACTTTGTTTAATTTAAAAAAAAAAAAATCTATTGATCTAAATATGCCAGAATACAGGGCTGAATTTTCAGTGCAGAAGTTATTTATATATTCTGCAAAAGAGATTAGAATCATGCTTAATATAAATCCCTTTTTCCTTTCAAAGCTCTTATGATGTAGGTACAAGCTGTACTATACAAATGGGGAAAATGAGGACATGGGGAAAGTAAATTACTGAAGACCATGCAAAATTAGCCACGGTACTGATTATCACTAAGTATTCTGTTGCTGTTATCTCAGGAAGGAGGGGGAAATAGAAAGTGTATATTCATTTCAAAAGCTTCAGATCACTGAAGAAGGAAAATGCTTTCTGATTGCCTGGCAGGAATGACTGTTGGAGGGCATCGCTGCGACTCCTTTATTGTGCGACAGTTCTTAAATTCCATTACTCATGCTGCTATTTTGGTCATTTCTTGCCTAAATGCAGGCCCTAGCCCTCGATTCACTTTGGTGGATCACTAAATACATGGGGTGTTGTGGGGCACTGTCTGCCCAGGGGCCTCCTGACTACACAGGATGGCTTTTGGGGCTGAGCCATCTGGAACAAGGACAGCCTATTTTATTTCCCTGTATAGCACCATGCACAGTCCTGCCCGCACCCAGCACCTTCACTCTCTCTGCTCTAAATTGGGAGGACTGAAAAATGGCCCAACCTTTTTTTTTCCCCCCTTATTCCCTGTCTCTGTCCCTTCTGTACTGAAATAACTGATAATCCCCAGTCCCATTTCAGAGGGATATACACCTCCTTGTGCTACTGCCTTACTTACTGAGCTAACTTCTGAAGGAAACCTTTTCATTAAACCAATTTCAGCATGCTCTATTTAGTTTTTCAGAGATTCTGTGAGAGAGAGGGAGATAAGTGACATAGGCTATTTATTGAACCAGTCCAAAACACTGCACTTTACTTAGAATTAAGTACTGAAAATGTTAACCTAATTGAAAGGATTAATTAGGTCTTCGTAACTCTGCTCCTACTGAATAATGCATGTGACGTGAGGGGAAAGAGGCAAGTATTTGGATGATGGAAGAATAGCTGGTTACTAGTTGCTCACCATCTGGTCAGAGTAAGTGCTGACCTTGACTTGCACCAGTTCCCTTCCCCCAGAAAGACCCTACTTCTTGTTTTTAGTTTTCCTCATTAGTTTTGCAGTTTCCCTTTACACTTCTTCCCTGTTTTGAGCAGTTTCAACTGATACTCTTCTCAAAGCACACCGACCCTCTCCCAGTATGAAAGAGGAGGAGGAAAATTTTTCTTGAGGGGACCCTTCAGTCACAGGTTGTACTGGAAATCCCTTTTCCCTTCAGTAGCTTATTGCTCTGCTGCTTTGTCCCACATTCCTGCTCACCTTAGCCTGTATATCTGGGATTCTCCCTCCTGTCTGGAGAAAAGGCTTGCTATCATTCCAGCTGCACTTGAGCCTGTGTGGTCTGAAGCAATCATTTTATTTAAGCTGCAGTTTAAAATAAAATCCTCTCCACAATAATTATAGTGTTGCATTAGAAAATACTGGATGTCTACATTTTGCATACATAGACTGTACTCTCTGCACTGAGATAGCTGCACCATCTGCTCTCCTGCTCCCTGTTCTTACTCCTGCAGACATTAGATAAACATGTTGAGAGAGCAGCAGGCTGTTTTCAATCATGACATATCTGAGCTGTGTTTAAAGTCAAAAGCCTTTATTTACAGCTCGGCGAAGAGAGAGGACTCATAATCAAGGGCAATAAACTAGATCCATAGCAGTTTAACGGTTCAAAGGGATGGGAGCCATGTATGTCAAACCTGTCATTTCTTTAAAATGGAGAAGGCTCCAAAAAGAGCACGGGATGCAAGGGTTCCTGGTTACCATGAGATGGCCTTCAGTGCTGTGGGTTGGGTTTGGAGGCACAGCAGTGGGGCAAGTATGCACCGCTTCTCATGGACATCATAGAGTAGCCTGAAAAGAAATTCACTGGCTTTTACCCAATGCATAGTGCTGAAGCAGCATGAGATGTTGGCAGGAATACTTGAAGGAGGACATCCCTCCCCGGGATAATTTGCCACAGCTGCTGTTAGTAGAAAAATGGATGTTAGGTCTTTCTCCATGCTTGGAAAGGAAGGAGAGCAATGAAAGGGAAGGAGTATTGGCAGGATGGTCCTGTAATGGCCTAGAAGTCAATCACGTCTGTCTCACGCCTCACTGCAGAAACCCACAGAATTCAGCGTCCACCTTTGAATATGAAGCCAGTCCTTATCAACTGACTCAGTCCAATACCAGCTCAGAGTACTCACAACAACACTGAGTAGCTTCTACATCTAAACTAATAATCAAAATCCTATCTGAACATGGGCACTGACTGGGCCCCCACAATGTGAAGACGTAGTCATGTTCAGTTAACTCTTCAGCGCTGTGAATCAGGAATGGAGTTAACATGAAGTCTTAAATGTGTTGGATTGGTTGATTCATCTTTGCAGGAGCTGTAATGGCTCTGGGATGCAGTCTCCTGGTTTAGAGCTAGTGCTTATACTGAAGTGATTGAGTGGCTAAACTGATCCAGGATAAGAATCCTACAACACAAGCTTGCAAAAAATCCCAAAGCCAGGTTTTTCGAGCTGCGGTTCTCTACCAATGTGTGCGCATTTTCCCCTGCTCATTCCATCAACCTTTCTAATTTTACTTGTTTTCTCTCTGATCCTTGGAATTCAATTGTACTGATTTCCTGAGCATTAAACATACATGAATGTTCCCGTAGTCTGCTTAATGGCCCTAGCAAAAAGTGTTTTGACTCATTGGCAATGCAATTGGAGCAATCACTGAACACAATCTACTCTTTCAGGACTGGATGTTGGAAACAGCTATTTTTTTTTTTTACAGTGAGTAAGCGTGCAAAGTTGTGATATTAGAAATGGCCCCTGGGAAGTGACAAATGGGCTTCAAAATGCAGCATAATGATCATTACAAGACGGGGTTGTATTTTGTTCTTGAACTGCTATGCGCGTTTTATTGAGATGGAAGTAAAGATCCCAGAGAGTAAGGCCAACCTGAACCCAATTTGGGCTTTGGCAATGAGACATTCATGAACTTTAAGTCCCATATTTCTAGGATGGTCATCTAAGAAAGGATGGTCATCTAAGAAAGGATGGTCATCTAAGAAAGGATGGTGTGGCTGAAATGGACTGGTGAAAAGTGCTTTAGAAAAGCTAAAGATGCAGATATCTCCAAGCCTGAAGCATGTCACAGCTACAGTCTTGCAGTTCCTGGTGGTCTAGTGGCTGTCATGTTGCAAAACCTCAGGAGTCTGAATTCAAGTTAATGTTGGACTGACAGTCAATTTCTAAATTCTCTCTCAGTTTCTGCTGACCAGAGCTGTTTCTTACACCAAATGCTATGTACTATTTACACTTTTCTGCCAGAGATCAATAAAATGGCTCTAGTAACTGAGTCCTAACCTAAAGTGCCAAAGACACTGGTACTTTAGACTGGACCTATTATTCAGTCAAGCTCAGCAGAGTTTCTTCACTCTGCTTCAGGAACATATCCGAAGCTGTTCCCAGCTGATTTCTGCTCTCTGCAGGTCTACCAGTGGTTCTATCTGTAGGAATTTTCTACTCTCTTACACTTCACTGAGGGAGTCTGTCTGCCACTAGTAGGTTCTCTGCAATCCCAAAGTCCATATCTGATCATTAAAGCAGGCAGGGGGGAGGCCACAAAAAGCCTCTCATTGCAGTTTCAGAATGGCACAGGTAGTTTTATTCCTAAGCTCCATGTACTATCTCTATTATTATATGGTGCTTCTTTGCCTGCTCAGGCCAGGCAGTGTCAGCACCTGCCGGGAGGTCCTGCATTGTAGCACCTTGTGGATACGGACTCCTGCCCTGGGTTCATCTGTAGCCAATGCACAGAAAGGAATAAAGGAAAACTTTCCCCTTCACCCAACAGTATACTGATGATTCCTGTTCCTGGTGTGACTAGCTGAGAAGGCTCCCAAAGCCATGCTCATCAAATGCAGTCTGAGCTCTGAAGTGGAGGGAGCCGTGGGTTAGAAGGCACATTCGTGACATGCACCATGCCCCCCAGACTTAAAGCCTTGATTGTCCGTATTAATCCTCTGAGAGAGGAGAAATCATCTTCGCCTGCAGAGGAAGAAGTGTAATGCCCTGTGTCCAATTTTCTTTTCATTGCTGTTTTTATTATGGAAACAAAATGTTCACTGATTCTAAAATGAAAATGGAGAAAGCTAATTTTTGTAGTTCTTGCTAATAAAATTCTTAATGTGCTCTTCTCCCATTATCATAAAGATCATTATGGTTTACTTTATCTCTGGAATCTTACTATTCTCCTCAGAATTCATGGGCATTCCTTATCTTCAAAACTATTTTCATCTATTGAGATATTCCTCCTTTATCTTACCTTTATCCTCATAGTTAGTATGAACATATCTTTATTATCCTACTTCTGTTTTTGTAAACAATAAGTGGCTATTGATCACAAAAGCTTTAGGGTCTTTAAGGAGATGAGGCAGCAAAACTATTGGAAGCACTGGGTAAGAGTCTAAAGAAGAAATTCTGGGTTTACAAGTAACCAAAAATCTGATAGATAGCAAGGTAGTATTGAGAAGTGTCAGCTTCATTTGCTATATTCTAAATGCTGCAGATAATACACTGAGCTGAGGCCCTGTTCATACTGGTAAAATGCAGGTCAAGTGTGTACATCAAATGTTACATGGTTCAGGGACAGATGGAGCATAATCTGACTGCACTGCCTCATGCCTGAGCATACTTAAAAATGGGTTTCAGTGGGGGTTAAAGGGCTGCTCTCCATTCATAAGCTGCTTTTCCCCCTGGAAATATTTTGTACCTTGTAAGGACCTAAGCAAAACTAAAATGACGCAGTTGCAAAGATTTGTTGGGAAAACACCCCTGAGCTGGTTCGCACTAACATCTGTGATTTACAAGCACAAGAAGTGTTCTGAGAGCAGGAAAGGTGAGTGTGACCTACAACTCACCTCCTGGTAAAGGGCACTGCTGCAGAGACGGGGGGCACAAAGCCACCAGGATTCTGAAAACTGACAGTGGGAGAGTAGGGGCTCTTCACAGTGATTATTTTCCTCCCCAGAAAAACAAGAAAGAAAGAAAGAAAGAACGAACAGGAATCCATAATGATTTTTACCTCGTATTGCACTTGCAGAGTGCAAGAAGACTGTAGTGTGTGGCCCAACCCTTGCACATGCACAGTGGTCCCACGGACCACCTGCAGAGCCAAGGTGTACGTAGAAACTGTTAAACTTGTCACAAGGTGTACCAGCGCTCAGTCACACTTTCATTCGTCGGCTTCTGCCACTGCCTTTGTTTGAGCTGGTCTAATAGTCCAGGCTGGTGACTGAAAGAGACAGTACAGTTAATCTTAAGGCAATAAAGCCTGTTTGACTGTGTCTGGGTAACAACTGAACAAAAGGAGAGAACTGGAATTGTCAAGGAATTCTGTGAATTTGACTTCTGAAATTCTATAACTTTTATCTGCCCTTTCTTGGGATGGCAGCAGGAGTCTAGCAGTAAGCATATCATGAAGAAAGACTGAATGCCTCTAAGCTGTGCACCCCCACACCGGAATTCATCTTGTGTTTCCTTTTGACATCTGGCCAAATGAGTTGCCTTCTCCTGGAATAACCTGAAAACTGGCAGCGAGGTGGGAGCCAGAGCGATGATGGATTGCCCAGGCAGCCACAGTGACTCCGGTGTCAGCGGGTAACGAGGCAGCTGGAATCCTTTGTTTTCAAAATGTCCCCTCCATCTCCTTTGAGCCACCAGGACATGCAAAGCACATGAAGTACAGCATGAATCCGGCCAGCTTTGCTGACAGCACATGCTGACAGCAGGCTCTCTGGTTCAGACCCTCACTCCTGCCCTTAATCTTTCCTGCACTGAGCCAAATGCTCACAGTGGTTTTTCCTCACCCTCTCTCTGTTGAAAGCAAACTGTTACAATTGCTGCTGAGGTGAGGAGGAGAGGACAGGGCAGCCTGTGCGTCAGAGGACCAAATCTCTGGCAGAAGGGAGAACATGCATGCAGCCCTCGTCCTGCTTGAGCAAGGCTGGCCTCTGTGCACATTGCCATGGCAACCTCAAGCTCTTGGGTGACTCGATGCCATCAGTGAAGCCTGTAGGTTGCACTGGCTGTGAGGAAAGTGTTTTGAGGCCCTCCGTCGCTATTCCTTTTCCCCACACCATTGAACTCGGACCACCACTGAACTTGCCAGCTGCTGTGGAGCACAGGCTGTAAGATTCCTGGAGACATAAGCTTTTCTGTTTTTTTCATTAATAGCAGTTTCTGCTGTAACGTCCACAAATTGCTAGTACAAAAAAAGACAACAGAAGGATAAAAGCTAATTATAGCTGGTGGCAAAAATGGTGGAGGCTCTCTCCATGCTGGCAGTAGTTCACTTGACACGTGATTAATGGTAGTTAGTGTGGGCACAGCCAAAGCTTGTACAAGTCTAGATAAATAATAATGAAGTTTTAAAAGATATATGCTCCTTGAGTTAATAATTTTAACAGGCTGTGAGAAATGTTGCTGTTCTCATGGTAACAGGAAAGCTGTAATTTCATCTCTAATTTGAGAATGCTTGTATAATGTGTGCAGACAGCTTTCTGATGGGAACTTCTCTCTTCTTTAATTGAAGCCTTTTTAATGAAGTGATATTATTGTATAGTTTGGGCAAACAAGTCAAAATGGACTAGTTAGCACTAAATAAACCATTGAAAAGTGTAGTCAGAATTATTTGGAACTGAACTGGTATTGCTGCTTGCAACCCCCTAATAGGTGCCTGATACTGATGTACGTGGGCATCTCTGAGGGCTCTTCAGGAGATTGGAGGTTGCATTTGTAGAGTTATATTCATTAGATAAGAAAGAAATGCATCCGCTGGTCCTCATCTCTCTACTACAAACATGCGTGGTTACTATTTGAATAAATACCTCAAGAACAAAGACTCTGATTGTCCAAATCCTTGGGTTTTCAATTTTTTCTGTCATGGCTTTGACCCAGATATTGAGATACACAAAGGTATCGGGAGTCTCATCCTTTCTGTAGTAATCCTGAAAAAATACGAATAAGGCACCAAAATATGTGCTGCAGATGCAAGACTGAGAATAAGACTTTCTTGGAAAACCAGCAAGAATTAGGCCTGTGATTCTTTAGCACTTTTGAAAGTATTATCCGTGGCCCTTTTCAGTTTATTACAATGGCTTAGTCATGGAAACCAGATGACAGCATACATAAAGCATTTCTGCTAGTTGTACAAAAGCATCTCCATTGACTACTAATCTTAAACCGTATCTCCACTGCTCATTTTTCCTATTAAAGCTCTATATTCAGGTTTATTATTCTGTATCTGCTGAAGAACATTTAACTGCCTGATACTGGGAGAGTTCCAAAGCAGTTTTAGAGTACTTAGAAATATGAATTAGTGCTTTGCTTATAGGAAAACAAAACACGACCTCGCCCCTGAACGGATGCATACATGGATTGAACTGGGACCTCAGTTACCCAGGGGTAGGAGTGGATGCGTAGGTGGTTTGATGAGCCTCACTCACCAGAGGGAGCTGGAGCTGAGCATGGGGGAGGAGGAAAATGCCATTTTCAGCTTCTTGTTTTTATCTTTCAGCATAGACAGATTGACATGTGATGAAACATATGCATTTCACAGTTAGCTTTTCAAAGGCTGTGTTACTTCAGAATCATTAACCTGGCTGAGATCTTTGCATTCTTATCTGCTTTGTTGAATATTTTCATAGCAGCAATTGGTGGTGGCTTGCATATCCTTAAAGCTATAAAGCTAGCATTTTAATTTATCCTAATTCAGAACCTAATTGTCTTGCACTGTTGGCTAATTAAATGTTCAAAGAAGTGATAAATTAAGCAGGTTGATCATTACAACACAAGTAATTAGTCAGTCCAACTGAATCTGAGCCTTGAAATCCACATTCTCTGAGATGACAGGAATTTTGGGGATGTGCAAGAAAGCAAAGTGTGTGTCAAGGTTCAGGAGGAAAAACTTCCTTGAATATTTCGTGTAAAGTATCCAAATCTCACATCAGTTTGGGGATTTTTAGGCTGTTTATTTTGAGCATAAGGAATTCTTTTTCTGGTGGCCACTAAGAGAAAATGAAGTTCCAAGGTAGCAACTTGAGATGCTGAGATTTGCAGCTAGTTTCCTACAGGATCTGACATCTTCCTGTATTAGACACACAGTGTACTTTGTGACAATAGGTATGAGTGGGGTTTTTTTTAAAAAAAAAAAAAAACAAACAAAAGCACAAAACCCCCCAACCCTCCAAACATTAGTTAAATACCTAAATAGGCAGTTATAAATGTAGTATTCCCTGGTAGGGAGCTTCCATTCACAAAGGTTTTCATACAGCTTTTTACTAAAAATTCTCCCTGGGGTCAAATTAGTTAAGATCTAAAGACCAAAATGTATGTTCTGAAAATCTCAGTCTATCTGTGCACCTGCTCAAATTCTCAAGACAACTTTCTGCCAGAAAAAAAATCTGTACATCATCATAGCAGCTTGATATTCTTCCTGCTAATATATCCAAGTGCTCTTTAGTCATCCCATGCAGCCAACCCCCTACAAAGGTGCGTTTCTAGGGAAGGGGCATGTTGGTGCACTGTCCGGCAGCACCACATCACTGGGGACTGGCTGGAATGAGAACCTGGGGATGGTGTGCCTGGGACAGGACACCCCATCTTGCAGCTGAAAACAGGGATGAAAAATAGTCAGCAGAGGTACTAAGATTGTTTAACTAAAGCATGTGGGGGACTTTATCTGGGAGTTTGCCTCATTAGTTAGCCAAGCGTGGTGCTTGGCTCCTGGCTGCAAGAGAGAAGGACGCCTCAGAAGCAATCCTTGGTGTGATCTAGTGGAGTGCTGCATCCTTCACAGTCCCCCTCTGCTCTGCATAGCGTCTGGCTGTTACAAGTCAATCTCCTCCACCCTGTCTTGCTTCCATACTGCTGATCCTCTCTGTGGGTTCAAGTCTCAGTATGTTTTTTACCAAAAACAAATTAAGCAACTGTTTGCACCATCTCCATGCACAGCTGTCTCACTTTATTTGCAATCATATCACTCACTGTTTGGTTCATTAGTAGAGTTTTCTTCTCTCTCTTCCTTTGCATTTAGGACAGTGAGATTTGAGGTTTCCAGCCTTCTGCGGTGGAAGTAACAAATAATAATTGCTAACAGTGTCTCTCAAGGGTAAATTTGAAATGCAGGCTTCCCACAGGCTGTGTTTTTCTCACCTATCCACAGCAGCTGTGATGTGGGACCAGCATTTAGATCGCTCTCTCAGTGCTGCTGCAACAGCCAGACTACTCTGTCTTCTTCTGCCTGCCCCTTCTAGAGGTGATAATAAGTTTTAAAGGTTTTCTGCTTGTCTTCTCACCGCCATGAAGAAAATGTCTTGTCATGGCTTTTCAGTTTATCTACTATTTCCTTGTGTAGGGGGTTATAGCTTGCTTCCTAAACTCAGAACTCCTGCTTGCTTTGCTGAATCAGCTGGTATTTCATATTGCAAATGATACTCTTAAAATTAAAGCTCCTAAAAAGTTCTAATTTTTTTTTTCTGTGCTGTAATTGGTCTAGCTGGATTATGTTCATTATCTCTGATCAAAACTGCTTAATTAGCACGTCAGGTCAATTAGTAAGGGCCTTTGGGGTTTAAGCCAGTTATTTTATTTTTATTTTTAGTTATAGTGTAGGCAATCCATTGTTATACATTTTATGTTTCTAGAACTACCCCTGAATTAATGGAAAGTTAACAGACTGGGATATAAGAAAATGCTTCATAAGCATCCACCAATATCTTGCACTGGGGATCACTGGTACCTAAAATGCTTCTTTAACGCTTCATCATTGAAATCAGTCTTGAAAGCAGAGCTCATGGCCTCGCAGCTGGCCCACAAGGGGACAAGCACCAGGAGAGCCATGTACTACCTTGAGCCTGAGGGACGAGGGTTAGAACGGGGAAAGCTGCAGCTGCAAGTGTTCTCCCTTCCTGTTCACAAAATGCAGGGATAGCAGTAATTTCCCATCTGTGAGATCCATTTGAGGAACTCCTTGTAAAATACCGAAAGGCTGCTAAATGTTGTTATGTTTATTTCTTGCAGATAACTTCTTGTAATACCCTTTCATAATCAGAGAAGCCTTTAGATTACATTGGCATAGAGGGTGTCAAAGAAAAGCTGTCCACAGTTTTAAATCTCTTTTTTTTTTTAATATTCTAAATACTTGATTTATTTCTGTGAGTGTAGGTTTTCATCAAACCATCTTTCTCCTTAATTGAGCTAATAACTTTACTCCTGTCCTCCTCTTTGTTCAGTCTGGCAAGCAATTTCCCAGCCTCATCTCCCATCTCATATCCACTTTTGATCTGATTATTAGCATTTAATCTTCTACAGCATTCAGTGTATGATATTCAAACCCAGCCTTATTTAAGAAAGTAATACCTTTTGGTGTGCTAGGTGTCACACATTTCCTTTGTAAGGTAACAATTTTATCTTATGTTATTGCAAGTTATTTGCTCTCCATTTTCATTCCCCCCCCCTCCCCTTTTTTAACTGGCATATGACTCCTCATAAGAAGATATAAATGGAAATGCAACTGCAGAATGAAAACTGAGGTAGGCATAGATTTATACATGAAAAATGCCCAATAAGCAAGCATTGGAGGATTTAACTCAGAAATACCCCATTACCCGCTTCTGAGGCAGCTTTTAACTCCAGGTAGCTAGTGGATCCTTCTAGAAAGACTGGATACCCACCCATCCCCTGGCCTTTCCTTACGCCATATGCAATTCACTGAAATGATTCCCAGAGGCCAACTGTTCAACCTGAGGTCTGGATGGAAATTGTGTGATGCCGCTGCTGTGTGTCTGGATTCATCTGTCAGGCAGACCGATCTTCACGCTAATCAACCCAGATCACGGTGTGTACCTAATCCGCTAGTTATGGACTATTCAGGTGGGTGATCAGCTGTCTTGGTAAGCCATATGCATGCACCAAAGTCAGGTGGGTGTAGTTAAGCAGTTTCTGTGCTAATTGCTTTTTATTCTGTTCCATGGCTGGCCCTTCAGCTTGAAGCAGGGTGCACGTGCTCAGCAGAAGAGGCAAGCTGGAGAACAGAAGTATTGCAGTTTGCTCTGATCACTTCTGACAGGAAATAAGTAATTTCTGGGCCAGCACAGACAAAACCTTTGGCACACACATACATGTACAAATCACTTTTTGCTCAGAAACCTAACTGGGAGTACAGATCACTGACACAGACCGGAGTTTAAGAACATTTAAATGCGGGGGGGCGGGGGAATAATCAAGAAATGGCAAGTGATCTTATAACCAAGAAGTTGTCTAATGCAGGAGTATTGTGTGCACTGTTAGCAGTGGGCTGGTCTACTGAGAGGACTGATCAACTGGTGCTACTGCAGCATGCTCACCATAATGCTGCTCCTTCTTCACTTATGCATGTCTTTCCTTCAGCTATTTCCAGCTAAATTCCTAGGGATCTGTTCTAAGCTTTTTCCCAGATGCAACTTGACATTATACTTGTTTGCAGCTATAAACAAACATGAGAAATGGTGATGAACAATAGGTGCACAGTCACGTTGTAATGGCTGCTGCACTACTCACTGTTTCTCAGGTGATGACCTTCCTGCTGTCACACTTGCATGCTTGCAGCTATCAGAAGAGATCAAAGAAAGAAGCTGTTAGCAAACAAAAAAAAGATTTGGTACAAATACAGAACAAAAAGCAAAAAAATAAATGGCCTTCCCACACTTCTAATTTAGTTGCCTTTCCGTAGGTCTTGGTCAGCAGTCTGCCTCCCAGCCTTCATCCCAGACACATCCACTCCCCACTTCAGGAATCAAGGAACCAGATTATCAGGAACAACCTCCCTTTTAAACAGTTAACAGCCTGGAGTGAGTATTCCTTGTTTTGATAAATCAAGGCTTAAAACTTGCTAGAAAACAATTCTCAAAGTTAATGATTTGCTGCTGTGTCTTTCAAGCGCATGCCTAGTGTCCTCATCTGTGAAGCCACTGAATGGTCTGTCTTTGTGTTTCTAACTATAATCCTATCCCTATCCTATGTTGACACAGTCTGTTTCAAACACTAAGTTATTTATCATTGATCCTAGGTGCTTCATGTATGTCACTAATTAGCCTCCCAAATTAACAGGGAAGAGGAATTGAAAAAACATGACATTCTGAGCTCGAAGTCTTTAAGTAGCACAAAAATGGAACACAACTGGATTTACCATTTAGGTCTCTTAGTTCAAACCTTTCCCGCAGTTACATTAAGAAAAGATGTTTCCTTTGGGTCTCATTTACGGCAATATTTAAAATAGAAGATTTTTTTGTTCTATGCAAATATATTTAAGGGACATCAATGATCAAACACTGAAAAGCAGAGTACTGTTATGTGCTTCAGGGACTAGTGTAGCATGGCTAGAAATTCAATAATTATGCAACAAATTAAGACTTCCTTTGTTTTCTTTCATTCTTTAAATTCATTCGTATTATAGTGCTCTCCTGATATCCAAATAGATACAACAACAAAAATCGGCAGTTCACCAACAATGATTTACCCATCAGATGAGCCGGTGGTATCCTTTAGAAAATTTTAGCAACACTGTCACTCTACTTACTATCTTCACACTGGATGAGTTGGCGAGTGTGGGGTGGGGTGTTTCTGTTGGTTTCCTGGCAAGTAGCATTTTTAGTCTTGCTTCTGAGGGATGGGGTGTTGTGTGTGGGGGGGTGTTGTTTAATTTCAGAACTGATTAGGATTGTGAATTGGTAATTTTAGGACTTGATTGCTAACAGCTGAGACATTATGGGACATTCTGCACTGGAAGATTTGAAATGGCTGAGGGAAAACTGCTCCTAATGATTAATAACACCTTTACTCTACACTTCCTCCAGGCAACATGCTCTGAAAATAGTGTGTGGGAGGCTTAGGCTATGCAACCAGGCTCAGCTGAGAGCAAGGGGTTTGTGTGCTCTTCAATCATCTACAGAATAGGCAGGAAAATCTTTGCCAAAGATGCAGGAGATACGTGTTTCTTTTCTAACCTTGAAGGCCTGTGCGAATAACCATCTAGGTACGGGTTTATTCTAGTAACTAGAACGTAAATGCTTCCACTCTGGCTATCTAATCACACTGTAAGCTCCTCAAGGCACAGCTTCTTACTCCAGAAATAAGCAATCAACATAGTAAGGCTGTGGCTTTACATCTTGCATACCACTGTAGTGCTTATCCTTGTACTCACAAATTCCAGTCGTTCACTTGCAAGTGGCCTCCCCTGGGTGACCAGCTCCACAGCAGAACTTGGAGATGACCACGTATGTGTGATCATTTTTTTTTATTATTTATTTATTTTAAATGCAAGGAACTAAACTAGACCTTTTTCAAACATAGCTCCAGTGTTTACTCCTTCAGTTATTCAGAGGGAAATGCAGGAGAATGCATTCAGAAAACTAGGTGCATTTGGCTCTTATACCTGGTAATGCAGGTGTAGTGGCTGGGCTTTTTCTTATTTAACATGCTGACAGATCACAGTGTCATAGCGTGTGTGTTTCAGTGCGATTCAAGCACCTCGTGGATGCTGATGAAAGAAACGTAGCTCCCCTTTATCCTCTAGCAAATCCTGGTGCTATGCTTCCCCACCACGTATCAACACAGCCCAGCTGACTATTTAGTTTATCATCAATCTACCTACACGCATATGCACAAAAGTGTCCTGAAAACGCTCTTGAAGTTTCTTTCTAACGGTCCTTGCACTCTAGTCTGACTACAAGCAGTTGTGTCAAAAATAGCAGACTTATTCCAGAAATAAGTGAATCTGTAACTGGTAAGAAAAGTGCCAGTACGAAATACTTACCATGGAAATATTCTGCCACTGTGCTGGTCTCCTTGTGATCCCACACTGATGATGTGCACTGGAAACACTCTCTTTCCATGTACAAATGCACCCTTCAGCCAGAGGGGAGTCCACACCTGCCTGGGTGAGGGGTGAGAGAGCTTTAATGCCATGCACATGTTGTTATTGTTGTCCTATGCTCATTACTGTTAATTGCAAGGTATTGGTGAAGCACAGGTGATCACAAGTGATGGCAACCGGTGAGGAAGTCACCAAACAATCTTACAAAGGCTAGTTCTGTCCTCAGTTAAAACCATTTGGAACAAAGCCCAGCCCTTTCTACTAGCTAGAAGAAATTTCTATAGTCAAAAACTTAAATAGAAGCAGGACCAACACACACCTGCAGATGCGGATCGGCAAAAGTCTAGCAATCCATTAGGAAACGGAGGTCTTTCTAATTACAGAGCTCTGTATAACCATCTGCTTAGTACAGCAGGGAGGGAATAGTTCAAAAAGGCAAAAGTATTAAGCTCCAAAAATTTAAGAAGCTGACAGGCATGAGATTGCTCACCACTTCTGGGTTTTTGCACACTAACAAAGCTGTATTCAAGCATAATGAAAACATCTTTTTCCTCCCTCTTGAAAAAACATAATGAGAATGCAGCATTGTGGATTTTTGTTTGGGGTTTTATTTTGGTTTGGTTTTTTTTTTTCTTCTAAGTGTGTTTGTATAAAGTTTCAGGCACAGATTCTCTAACTTTTTATTGAAGTCTTCACAAGTACTCTCTCTTCAACAATGTATCTAAAGACATTTTGATGTGTAAAAGCTCATGAAGAGTGGTTAATGTGATAAAAGCAGAAGCTTGAAGCAATGACATCTAAAGAGAGACTGTCTGAAGATCTTGAAATCAGATAGAATAAAGAGAAGGCTAAAATGACAAACATGTTTGATCTTATGTACTTAAACAGAAAATAATTTCTGAGCCCTGTCTTATCCTATAAAAGAGCTGATGAATGCCTTGGATTTAGATACATGTAGCTGTATTTGCTACTGAGAAAATTACATACTTGCCCCTTTGCACTAGTACTGTATTTTGGGAGTTTGAGTTTATTGATTTAAAAACCCAAATCACCCACTTCATTCCTCCTCCCCTTTCTGCCTAAAAAAGTATTGAAGTGGAAAACAGAAGTCGGCTTTCTTGTTCAAAGAAGGACTTAATTTCCTTACGGAAAAGCAACGAAACGCCTCCAAAAATGAAGTACTCAGATGTTTTCTGGGTCAAGTAGGGAAGAGCAAGGCACACAGAAGGTAGCTGTTGAGTCAAGTGCAGTCACTGCAATGCAACTACACCATTTACAGGGGGAAGGGCAAGTAATTAGGGTGAGAGAAGACAATTTCTATAGCATGAAACCTGTAAATGAAGGGAGAATATAGAGGAATAATACAGAGTGACCGCTAAACTTGTCATTTCTGTATTCAAGTCTGGAGCTCACAGCTCAGGACAAGCGGAGAGCTTGGTAATGAGACGGTAATGAAGATCATCCAACTGACCTTAAATTTACCAATGGCTTTGTATAGGCACAGACAAGCTTAGACCTAGAGCCTTTCCTTTAAAAACAGGCTCCATTCTTGCAGAGTTAAAGGAAACTTGCTTAATGTTTGCTCATATTTCGAAATGCTTCTTCCCCAAGCCCATAAAGCATGTAAAGCCTTTAAAAATGTTTTTTACACAAGAAAACTAGTTTTTCTTGCCTGTGATCAGGAGGTTCCTAGTTCAACCCTTCCAAGTACAGAAAGCTTTTAGTATACCATGGCCCTGATTCAGTAAAGCATTTAAGTAGTTGCTTTACTGTAAGCGCAGCATTACACATACAACCCTGAGCTCCACGTTTAGGGGCAAGGCAGCCTTGAAACTAAACAATGGTGCATTAAAAAAATTCATCTCTATTAACTTCTGCCCCATTCCTTCATCTTGCAACGAGGTGCAAAGAGAAGCGCTGAAGGCTGAGACTGCAGTATCTATTTACTGATCCACCTGGCCAACAAAGCAGCCTAGCTTGTGCTTCCTGCACACTCCCTTTCTCACAAATTTGCTTTTTCTTCCCTCCACCACTCTCTAAAGGACCTATATGTTATCTTTGATTAGTTACTGCTGTCTCTGTCCAAAGCCAAGACGTGTCAACCTCCACATGTTCTTGTGAGCAAGTCACTGTCCCAAATGCAAAGTATCTGCATAAACAAAATCTCTCATTTCATGCAATAAAACTGCTAAAGAAGCGTAAGGAGAAAGCATCAGCTCTAGATCAGTGGAGGCTTGGGCCACCTAAGCCACCGTGCATGGGCTCCAGTCAGCAGACAGCAGCAGTTTTAATATTAGAGACTCTCCAATTCCTTATGCACCTACATCTCTGGTATTACACTGAAGTTACACTTAAATGTACAATATTTGCATTCCACTTGCTAATTCATGTTGCTTGTTCTCTCTAATCTCGACATCACAGCACAAATAATTTTCATGCTCTACTTCCTACGCAGTGCAGTTTCCTTGTTTTGTAAGCAACATTATTCTTCCCGTTGAAGTTAATTTCTATAGTAGACTATAGACTGGCTCTAACTTTCTCTCACCTTCCCCACTTTTCAGGAGGAGCTACACAAACAAAAGTCAAAGGAATTTTTCTATTATCTTTTTAATCACCTTACGGGCTACTGAAAAGGTGCTAGTAACCTCTGTTCTTCCTCTTCTGAGGCCTGTTTCAAAGCCGGTGAGAGCTGTTACATTCACAGGGTTGTGGACAAAACCACTTTTGACCAGTAGACAATCAAAGTAGACATAAGGCATCACTGTGAACATGCTAAGGAGTCAGTTGAGGAAGACGAGAGAGACAGTCTGCTGAAGGCAGCCTTACACCTTCATGGATAGGATCAATGCAGAGGAGGTAAACATGAATCCTGAAGGTGGTAGGGGAGCAGAAGAAAGGTCCATGAGGAAAATGGAAGGAGTCTGTGGAAGGTCATGAAGGGTGGCACAGATTTAGCAAGGTACTTTTCAATATGTGTGGTGTCCCAAAAAAAGCCTTTTAACTCCTTTGGCTTTGCTGGCTAGGTGACACTTTCTGCAGCTGCCATGCAGGCCCATTTTTTTTGAAACAAAGCCACAGATAAATGAACCTAACCTAAACCAGCACATTTGCCTATGTAAGAAGTTGTCAGCTGTCTCTGATGAACACTGACCAAAATATCCACTCATTCAGTTTTTGTTTGTTGTCTGAGATGTCTACAATGTCACATCAGAACTGGTAGATCTTAGCCTGTCCTGGTTTAAAGTCTGGTTTGGCACCCAGAGAAAGTCATGTTGAGTCAAGGCTCATTCATTAGTTTTATATCTGCTGACTTTATACTAAGAAATTATTTCAGGATCCATTTCCTAGTTCTATAGCAGGGAATATAGGATTTCTTACATACACAACCTGCAAAATGCTGTAGGAGAAAACACAGTCTGTGCTGTGCAGTATAATTCAGACCATCTGTAATGACAAATCTTTCCAAGTTGTATTTTTGCTGGAGCTCTCTGACATTTCTCTGTGCTGGGGTATGAGTTATATAACAGCGATTCTCAACAGACATCAACAAAAGTATCTCCAGCTTCAGCAACACCGTAGCTCTTTAAATCATGCCTTGTCCATGTGCGTGGACACATTCAGTGGAAGTTCTGATATATCCACTTTCATTCCCTCAGTGTTTGCTTTCCACTCATACAGGAAATGGTATGGTTTTTCCTTTTGGCTGTGGGGCAAGAAGTTTTATTTCTCTTTCATTTCCTTATGAAGGTATCCTTCCTAAGTATGTCAGGAGACGGCAGCAATGCATTTTTGCATGGCTTATAATTAAAAATTCATCATGAACTTTACTTTTTGCGGTGTGCAGAGGCAAGGAAATATCCAATGTTATTATAGAATCATAGAATCATAGAATAGCTTGGGTTGGAAAGGACCTCTAAAGCTCATCTAGTCCAACCCCCCTGCTGTGGGCAGGGACATCTTCAGCTAGATCAGGTTGCTCAGAGCCCCATCCAACCTGACCTGGAATGTTTCCAGGGATGGGGCATCCACCACCTCTCTGGGCAACCTGTGCCAGTGCTTCACCACCCTCAGTGTAAAA
>NW_008795034.1:2970570-3038773 GCF_000699145.1 Aptenodytes forsteri
CGTCCGCCCCCCCCCGCGAAACCTGCCGGGCCATGCCCTAACTGCCATGCCACGCCTTGTTTGCCCATCCTGGTGGCAGCGTTCCCTAGGGTTGCCTTTAGTGGGAATGGGGGGTGGCAGCCATTGCTCCTGGCCCGGCCCACGCCTTGTCAGCCGCCCTCATGAGAGCTGCCGCCTCCCCTGTGGGTTCCCCGGCTCAGGAAACACCCCTGTATGCCACGATCTCCCGCTCTGCTGCGGGACGTGCCTGCACCAGAGCTGATCGCCTCTGCGAGTTCAAATCCACTTTATCCTATATGTTTAATAGTAGGTACATAGGTGAAATGGAGTTAGTGAGCATTAACAGCAGCACATGCTTTAAATGGCTGCTTGTTTCTTCTGTCTTCTCTCCTGTGTGCTCAGAAATGGCTCGAAGTACGGCACAATAGAAATTGGCTCTGTTTTGTGTCTAAATTCCTGCAGATTCTTGCTGCATTCAGTGAAGGTGCAGAACAACTGTGTTAGTCATACAGGAATAGAGATTGTATCTAACTTGTCAACACATGAAGTCGGTTTTGAAAGTATCTCCCCGTTGCTGTCCATCCGTTGAGGGAAAAGTAAAAGGCCAAGATGCAAAGCTGGGACTCAGCTGCACAAATGTCACTCTAGACACTCCTCCAGTTGCCACTCCAGATCAGCGTAGCTCTTTTGCAAGTCCTGTGCTACATCCACTAGCCTGTTCTGGATGTCTCTGGTTTTTAGGCAATTTAAGTTCAATTTTTAGGCCTCCAGCTTGAGTTTCTGCCTCTGCAACAAGTTCATCTGAGACTTAAAGCAAATCTCGTTTCCTCTGCAAGGCACAGATAATGATCCTTTCTATTTAAACAGTATGAGGCTCAGAGAAGAGTAGTAGTTACTACATGTATGTCTAGATCCTAATGCAGCAGGACCTCAATCTTAGCTGATCCTCATGCACTAGACCATTGATATTTGTTTCATCTCTCTCTCCAAGCTGTTGGCATACTCAGGCCAAGAGAACAGCCTGGAGGCATTTCGGGGGTGGAGACTAGGTATTATTTTAAAATGTTATTTCTGCTTTAGGCTAAGAAACTTAACCATTCTGGGACAAATTATTTGCTGCTACTGTGCCGAGATCATTGCCGCTCCATGGTAGGAAGGCTGGATTCATTTATAGCTTATACAGACGTTTTACTCGGAATTGCTGACCCTTCCACTTGTTCACCTCCTGTTCTCTGAAGTACCACCATCTGCGTACTAAGTGGTATATAGTACACAGCGTATTTTAATTCTCTTCTGGAAAAAAAAGATGGGCTCAATTGTCCTATCCCCTAGACTAAAATGCTTTCTACACAATGGTGAGCCACATATGTTTTTGCCTTACCTGTAGCGGAGTTTAACATTTTATACTGACTCGTGGGAGAACATTAACAGAATACCTGTTTCTGCCTCTAAATTAAGGGCTAGGTCAAATCTCCTCAGTGCCCTTAAAAGATAACTACACTAATTTTCCCTTTTTACCTTCCTGTCACTAATTCAGAATTATAAAATACATAATTATACTGCATAGATTTTCATTCTCTCTTGTTCAGTACTTAAATATTGAAAGAAAATATTTTATGGCCTGGATGCTTTTCATGTGTCTTAGACTACTATAGATGCTCCAAAACCTCCTTTCAAAAGTCCTTATTTCTGAAACTACCTTTGTGTGTTTTTTCTTTTCACACTGCTCTCCAAAGTACATCTTCACAAAGTCACCTGCACTCTTTTTTTTTTTTTTTTTTAAATCAAGAGCAGTGCTTAGAGTTTAAAAATAACGGATTATATTTTATTTGGGAGTACATAGTATGAGCTTCAACCAAACCATTACAATAGTTTGGACAAACTGCCTTTTCTCTGACAGATATTTTTCCAGACTTCTTGGGTGGGGAGGAGGGTGAGTGCAAGGCAAGCATGCAGAGTTGTGGCGAGGAGGGCAGTTTGGGGGCTGGAGCCTGCAGGACGCAGAATTTTGTGCTTCGCAAATCATTAAGCTGTAGCCAATGCCAGGACAGGAGATCTCTGCCACAGCCTGATCTTTTGGAGAGGACTCCATTTAAAAAATGATCTGGAAAAGTATGGTCTAGTGTAAGATTAAGCTGTTCTATTGAAAATGGACAAACCAAAACTCATTTGCTAGGTTTGGTTGACAATACTGAGTAATAAGCCAGAGATTTGAATGCCTTTTCTACATGCAAAAGACAGTTCAACGTATGGAGGCTTTTAGCGTTGTAATGATTGAGCAGATAAAAATGGAGGGTTGTTCTCTACTGCTTTTTCCCGTCACAAAAACCAAGGTGGGAAAGGAATCATCTCCTTAATCTCATTGCCATGGGCAAATTCCAGTTCAGGAAACCAGTCTCTTCCCTCAGAGAGGACGACGTTGCTGGGCTGCTCCTCCCAGCCTGGCTGTGAACTGTGGCACTTCCATGGAGGATGAAGCGACTGACTGTGGTTTAGTGCTATACAGATGCAATTGCTTTGTTGATCATCAAGAAAGATGACGTGCCATTCACGAGCAGCATGCTGGAAAAAAGATTTTTTTCATGGGATCATTTGTAGTTTACAATTTAACACAAAACCTGTTAAAGCACAAAAGCAGTCTGTTATAGTCCAGAAACACAGTGCACAGCAAATTTTGGTGTTTATTTATGAAAACAATACAGTGTAGTTCTAGTAGGAACTGATCAAGTTGCATAAAAGATTTAAGAGTCCATTCCGTAGCTGTAATAATGCTTTTAGCACTTTCTCAGATCCTTCCCTATATTCCAACATAGCAGTTTGTGCTAGTTTATCTTTTGGACCATAAACCATTTTATGCCTTCAGTATTTTGGAAGTGGTATCACGATAAAACAGATTTAAGCCACAAAATAATACATGCATTTTCTGTTTGGAAAAGTATTGAATCTGTTTTTGAGAAACTAACTGCATGTGAGACTATTAGCACAGTATTGGTAATACCCTAGAATATCACTCTAAAAGTGATGGCAGGTTCTTGTTAACGACTAATCCTGTTTTAATAAAACCCTGTTGAAAAATTCATCGTTGAAATGTCATGTTCAAGAAAAAAATATGATTCTTCTCTGAGATTTTAAGCAATTTATTTTGTTTTGTTTTTTAATAATTTAATCAAAAGAGTTCTTGAAGCCTTTTACGAAATGAAAACTAAGGAGGTTTGGGGTGTGGTTTTTTTTAGTTCTACTTTAAAAATGTAACAGATTTTTGTGCCATACCCTAGCAGTTTGTGCTAGTTTATCTTTTGGACCATAAACCATTTTATGCCTTCAGTATTTTGGAAGTGGTATCACGATAAAACAGATTTAAGCCACAAAATAATACATGCATTTTCTGTTTGGAAAAGTATTGAATCTGTTTTTGAGAAACTAACTGCATGTGAGACTATTAGCACAGTATTGGTAATACCCTAGAATATCACTCTAAAAGTGATGGCAGGTTCTTGTTAACGACTAATCCTGTTTTAATAAAACCCTGTTGAAAAATTCATCATTGAAAAATCATGTTCAAAGAAAAAATTTATTCTTCTCTGAGATTTTAAGCAATTTATTTTGTTTTGTTTTTTAATAATTTAATCAAAAGACTTGAAGCCTTTTACGAAATGAAAACTAAGAAGGTTTGGGGTGTGGTTTTTTTTAGTTCTACTTTAAAAATGTAACAGATTTTTGAGCCATACCCAGGCTTTTCTAAATGTTCAGCAGGTAAATATACTAAAATTAACAACTCCAATTCAACATTTATAATAATAATAATGGAGGTAGGGTGATACTGTCCTGAGTGGATGTCAGCAGTTTGCATCATAAGGGAGCGTGGCCTCAGACAGGGCAATTTCGATGTATTATTCCTGTGAAGAGAATTCAGGTATTGTAGCTGGAGTGAAGCATTACCATCGATACCAATGCTTTAATAGGTACATGAGAAATAACTCCCTGTGCAGTGCTTAGGAGAAAGTAATCCCATTTAGGACTACGTAAATTTTCAGTTTGTTAATTAGGTTAAGAGAGGAAAAATAAAATTAGGAACTTTCACTGGAGTTGTATTAGCTTCAAAATTGCAAAGAAATTGAAAGAGAATTTATGTTATCCAGTGACTTTGGCAATCAGCTCTACTTCCACACCAGAGACCCAAAACACTAAAATCTTCACTTAGACATGTGTTCCCATTTCACTGCAGCACCATTAACCTCTTTCTTTTTTCTCATTTTTTTAATCATTTGCTTTTCATTATCATTTCTCAAAGACAAACAGTTTGTGAAGTAGTTATCCAAATATATAACATAGAATTATTCTGAAATCTGTCATTTTAGGAAGGATTAGCTGCAGTAGATGTAGTCAGCCCAGGTATGCCAGGTCATATATAGGAATTACCCCAGAGGAATGGCAAGTAGCTAAAGCCTCTTTCGAAAATGTCAGGTCCCCCTTCAACAATGATTCGGCATGCTGAGATCATGACCTGTCATCACGTTAGCTTTGGTTGGGACCCTGGGAACTGCTGTTAACAGGATCACCAATTGCCAATAACTGATGAGATTCACTGAATCTCACTGAAAGACTTAAGGAGTGTGGAGGAATGGTCAGGAATATTTTTGATAATGCAGATGGGAGTTGACTCTAAATCAGAAATCAGCTTTCTATCAAAAAGTTTTGTCAGGTTCAATAGAGGGAAATTCATCCACTCCAAAAACTCACAAACTGGTGCTTTAGACACAGATATGAGAGGAAAGCCTTGAAAAGTGGCCTTTGAATTCTCAGCTGAGGATCCTGATCAAGAGAGAGAGTGTGAACGTGCATGTGTGTTGCTGAAGAACCCCTCTTAGCCTTTAACTGCTCACAGGTGAAAACACTTTTGTTCATCTATTCCTACATGGAAAATGAAAGACTTGGATCACTTCTGAAAGTAGCCAGGAATTTCTAGCTCAATACTTATGTTGGGGAAAAAAGGACCCTACCCTTTAATTCTAATCCACTGAAGTAACAAAGCTGGCAAGTGGCTCAGACCTATCCCTTGCTTATTAATAGTTACGCCTGCTCTTAAAAATGCTACTTTCAGACATGGGTAGTTGAGCTTGTCCAATGTATTCACCGCATGCCAGTTAAACAGAATTTTGGATGAGGCATCAATGGCCTCATACACAACTCTGATCAGTCCTAGAGCTGGTACCTAGATTTCATATCTCAGCATGTTTCTGTAGGCACTCACCCTCTTTCTGAGGTCTCTACTTCCAGAAACCCAACTTTAGTGGTTTAAGTGTTTGCAGCAGATGAGCAAAGCAGTAGTTTGTCTCAGGTGTAGGCCAATACATGAGAAATAACATCAGCCTTGGTGTAATCCCTGTCCAATCTCCCTTTGCTGGCAGCTTTCAGCTGCCAGCTCTCAGATTTGCTATCTAGGTAGTGATCACAGGCAGGTCTTGGAGCTTTTGAACCAAGCCCAGTCTAACATGGGCAGTCTCAAACCAGAGCAGGCAGGATTTATTTGGGGTGCAGGCATGAGAAGTAGTCCCCTTCAGAAGACCCTCCATCAGGCTCTTTGTGGCCAAGGGTCCTTGTGGGCTGGGCTTGATAACCCATAGGGACCATCATGGAGAAAGTGGTCCTGGTGCAATCGTACTTGCCACCTTCCTTAGGGGAGCAGAAGGCAGAAGAGGGGAAATTCAGGGAAAAGTTTGAGAACTGCTGCTCCATCCTCAGGATACAACCTCCCTTTTCTGTAGCTTGTCAGAGTGGGTGCTGAGCCATGTAATGGGGGGTCACTGGTGCAAAGAGTATCCTGGCATGAATAAACAGCCTCACTTACAACACAAGGCAATCACAATTGCAGGATGTGCAACACAAGTATAAGGTATATACCTCAACACACTTCAGGAGTCAGCTCCATGGTGGGCACAACAGCCTCCAGCTATACTTACATTTTCCTTTTGGTTTTTGGTCCCTGCTTGTCATCTGCAGCACATACTGAAGGGAACAGCGTGCACCTCATTATTTAGATTTACCATTCTATTTGTAGCACTTCAGAGCAAAGCAGAAGGGTTTAATAATCCTCCCCACACCAACTAAGGGCTGGGGAAATCAGTGGGAAACCACAGCCCCACTGTTTGCTTCCCCTGGCAGTGGGGGCTTGTTTTAGCTGCTGCCTGCCTGATACTGCTTTGTGTTCTGAGAGGCGTTTGCTGCAGTCACTTGATGATTTTGCGTGTAGAACAGGCATCTGATCAGACTTTTAACCTGGGGGAGGGAAGCAAAGCAAAATTCTGGTGAGTTAAATTACCTTCTGCTGCATACAATCATCCAGCATAACACAGCTCGGCAATAACATTCATGTTGCCATTAATAGAAAACACTTCACATTGCACTCCAGAGATTTTTTTTTTTCTCTTTTGGTATGGAAGCGATCCATTCAGATTGGAGCTGCCTGAACAAAGCCTAGGGGCTCAGACACCACCAGCAGCATCTCTCTAAATATCTCTGTCTTATTGTGTAATCTCTACATTGACTTGAAGGAAATGTGCCAATTGCTGAAGCTATAGGGCTCTGTGTATACAAAACACACGCTTAGCTGAGTGGCCCTATGGGGCAACATGAGTTATTTGCTGATTTACCTCAAGTAAATCATGATAATACTTCAACAGAATTGTCTTGGCTTCAACAAAATGTGCCAAAGTGTTTTTAAATAGAACACTTAATCTGTGCCTCACTCCCTCGTGTTATGAAGTAAGGAAGAAAAAACGTGACTATGCACTATGGTGGTAAAAGCCTGAAAAATCTGATGAAATACTTGGGGGAGGGAGGGGAAAAGTGGGGCATTTTCTAGCATGCTTAAAGATATCTTAAGTTTTCTAAATAGAGAAATGAAAGCTTGTCTTGGAAACTTTTGGTCATCTTGAAAAATAAATCGAAATATAAATAATAAGAATGATAATAATGATGTCAGAAGACCAGAATCAGCATTTCATCCTATATTTATATATGGACTGCTGCCATCAAGCTGACAGGTGCCTGTATACTTCAGAGGTAAAGATGGCTAAAGCGCTGACAGCAGAATAGCGATGCTTGACTGGAAGACAACCAAGTTGGCAGGCAGTCTGGATCCAGCTGGAGGAGCGAGTGGGGCTTGCAGAGGCTGGAGACTGGTGGATGTGGAATTACATTACCTGAGATGTTACACTATTTTACATCCTTGGTCCCTAAAATGTTCAAGGAATAGTTATACTCCTGGCTAAAGGACACCACCCCTCAAGTCATTTTATTAATGTTTATTGTTTAATGACGGCTTGCATAGCTTAAGGCTGTCTACTCTGTTAAAATTAGCAACCATGCTTTGCGATGGAAAAAAGTCATCCTGTTTTCTCAACGGAGGTAAATCATTCACAAACCAAGAAGGGATGCTGCAGCCAGCCCTTAATTGAATTTTGTGGCATTCTGAATGATAATGCAGGAGTCTCCTCTCCAAATCAGGAATGAAGAATTATTACACAGAAGGATAAACAGGATAAAAATGAAAATTAATGCTCCTGGAAAACAAATCAAATATTTCTGCAAATCTGTTTACTGGTATTTCTGCTCGTAGACTCGTAAGTTAAAAGTCTCTGTTATTGAACCCAGACCCATGAAAGATGATCATTCCCTAATTCCATGCCTTTTTACTCCTGGTAAAAGACCATGAAGTTGCATAGAGCACTAAAAACATTACTTTAAGTAGTATGGCAAATACACTGAGCTTATTAACCTCTGTATAAACAAGGTAGGAGTTGGATTATGGAGGGTAAGGCTCACGTTTACACACATTTATCTAACGTAATTAGACATCCGGGGTGGGGATGGGGTGTAAACCACAAATACAGGAGAAGAAAATTGATTTATTCTCTGAAATTTTCTGTCTTTTATGGTGGGATTTAAAAGTAGATCCTATCAAGTAATAATTTGCTATGTCATTTATAACATTTAGAAATGAAAGTGGCAATTACCAGCCCTCTTTATATGTCAAAGGTTGCTAGACAAGGTTGGCTCAGCATTTTCACAGCAAAGAGCATTCAGATCTTTCAAATTCAGATCTCTGTCTTAATCGGACATCAGAGGAGTCCATCATAAAATAAGTAGAAACAACACAAGCAATCTAGTTTATGGACAGCTCTTCTTGTGGCAATGTTATGGAAGATTAAGGCTGGGAGACTTGCTTATTTCTCATTCCAGAAATCCTTCCTAAGGTTGTTAGCAATATGGAAAACTTACTCTTTTTTGGTTTTACTGGGAAGAGAAATAAATAAAGAATTTCAATGCAGAAATTTTCTGATGTACATCTACTCCACTACATACTTAACATTCTGTATGTTACAATGAGTTAATATTAGCTTACTAGCACTGCTGATGAGATTCTACGAGACATCACAAGCTATTCAGGATTTAACTTCCTCTGTGTTCAGAATAACTTGTTCTTAAAAATGGATTTTTTTGTTGAGTAGTTGTCTTCTCTATTAAGATCAGGAGATAAATATTTTTTTAAAAAATTAATCCATAGAGTTTGTGGCAGGAGTAGGGCAAGGGAGTTCCAAGTGACCTGAGGAAGTATTTTCTTTTTGCTTGGTCTCGCTGTCTCTTGCCACATCAACTGTCCTCTCTGAAGCTGAGCTAACAAGTCAATACTCTGAAACCCTTAGTTTGTAGTCTCTTGTTATAGTAAATTTTACCTGAGTTTAACAGACTTCTCAAGTGCTTTTCCTCCCAGCTGAAAAAAAACACAAGCGAAACATCAGAAAACAAAACTACAATTAACACTAAAAGAACTACAATAAGAAAGCAATTTAAGGTCTGTAAATTAAAAAAAAATTTCACCTCAATGAAATACATTATAAAATAGTTGAAGCATAGAGGATCACCCCTGCTAAAAGGTTAGTATGCCTGCGAAACGTTAAAAAAAAGAAGAAAAGTTGGTGAGGCTTTTGCTTTCCCTGTGAAGGATATTTTTGCACACATCTGATGCCTTGGGAGTCTGTTTGTGGAAACGCAGGAGCAGCTGATTCCTTCCTGGGTACCAAAGATCATGTCTGTGGGGTGGGGGTTTTTATCATTTCCAGTCCTTCAAATGTGTCTAGCATTATCACATCTGAGACCACTTAAATGGGAAGTGCTGTTTTACCATACTCCATATTCTACTTTACATATGAGAGTCTGGCATGTTTGCGTAAGTGAAGATGATGTCAGGTTGGTCACTGACTTCGGTGTCAGAAGGCTCCATAAACGACAGTCAGGGACTGTTTGTAACGGTGCTCCCCTGAGTGAGCGTGTACAGGAAACTTCTGAGACAGGACACGTCTGCGCCTATTTGGTAGATTCCCCCCCCCGCCCCCCGTTGTCAGCTTATTCTTAGGCATGATAAAATGAGGATGAGAATAGTTGTATAATTAATTTCATTATAAAAACATTTGAGAGTTCACTGGAGACTTTATCTTTCTTTCTCCTCCCTTAAAAAAAACACACTGCCAAGAGCTCACTCCACGTAAAGATGTTTCACTCTCTTCATGTAAATAGGGAAAATCACTTTTGCCAATCAGTAGCGTATCAGCTTTGCAGTAGCAAGTTGGCTTGAACACAAAATGACCTTTTTACATTCACATGTATCCATCCCTCTAGAATTAATCATCCATTCAGCTGGTAGTTTATTTAAACATAAACACACAAAAAAGGTGCAGTAAGAGTGTTTTCAGAATCCAAATATTTGCTTTCTACTTCTTTAACCACCTACCCACCACAAGGGTGAAAGCTGCCAACTGGCAGCTGAAAGCAACATTTTGTCTTCGATTAGTCATATTTGAATTTCTTTTTTTTTTTTTTGCCTGCAAAATAGTGCCGCAGGGACAAATGTATAACAACAGAGGGCAAACTAGGTCACTTGAAAACCAACTCCTGGGGCATGTCTGAATTGTGAATGAGTTCATGACTTTTGTGAGGAGCTCCCATTCTCCCATTGAGATTATATTTCCTGCCCTAGACAGATCACGTTCACTGAGCCAACAACTGCCTCTAGGCAACCAGGATAGAACGCTGTGCCCTGAGCAGCACAACACTTAACCTTGTGGGATATCGTACACAGGGTGTGTGGGGGTGTGTGTGCACGCACAGGGAGGAGGGGGAGTCCTTTTAATATTGCTTACTAACACTGACACCACAGAGAGCTTTTGCAGTAGCGTGTGCTCTCAGTTGTCTGCTGCAAGGGAAAGGATTGTGTGAAATGTTTCATCTCCCTCACAGCATGAGAAATGTATTTTATGGCTATTAATGTTAATCACTTGTGTTGGGGCTGGGCCAAGGATGCCCAGCGATAGACAAGGATCACGTTAGGTAGTTTATGGACACCAAAGGAAAAGATTGCTTATTGAGATAGAGTCCAATTTATTAGCTAAGTATTTATGCTACAGCTCTCTGTGAGCTCCAGGAGGAGTGGGGAACTGTCCAATACGAGAACTGACAAAAGAAATATGCAGACATGTGCTAATCCTGTTTTGGGAGTTGGCGGGTTTGCATGTGGTTGAGCACGAGGGTCATTCCCAACTGGGCCTGCTGAGCCTTGATTTCACATTTGTCTTTATGAAGTCTGGAAAGCTTACCTGGAAAGATTCCCAGTGAAAGGAGCTGGAGGTGACCGAGTTCCCCAGCTTATTTTTCAAGGTGGCAAATTCTCATGGGGCTATGTTATAAAAATGGCCTGGCCAAGAGAAGAGAACACATATTCTCCAAAGGCATGCTCAAAATTAACAAGAACCTTGAGTGTTAGAGAGTTGTGATTGATTCCCCTAGCACTCAGATAATTTCTGTGACTAAATAAAAGCATTTCTAAAAGTATGGGCTTTTTCTGAAAGGAGGAAAACAAGGTAAAGTGTCCTCAAACACCTACTGTAGGTCTGCTTTCTGTGTTATAGCAGTGGCTTGCATTTGGTGTAGGTTTAAACAACTAGAAGGCTTTATACTGTGCTCTGGCTGGTGTTTCAGTGTGTTATTTAAGCCCAGAATGGCTTTGAACTGTAGCAAATTGACTAATCTATAACTAATATACTATTTGGAAAGCTGTCTTGAATGTCCAGAACCAGAACATGGAAAGTAAGAGCTGCTCAACATTACTTAGCATAGGTCTACTTAAATTTGTGAACCATTTATTGTCACTTCATCTGACAACAAAGAAAGTAAAGGTGGTCACAAACCCAACTTTGTTTATGACCTCAGAATGAAAACAAGTGAATCAGCACAAAATCCACAGGTATTTCTGCTGGGGTTGCTTTCAGGACTATCTTGAAAGCCTGCAATGCTATTCATATTCTTTGGCAAATGAAAAAGGATTGTTGCCCTAAAATGGAAGGCTTTACTACTGGGTACAAGAGCTTCCTATTTGTGGTCACAGGCCACGACAGCTAGAAGATCGGTTCAGACACAACTGGCCACAGACAGATAAGCCATGGACACACAAAAGCTGTAGGTTAGACACCACAGCCTAATTAGCATCCTAGTTAACACCATTAGCACAATAAGAAAGAGTTATCATAGAAATAAGCATTTATCTTTAGGCTCAAATCTGACAAAACTAAGTCTACTCAAAGCCAAATTTTCTTTTCTTCAGGTCCTCACATGAGCTTGTGTTAGACTGATGTGTGCATAACTGACAATTCTAGAAAATATTACAAACTCCTAAAACAGCAGTACTGTACAAATTAGAATAGAATAGTATGGTTCCAGTTGGAAGGAACCTACAATGATCATCTAGTCCAAATGCTTGACCATTTCAGGGCTGACCAAAAGTTAAAGCTTATAGAAAACAAACCTCTTTTCCTTGCATCACCTGCACACCTGAGAGATCCCACTACCTGCAGCACCGGGTCCTGTCCCTTTTCAAAGGGCTGCACGGGTAACCTCAGGCTTGTGTGGGCTGCTTGGGGGACCTCCTCTGATAATGTGGCTCCCCCAAGCTGGCTCATCTCAATAGCATCATTAGATGTATAGCAGCTTCTGTATGAGAAATGGAATTAATTTTAATTCCTCTTTCCAGGCCTCCTCTCCACCCCTCAGTTTTGAGGACTCAATCAGATGTATTCAGCTTTTAGTTCTCAGTTCATGCACATTGCTAAATACTTGGATAGTTTCTCTGAGGAAAGCTTAAGAAAGCTCTAGAACAACTCAAATAGTCTTATTCATTGTGGAGTCCCCAAAGGATGTCAAATTTAAACTGAAGTCCTGCTTGGAGAGGAAATGAAAACAGAGCGGAAGGGGTTTGGGAGAATCAGTGGACACACAAAAGCTGTAGGTTAGACACCACAGCCTAATTAGCATCCTAGTTAACACCATTAGCACAATAAGAAAGAGTTATCATAGAAATAAGCATTTATCTTTAGGCTCAAATCTGACAAAACTAAGTCTACTCAAAGCCAAATTTTCTTTTCTTCAGGTCCTCACATGAGCTTGTGTTAGACTGATGTGTGCATAACTGACAATTCTAGAAAATATTACAAACTCCTAAAACACTGTACAAAAAGAAATTAGAATAGAATAGTATGGTTCCAGTTGGAAGGAACCTACAATGATCATCTAGTCCAAATGCTTGACCATTTCAGGGCTGACCAAAAGTTAAAGCTTATAGAAAACAAACCTCTTTTCCTTGCATCACCTGCACACCTGAGAGATCCCACTACCTGCAGCACCGGGTCCTGTCCCTTTTCAAAGGGCTGCACGGGTAACCTCAGGCTTGTGTGGGCTGCTTGGGTGACCTCCTCTGATAATGTGGCTCCCCCAAGCTGGCTCATCTCAATAGCATCATTAGATGTATAGCAGCTTCTGTATGAGAAATGGAATTAATTTTAATTCCTCTTTCCAGGCCTCCTCTCCACCCCTCAGTTTTGAGGACTCAATCAGATGTATTCAGCTTTTAGTTCTCAGTTCATGCACATTGCTAAATACTTGGATAGTTTCTCTGAGGAAAGCTTAAGAAAGCTCTAGAACAACTCAAATAGTCTTATTCATTGTGGAGTCCCCAAAGGATGTCAAATTTAAACTGAAGTCCTGCTTGGAGAGGAAATGAAAACAGAGCGGAAGGGGTTTGGGAGAATCAGAGGTTTTTTAATTAGTTTGTGGTTGAGGCAGTGGAATTATGTGCTGTAATACCCCAATGCCAGTATGCACATTGTTCTCTCCAGGGTCAGCTCTGTGAATTTGCTGAGTGACAAAAGGAAAAGGTAACCTTATTACTTCCTCCTCCCACACTCTAGTCTCAAATCAGCACAGCGCCGTTAGATTCTACTTTTACCTCTACCTCTCCTTGGCTTTAGAAGAGTTATCTCAACGCAGAAGTCAAGAGAAATGACAGTTAGGTCCTGTACATATCTCACTTCTGGACTCTTCAATCAGTATTGCAGCTGCAAGGCCAGGTTGCTTTGTTTTGTTAAGTATTTAATTCAGCGATGACCTACTCTATCTTTTGTATAAGAGAAACCACCTAGATCATAACATCTTTTTTGTATTATGCCCCTGACAGACAGCTGAACATCACTCATGCAGCACTGGTTGCATGGATGAACAAAGCAGCTGCTGATGCTTTAATTTTCCCCAAATGAAACGCGGCATAAAGTTTTCAGCACTTGCTCTCCAGACACTGCTCTTTCATAGAGAATGGGCTAAAGAAACACACAGCGATGGCAAACTTTCCATCAGCATAATGCCAGGCATTTAGAAAACTGACTTGACCTAGTTTTTGATTTGTAGAACCAAGTGACATGCAGTTTATTATGTGCAAAAAAAAAAAATTAATAAAAAAAATTATGTAGCACACATACTCCTTCCTTACAATCTAATATTTCTATCATGCTGTGCTTGCTGCTAATTCAAAAGGCTGATATGGTCACAGACAGCCCAGCTTCTAGGATTTACCATTCAAACATACTTGAACTGGCATGAAAAATGCAATAAAATAATTCTTTCAGACAAGTTTAGAGAGAGGTATTCCCAAAAGACAGAATTCTGGCTTCCAGTCACATAAAGCTTACACTTTGTCAATAACACAGTGAAGGAAGGCATGAATGAATTTTATTTCATTGGACAAGTGACTTGGAATACAGATAAGGCAGGGTGAGCATATAAACCTTTAAATAAATGTTTTAGCACTATCTGGAAGGGAGGAATGCAATTGATTCCAATCTTTTCTGACAGAAAATCAGTTCCTCTAAAGCTCTTGGGGCAACAAACACTAACTAAAAGCGTCTGTTACTAATAAAATCTTTAAGTACAACAAAACAAAATGTTGTCATTTGCAACTAATAGGCTACAATTAATGCAAATTATTACTCTGTAGTTTAATTGAAATATTAAACTGTTATATGAAGTCTTTGTTTTACTATGACTAAGAGCCATGTAACTTTGAAGAGGGATCTTTAAAGAGCTCAAGAAAAACCCAGCAGAGAAATAGCTGACAAAGCCCCAGACAAAACACAGTGTAAACCACAGCATTAGGAATACAAAATACTCTGTCGCTCAAATGGGGGGATTTTTCTCTAATGAGCACAGCTATGTTACCTTGAATTGCTACTTGCTACAAACAGTCAATAGAAAATACTGATCTATGATTATGCCCAACAACATTCTTTGTTCTGCTTTGTGGGTGTTACTTTATAGAAAGTTGTTTTGTGGAAAATCTTGACCTTTTCTTCCCCCTCTGCCTGTTTAACATGAGACTTGCGCTATTCTCTGCAGTGATACTACAAGCTGGAGCAGTAAAAGCTGCTGTTATAATTCTGGTTTTGTTTTGCAAACGCATGTTATGCTTCAGAATGAAGGGGTGCATTTAGTGTTTTAGGAGAGCCATGTTTGGAACTTCTAAAAGAGAAATCCACAGAAAGTGGCAATTTTTTTACATTATAAATCTAATGCAAACCAGTATACTCAGTTGCAGTTTTATTTGCAAAACCACAGGTTGTTAAAATTCAGAAATCAAACTCAACATTATTATCTTGGGGGCCCGAGGATGAATGGTATTGCTAGAAAAAGGGATTGTACTTGGTCACAACCTGAATTTCAAATAAAATGGTACTTCATCCACACTGCCTGTCTCATACCAGTTCAAAGGAGTCACTATATTTTTAGTATTAAATGTTCTTTTCCTAATGCCTTCCATAATGGAAGCAAAAATTGTGGAATAGAAAAAAAAAAAGTCTGGTGTTTGCACAAAGTACGTTCAGTGGCTGCATTAATGCTTTTAGCCTAGAATATGTAGTAGTAGTAATACTACTACTACAGTTGTAATCTGTTTATTAGTTGATAGAAAGCACTTTTTGGATTGGATTTGCTTTCAGGTTACTACTTATTGAAATAGACACTTTCAGATTAAGTTAGTTACCATAGCTAATATGTTTTAAAAAGAAAAAAAATCACACAACTTCAGGTACATGTGCTTGCAATTGTTATTATCTAATAAAAAGCACTCGTGGTCTGTTTCCATGCCTCCCCAGCCCATAAATCACAGAATTTTCTGCCTTCCCACCTTAACTGTTCTCTTTATTTTTATAGATAACTATTCAACCTTTAGACTTCAGTTACTATAGCTAATATGTTTTAAAAAGAAAAAAAATCACACAACTTCAGGTACATGTGCTTGCAATTGTTATTATCTAATAAAAAGCACTCGTGGTCTGTTTCCATGCCTCCCCAGCCCATAAATCACAGAATTTTCTGCCTTCCCACCTTAACTGTTCTCTTTATTTTTATAGATAACTATTCAACCTTTAGACTTCAGTGTGAACAGGCTTTGGCACCACACAAATGAAAAGTACAAGTGGTAAGCTCAATATTTAGAAATAGAAAAATCGTATCTCTATTTTCATATTTCTACAGTGAGTCTGTAGACTATAGTCTATTTCGCTATCTTGTTACAAAACCAAACTTCCAGCACACAGGGTAGCTATTTCTTAAGGGGCTGTTCTTCAGTTTTGCCAAAGAAAGCATTCAGCAACTGCGCGGGGGGAATCAAGTATAAACAATGGCCAACATTTTACTTACAGCTTTATGGGTGAGTCTATATGGTAATCTATACTTCTGCACTGTTGAACCCAAAATAATTGCATAAAATCTCCAGGGTCAAGACTCATCTCAGAAACCTCTAAGAAATACATCCTAGAACTCTTAACACCAGCAAAGGGTGGAATACAACCCTTCTGCAATCTCCTCTCTGAATTGCTCATTTCTGGCAATGGGCTCCACATGTATATGTTTTAAATAAATTTCTGGTTTTGAATGACACTAAAAAGTGCATGTTTACATTCTGCAGTGAGATGCCCTGATAGTTAATTCTATGAAAGAAACACTCTTGACCTTAGGGAGCATTTTTAATCATTAATTTTAACATTCCATCAACACGAACAGAATTTCCTGCCTTGTGACAGAGTACTTCAAATTTGAAGTTTTGAAAATATTTCTAGAAAATTTCTTTCATGTTTTCTGCTTTTATGGAAACCTTTCAAAAGTTCTTGATTTCAAAGAGAGAGATACACCAAACTTTGGTAACTTTAATTTTCATCCAGCTCTAATGACTACAGATCTCATCAGTGGTGGCGGGGTCTTCTGTTTTATAGAAAAGCTGCTCAACTAACTAATGACTCTATAGAGCAGTGCTGACACTGTAAATCTTAAAAATCTCTTACCTTCTAGTAAATTGCTTAATTAATGAGAATGCACTGAAGCTGACTGACATACCATGGAAAACTTTCAATGGAGCAATTTGCCAAATATTTCCATCTTTGGCTGAAGGATACTTTTCTTTCATTAAATATAGTTTTTAAATAAAGTTTTCCTTAATGCTGAAGAGAGCCAGTTGTGCTTCTGTAAAGAGCTGGCTGCGACAAATGACTGGACGAAGCAGTAATCTAAAAGATGACTTGGATAAACACTTAATTAAATAAAAAGATAATAAATACTGTAGATTATAAAACCAGAAAACTGGTCTGACTTTCTCCACATTTCAGACCATATAACTCTTCTGAAGAGTTACATAAACCTGTTTTAAAGCACTCCCTGTTTAGAAGGAAAACATGCAACTTGGAACTCCAAGTAAGGGGAGATGAAATTTAAATTAACTCCTGTGTATCCTAAGGTTGTGCGTACTGTCCATACCAGCTGCACCAGGGAGAAAACACAGGCCTCACATCTACATCGCCCAGAACTAGCACCAGTTAGAAAAGGCTGACCACATCCACACTGCACAGTATTTGGCCTTTGTGCTCTCTAAGGTCCGTACAGCCCTGAAACTTTCCTTTCCTTTCTGGTTCAAAATAATGGTGACGACCAGCGTGGTGTGTTTACAGCACGATACAGAGAGCACACTCGTGATAGCATGTGGTGACATTCCAGTGCACAACTGCACAATGAACAACTACCTGGTATACTATCAAAGAACTCTCCTGGGTGGAAGAGCCAGATTAGTGTTGGATATATCCATATTGTCTGGGCAGCCTTAAAAACAGGTTTATGTTTTCCTCTAGGACTAGCTGGGGCTCACTCTAGAAGGCAGTTTGGAAGTGAATTCACATGCTCACAGTATGGAAAACTGCCCTACAGCAAAGCAGGGAGATGAGGAAGACTTTGCCTTCTGTTCTTCCACTGGTGGCATCTTCCTTAACTTGCTGTACCATCTCTTTCATTTCATATCCCCGCAGTGTTTCCTCTGACTCCCTGTCCTCCTCCTGTTCTGCTGAGATCCTTTACCAGCAAGGAAGCTTGTGCTAATGATTTTTCCAAATATAGCTAGTTGAAAATATTAAATGAATGCAAATCAATCATTTGTGCATACACAGAGGGAGGAATCTGGTTTTGATCAACTCAAGCTTTTTCAGAATGTTAAGTCTTGAGACGTTTCTGCTGACTTCATTAAATAATTAAAGCTTGTGGTGAGGGATTTTTATTGTTTGGGGTTTTTTTACTAGCTGTATCAAATAATAAGGAAAAGCACCATTAAGATTTCAGCATATCCAATTGTGCATGCTCTCCTAACAACTAACCCAAACTGTTAAATTTCTTGTCAACAGCAGGCAATGATTTACACAGATGACCCTGACTTGCTGCACCTGTAAGTCCTTAAGCAGCTACACTTTCAGCTGCAACAGCTTCCAAAAGTAAGTAATCAATCTTGAACATGTTGTTTCACAAAAATAACTAGGTGATTTTAAAGCTGTGTTTTCCCCACAGTGAAAATACCAGGCTACTGCCAAATCAAGCTAGCTGTCATTCCCATCTGCCTTCATGAAGCCAGTGGGATGCACAACTGAAGTCTGCAAGGAAATCACTTTGTGTCCTTTTAAGTTGGGGAGCTGCGCTAAATCAGAAGGCCCAGTGGCACTAGAAGGAAGGATTCCCAGAACATAAGCCTGAAAACATACAGTTACCAGGCAGATCAGTGGTGATGATTTTGCTGTGTAATCCACACTGACATCCCTCTAGTGAGTAAAATACCAGGCTAGTACCAGCATCACACAGAGCACTAACGGCACACTTTGCTCCTGCTGCTGTCACTCCCTGCTGAGCAGATGAGGCTCAGGCTGAACTCCCCCCTCTTCAAGAGGGCAGTGGCACTCTGAATTCATTCTTCTTCAATTTACTCCAACACAGAAAGTGAAGTAAAATCCATGCGTGGTTTCACGACGTATAGAACTACACTATGTGTCCCTCTAACACAGCCTTGGGCAGATAAATGGCGTTATACAAACTGTACTGTTCTCAGCACAGTGTAAATCAGTTGCACCTTGGAGGCACAGTTCTTATCTTCCTTCTAGGTCCACAGAGTAGCCATGGCTGGCGCAGACACCTAGTCTGACTGTGCTGGCCTCTTCCTCTGCGTGCTGCCTCTCACCAGGGAATAAGGCCAAGGGTCTTCCATTCCTGCTCTCCAAGGCAGATGGACCCATTTACTGTTCCTCTGCACATTCAAGAAAGAAAAAGGCAAATTAATATGATATAAAGATGGAAAAGCAAGGAAAAGAAAGTTTGCTGAGTGATCTTAAGAAAAATGGTTGCTGTGCTCTCCACTCTCTTCCTTCTCTGCAGCACCACTAGGAGTGGGTCCTTTTCTCTGATGTGGTTCATCTTGAAGGATGCTACAGGAGGTTGTCATCCTAGAGAAATACTACTCACTGTGCGGCTGGACATGAGTCAGGTTTTTTAGCATTTGGAATGAGTGAGGGAAGCCGATTCCTATTCCTGACTCTGGCACTGACCCACTGTTTGACTCCTCAGCTCATTTTCATGTGTTCCCAAACTATAAAAACAAAAGTTCCTACTCATTCTCTCCATTAACAGTATCAGCTTGTGGTAGGTAGTACCTACCAATATTCTCAATTTTGAAATGTTGCTAACAGTACGAAAAACAAGGTATGAAACATATAGCACTGCATTATGGGTCAAATACAGCTTTAATTGAAATATTTTGTTGTAATTTGCTTTGCTTGGCTTTTCTTTCACATATAATAAGAAACAAACAATTCACCAGAATCAAAGCAATTAATACAGGATAACTTTAAATCCTGATGAGATTTTCTTTTATGGAGGGTGTGTGAGAGGAAGGAAACATATAAATCACACTAACTGGTTAACACATTTGAGGGACAGTATACTAAATCAGTGAGGCCTCATTTACTTCTAGTCTTAATTCCAGCATCCCCCCGAGGACCAAATAAATGTAAAACCTAACTTTGCTGCAGTAACTTATTCTACTTGTTGCAAAGTCTTACAACACAGTGTAAGTGTGATGCTGAATTTTCCATTATCAATACTGAAAGAGACAAGTCATTATATACTTTAAGAATGAAAATTTCCCGTGCTTCAGGAGCGTTTCTTTTTGACTTGTATTTGCCTTCTCATGAGTAACTCTTACAACTGAAGGAGGAGCTTAAATTGATATTAAATGTAGCTTTACATATAGCAAGGGCAATATGTCAAAGCCATTCTAAAAATAAAATAATATTGACAAAAGCCTATCAGCAGATTGAACCAGGGGTTGGGACATTCCAAGTGAAATCAAAGCATTAATAAAAGGCATTGCTGACTAACAGAATTTCATCTAAAGAAATGAGGATACAGACAAGAAATCTGTGGTGGTTTCCACACCATGGGGTTTTTTTTATCTTTTCTGATCAGCCGACTGACCATTTGAATAGGTTACCTATTTTAACCCCTCACTACATCGATAACATCAACTAACAAATATAATGGCATATTGTTTTCAAAGCCATACTCACTGGCTGATATTAGAATATTTTATTTTATAATAGGAATAGTTTTACAGTAAAGACTAGCATATTAGCATACAGCTACTTTAATTTACAGAAGAAACTTGAAAGGATGCTAGCACAACATTTGACAGGGATTTCGGGACATTACTCTGTATCTGCAACACAGCTCTGACCAAGGACAGGATACTATGTGATTAAAATTAAAGCCTCAAAATACATAACCCATATCTGTTACCACAGGAACAAAATGCTAGCAAGTTGAGGGTGTTTTGTAAGAAGTCATAATTTTTGTTTACTGTATCTGTTAAATTATTTAGGAAACTTCTGCATAATTTATTTCTTTCAACAAGATATTTCCATGCCTTGATGTTATTATTTTTTGCAAAACAACCTGTATTCAAAGCTAAAATGTAAGCATGGGTAGCTTTAAATATGAGTGTGTGGATTTGGGGATTTTGTTTGTTTGGTTTTTTAAAAAGAAAAACTTCCAATATTTTTGAATAGGTAATTTTGTAGAAACCAATACTAAGCAGTAGCAATACTCTGAGCAGACAGTGTTGCTTGTTTTTCAAAAGGGCTTTTTCATAACCTGAATGTTGTTATTGTAACTACTTACCTTTTAAAATCAGACCCGGCAGCTCTCAAGGCTTCAGAGTCCTTTGTGATAGACAGCAGAGAGCACACAAAATTTCCCTAAATCCACTTCTGCATTTTTTATAGGTAGCATTAATGTTCAGGTAGTAGACACAGGCATCAGCCCCACAATCAAACTGCTTACCAGTCCTGCCCTGCTCCTGAACTCAGGTGAATATAGTTCTTCTCCTTCCCTGATTACATCACAGAAAACCACACAATTACTTTAAAATAGAACATATTCCTTGTTACCTCCAGTTAAAGATGGTAATATGTTCATCATAAACCAGTTGACTGCTTTACCGCTTAGCCAACAATTAGAGTTGATTATAACTCACCACCAGTTTACCTAGAATGAACTGAAATTCTCATTAAACTGCAAGATGAAGGCAACTAGCCAACTTCTGAGTGTTTTTTTTTTTTTTAACTGAGCAGATCTAATTTCAGATTTCTTTGAAGTTCAATCCTTAGTGTTCTCGCCACAGGAGTAAACTGTCGTCCCTCGTAAAGACGCTGTTCTCCTTCATAACTCCTGTATTAAGTGACCTCTCCATCCCTATTACCTGCTACTGACCCAGTGATCAGAGTTTAAAACTGAATTCTACTTATTGGAGTAAAGTGCAGCCCTTATTCCTGGTTCCCTTTTTGGCACCACTATCACATACACAAATACTCCCTGAGCCAGTTCTGAGAGCTAATTCAGCTGAAACTGAATATAGCAAAACCTGTTCTAACTTCTGCCTTGCATAGTAGCACCAAAGCACACAGACTGGGAGGGTAGGGCAGGACAACAGCAGCCTGGATTTAGATCAGCTTAACCTGTAACAGGATTATATCCCAGAGTCAAAAGGCACAAACTGGTAGGACTTAAAAGAGGATGACACTGTTTGCAATTCTGAGAATGACTTTACCATGCCCCCTTTTCTTTTCTGCATGAAGGGGCCTCTCATGTCTCCGTCACTTCTTTGTCAGGGCTTGGGAATTAGCGCCTTACTGAGAAGCAAGTCAGTGCCAATCTGCTAAATCAGCAAGCCCTACCCAATTCAGGTGCAGGGCACCACTCCTGTGTCTTACTGTTAACGTGCAGACAAACAAAAGCCTGTGATTGTGGGCTAGAGCCTGACCCTCCTTTCTCCATCCTTTAGTCAATATAGTCCCATCTTTTTATCTACTAACCTAGGCTCTCCATATCCTCCAGCTCTGCCCAGATAACCTCACTGACAGACATGCTCAGGAAATACCTCCCCAGCTCAAATTACTTTTACATAGTACCTGAGCGACAAGAGATCCTCTGAGCTGTTTGGATCAATCAAGACAGGGATATTTTTGGTTGTGGTTGGACTTGAAACTTTCTAGAGAACTTTGTCCAAAGAAGTCAAGTGAAGAAATGTAGCTGAAATGTAAACACACCCAAGTTAGGCAGCAGCTGGGAGAGGGAGAGCCTGAAGATCACAGTTCTGAACAAGCTATGTGTATAGGTCCCAATTTAAACTCAGTTCTGCTTTGGATCTGGCCTGAGCACTTTAGCTGATATACCTATGTTTGAGCCAGCAAGTATCAGAAGACATGGGATTCAACACAAGTTCACATAATTTCAACTCAATCAGGCTCATGTCTTTCTGACACATCATCGACAGCACACACTCAGAAATAAGACCCAGCGAGTATGGTAGATGTAATGAGAATTAAGTGAGGGCAGCTATAACCAAAGATCAATGAAGTTCCAAACACTGACCACAGCCCTTCAAGAGAAAATACTTAAACCATGCAGCAATTTACAGTTAAACACATGCAGTTTAAAAGTTGTACTTTCATTGTCAAATTACTTCAGATCTCCCATTTTCATTAGTTACTGATCTCTCCTCTTTACATATAAAACTTGGACAAATGACAGTAGAATAAAATGGGTTCTCTTTAAAAAGAGCAATTCTGAGTACTGAATTTGCAATTGCCTTTTCTCAGGTTGCCACTAAAACTTTTTTATGTTCCTAAACCTTAGCTTACCCTCTTTTGTGAGCGGAGCTAACGGAAGGAAAGGCAACACCCCTTCTCTGGCGATCCGTTGCTCCAGTCAGCTACTGAAAATTCATTAATGCACAGGTTACACAACATCCCTCTCCCACTCACAGGTACACCCAGCCCTCTCATTTATGAAGTTAATTTAGTGAGGTTAAATGATACAGTATATTTGACTGCATTTTCTCACCTCCAGCTCGAGCCCTGTCAGGCTTCCTAGGTAAGAAAAGGAGCACTCTCCCTGTCTTGTTTTCATACACGCTACAAAAGGGATTGCATTACCCTCCCCCCCCCAACCCCAATTACTAGGCTGTGGAAAGAACTCCAATTAAGTGATTAGCCATAATAGCATGGCCGCCCTTTAGGAAACTGCTTATCTAAATAGAGATGTACAGAAGGCAGTTTTCTCTCTAATAGTGATGCATTTTCAATTTATGCAATACAAAGTGCATTGGTCTGCAGTGTCCCTGGCTACTGATGATTAATAGCCCATACACTGCAAGGGTCTACAAAGAAAAGTGCCAAGGGAAGCAGATGCAGCGGGTTTTATATTATCATGACTGCAACAAACTCATTCAGTGGTGTCAGCTCTGACTGCAGGATTCTGATTATGAAATATGATGCGTGTTGAATTTAATGGCTTTCTCTGCCCTTCTGGTGAGTTCACTGCTTTCCAATGTCATTTTGTGTTCTCATCTGAGTGGTAATAAAAGGAATATCATTGACTGTGCTAGCTCTGTAACCACTGTGTGTTTTACAATAAATTGTGTTTCAGGACCTTTCTACCCAGGAGAGTGTGCAGGGCCAGAAAGTAATATTCCCCAGTTTTCCAATATGAAGGCTTTCTGTGAGAGGATAGGAAATAATGCAGGACTGCCCTTCTCTTGAGGCATTCCTTATGTGAGCAGGACATCTCTTTTTCAAGTGGTTATGTAGTAAAAAGGTCAGTTTGGATTGCAAATAATAAAAAAAAAAAAAGATAAAACATCAAAATAAACAGCTACTGCTACAGAACAGAAATTATGATACCTCGATGACAAGAGGATAAAAGTTGTTCAAAATAAAATTTAAATAAGGAACCCGGGGATATATGGTGTTACCTATGTAGGAATGTAAAGTCAGAGGACACTTCTAGAGAGGGGTTTGTTTATCCAGGAAATTGTTATTTCATCCAACCTGTCAGTGAACTGTGGCCGGCAATACTGAGCAAAGATCTTGCCTTCCAGAGAGCTGGTTTGCCAGATAGCTACAGGTGTTCTTGCAAATCCCTCTAATGCCTGTGAAGTCATTATATTGGTTTCTCAAACAAAATAAGCCTCGCTACAAATGCATTGTGCCAATATCAGCGTTGAAGAATGCACACACAAGACTTCTTCACACTGCTAACCAACACTGCCCCAAGCTGGGGTGGTTTTACCCCAGGAAGGACTATGCAGATCTGTGCAGAGAGAAAAGAGAGAGACTCAAAGCTGAGATATTTTGCATTACCTGAAGGGATTCCAGTATTTTCATCCCCTTTGCTCACCTGCATCTCCTGCCTGCGTTAGCAACTTCAGGGGCTCAGTCGCTCACACAGCTGGATCAATCAGGGGAAAGCAATGTAATAGATAAATAGAAAGAAACATTTTTTGAGATTCTCTGATAAATCAACCTGTCTGAACTTTCCCCTTGGCTTCTGCTGCAGGCTACAGCCAACTTGAAGCATTGCAGCCACAGCTAGGTTAGAGATTGTGTGAGGTAGAATGCAAGGCCCTTTATGTAGACAGGGTGAGACACAAGCAGATTCTTCCTCTTCCACCCAGGAAAAGGCACAAATCAAAGTATTACTCACTTCTGCACTTCACAATTTCATGACTGGCCAAATCTAGAGAGCAGCAACGGAACAGCAAGAGGTGCTCCTCACACAGAGCAAAACCATATCCACGGAGGCAGGAAATACCTGAAACACAAATGATATTTTTCTCTTTGTAAATGCACATTCCAAAGTCTACCTGTGCTGTTTTCTTAACTACAGCCCCCTCTGATGGAGTGTCGCTGCTTCTAGAAACAAAAAAATATTTTTCCAAGCAGGAGGACGGAAAGTCATACATTTACACTTCAGTTCACTACAATCTGAATCCAGGGCTGGTGCTTTATTTTTTATGAGATGAAACCAAACTGCAAAGGTTGTTTCTAAGAATTTACAATTAAGGTGGAAGCTTGCCAGGTTAGCAAATCTGTACATTCGTCTGTTTTTCAGAAGACAAAGACCACCAACAAACTAGGACACAGTCCCAGTAACACCACGGATAGATGCATGTTTCATAGCCAGCACTGCCCTAATTGAAATCTCTCTTCAACTGAGTAAGTTTGCATTCAGCAGTTCAATTGTATCCTGTACCACTTTCTTTATAATGTTTTCACAAAGAACCTAGGAATGAAACTTCTACTTTTAGGATAATCCAGAACATTTTTAACCTTGTTTTTATCTCTAGTTGAAATGCCACTGGTATTCTCAATCATATTTTATGTATGAACACTTAAAAAGCTTTGCCTAAAGGACAAATGAGATTTTCTTTTGTCCTTTCAGACTATACTTCATATATTTTCACATAAAAATGTATTGAAACAAGATTTAAAACTGTTATACATTTTATTGAGATCTACCTCCAGAGGGAGAAGAAAAGCACATTAACATTTAACATGGTGGCTTTGTCTTTTTCTCTTTCCTTCACTGTTTGCTGAAGAACTTGCAACAGCTGAAAGGTAGAAATGTCAGACAGAAATCTGTGATCTGCCTCAAAATTAAGTTATACATTGCCATAATAAAACAGAGCATTTGTCCTCTCTGGGATTCTCAGTCTCAGTAAAGAATCATCAAAGGGGCTATGAGTATTCCCAGATGAAGAGATCATAGAGAACGAGGGTCTTAAGAGTATTATGATTAGCTTGACAATCCGATGGCAGTGTTATCTTCTACATTGTCTTGTAGAAGACCTTGTCTTTCGATTTATTCTGGTATGTAGGTGCAAGCAGGTGCACGTCTCAGTGCACATCTGCGCATACAACACAGCACAGTGCAGCAACACAGGAACCAGCCACTGCAAAGCTTGCTCTGGGGCTGGAACCGATAGAGAGGCATCAGCTTCTGAATTCTGCCTGCCATTAACTGAGAAACAAAAGCAAAATCTCACGTGATACCAGGGTGCTGGTATCTGCTGTTTGCAAGCCAAAAAAGATTACTGTTTGCAAGCAGAGAAATCGGAGGCTTCTTGGAACCAATACAGAAATAGCTAGCACTGAAACATCAACCCTGAAAGAAGCTGCATCCTTGAGTCTCCTCTGTGCAACAGCCCATGAAGCACTGTTCTTAAATTTAGATGTCTTCATGAACAGTTAGACTGATTCAGCACTGAGAGGGCCAGAGCATGCCAAATGCATCCACGAGGTTCTTCCCAGGCCAGCAGAGACTCTGCACAGTGAAAATGAGCTCAAAAGGCCAAGGCATGAGAGTTTCAAGCAGTTAAACAAAGGTTTAGTATGACTAAGATAAAAGTTTCTCTAGCAGCTGGGTTATGCTGAATAGATAGGGATGGAGGGAAGGAAGACGTGCTATTCCCTATGATGTCCAGTATCAGGCATATTTCTTATTCTGAATGTATTTCTTATGTTTGAAGTTGCAAATCTGGTCCTCAAGTTCAACAAACCCTCAAGTTCAACCTGCCTTTATTATATTGACTTCAGCGGGGCCTCAGAACAGCATGTCTTGTCTTAAACAGAGTAAGCCAACATGTTTAAAGCCAAATTTCTGACCACCCATCCAGACATAACCACAAGGCGCACTCGTTTACACCAATCCCTAAAATTCTCTCTGTGGAAGCCCTGGCGTTCCTGCATAGTACATCCCTCAATTTGTAAACCTTTTGCCTCAGATGAATACAATTAGCCAGGTTTCCTAACAAGCTCTGCATTTCGGGAACTCCTGTATGTTCCCATTAGAAGCATGAAGCAAGGCTTGATTTCACATAGAATAGCTGATTGTCAACAAGTGCTCATTAGCAAGATCCAAAGCCTCCACAGTCTTGTTGTTTAATTTATGAGAGCCTTGTGATTATGATAAACATGAGATGCTAGATCACTAGGGGTGATTTTGTTAGTTTGGGCTCGGCAGAATTTTGTACCAATTATGCCTATACAAGGGCATATGCCAAGAATTGTTATTTTGTTATTTTTTCCTTAAAGGCCATACCTGAAGTGTCCTGATAGGGAAACAGGGAAATCCATCAACTTTCCTGCAACTCTTTAAAGCAAATGAACAACAAAACCAACAAAGTTTCTTCCCTTTTTCTTTGTTAACATTAGATTTTCTCCTAAAATTTTGTTATAATATTGTTTAGCAAATCACAGCTATGAAACCTGGCATGCTTTAAGAGCAGTTACATAATTTGCTCTCTACTTACAGCATTCTGACATATTTAAATCTATCAGTAGACTCTTTATAAAGATAACCCAGAGAACACAGTGTCAATTTAATGATGGGGGAAAGGAGCCCCATATTCAAGGAAGCCCCCAAGATCATTCACTGTGTCCCTGGGAGAGCGGGGAACAGAGCACGTGTTCCCTCCTTATTTCACCACCACCTAATCATGACTATTTTAAAACAGTCAGGCACCTCCATGCTTCTAAAATCTAGCTAGCGGGGCAGGCCTGCTCAGCCATAAGAGAATAGACGTACAGGACAGGGAGGATTAATATTCTTGGAGGTTTTCCTTAGCATGCAGGAAGCCAGCACAAAGGCACTAATAACCTCTTCAAGCAGAGTACATTTTCTCATGGGGGTAATAGCTCAAGGATAGAAAGAGAGAGCTTTTATACTATAAAGGAACATTATCTTTCTTGTATGAAAACTAACCATTTTTGGCTCTTTAGTGCAGAACCAAGCTACCTCGATTTTACCTGTGCATTTGCACCTGTGTAAGGACAATTTTGAAATCTCGACAAAATACATTTTAAGGAGTCTATCTTATGCCTCCCCATTCGCGCTTAATTTGTTTCATCACATAGGGATAGGAATTAAAGGCCTTCACTACAGTTTAGGCAGCTTGCCAATACCTATTTTATAGCAATAAAATATGTACAAATTAAGGAATCTCATGTGGAAAATTCATTCAACAGCCTCAAAAGCCAAATGAATGGTAATTACTTCAAACACAATGTGGTGGCAATCAGGCAAGATTGGATCATGCTTTTAAATGTACGTCTAAATTTTTAAGAACCAAGATAATTATGAATTATGAAAATAACTCAGACAATGCCACAGCAAAGACAGTGTGTGTGGAATAAGAAAGAGATCTTCTTTAAGGAACAGAGAAGACTTAATTCCAACACCTGCATGGGAATAATCAGAGAGCAAATGCGGGGCTGCTATTTTGTTTTATTTCCTTACTTCTAGCCATCATTTTATACTTTAGGATGGCTCATGGATGCCTTGAGATACAGAGCAACTGGAAGCATATAAAATAAAAGTAAAAGGATTTATCCTGCTTACTAAAAGCAATGGAAGTTCTTTCTAATTCACATTCACATATTCTGCAATGTAAAAATAAATTTGCCATCTTAGATATTGCAATGTAAAAATAAATTTGCCATCTTAGTTCTCTGTGCGAGTTTTCTTCAATCTGGAAAACAAGCTTAATGCTCATCCACTTATGGAATGCCAACTGAATAAACACAAAGTGGGTTTGTTTCTCATGGGTAAAGCTGAACAGATTTAGATCAATATATGCATTCCTTTTAAAAGAAGATTGGGAAACACAACCATACCTTTGTTGTCTTTTTCAGAAGTCTCTAGGAAACCTTCCCATTCAGGAAAAAGCACAACAGCACAGGTCTAGATTATAATTATATAATTCCATTAGCAAGTAATGAAAGTACAGGTGTAAACCAAAATATATACAAAATATCAGATTTATTTTTTCCATTGAAAAAATTGCCAGGACACTGGACTGGCTTTCTTGTAGATCTATAACCTTGTAAATTAGTGGTATCACAGAATAATTTCAAGTTGGCAAGGACCTCTGGAGGTCTATGGGGCAACCCCCTGCTCCAAACAGAGACAACTTTAAACATCTTGCTCATGGCCTTGTACTGTTGGATAGTATTGTCAGCACGCACAGTGCTGTAGTACTGCATCCAGTACTTTTGTCTGCACCTAAAAAGGGCTGTTGACACACCAGAACATGTGAATAAGGCTACAAGAATTACGTGAAGTCTGGAAAACCTTCACCTCGTGATGCATTTACAGATAGGTCTACACTGCACCACAAGTGAGCATTACATGACACCAAAGCTCGTAGGATCAGTACAGCTGTTTTAGTGTGGAACTCCTCGCAAGCTAGTTTAGGGTTCTGGCAAATCTGCCTATGTGGGGTTAGCCAGGCACGAACCCTCCTGCCCCCAAGATTTACTGCTCCCTAAAGAGAGATGACAGAAGGTAACATGCACCTGTGCTTCAGCTGTTCCTTCACAGTCTGGCGTCAGGGCTTAACTCTTCTTCAAAGTGGAAACTATATTGGATGAAGTGCACATTTTCTTCCGCTGCCTGTCACAGGAGCACTGCCTCCCATTAAGGAAGGGGTAACAAAGAAAGGGACAGCAACACTCACTGAACACAAGGCAAAACCCTCCCACTGCTGAGGACCTGCATCAGTCCTGCCTCAGGTGTCTATACCGGCATTGCACTGAAGTGCAACATACCCTGAAGGAAGCTCAATCTACTTAGCTTATCAAAAAGAGCATTAAGAAGTCACTTGACCAATGGCTAGAATACACTATATAGGGAGAGACCCTTTCAGTATAGTGTCTTTTAATCTGAGAGGCAAAAAGTTTAATATGATCCAATGCCTGGGAGCTGAAACTAGGCACACTTGAATGGAAAATAAGGCGTGCACGTTTGGGATAATTAACCACCAGAACAGTGTACCCAAGGGTACGGTTGAAATTCCATCTGTGAAATCTTTAGGACTATATTTTTTGCTAAGAATATGCCCAACCACAACCAGTTCTGAGGAACTAGAAAACCTCTTGGACAATGCAGAGTGTCAAACTGGTTGACAACAGTAATTTTGTAGGTGACCATCAAATCAAACATTGGGGGAGAAGGGGTAGAAGAGGGAAGTTTTCAAAGGACAGCTGGACATCTGTCTCCCTTGGAAGACAAATTAGGCCCAAGACTTTGAAAATCTTTCCATAAACATCTAGCACGCTGGATCCAACTGCATATTCATTGCATGCTGAAGGATTTGAGCTATATTTTGTTGCGGATTATGTAGGAACATTTACAGGTTTGCCTTACTTAGGTTTGCTTTGCCAAAAGACATGCTCACGCACTGAAGAGAGAATCTACACTAGAAGCCTATGAAATTACAAATGGCACAAAAAAAGTGAATAAGGAAGAAAAAAGTCTAATTCACACTACAAGAGTTCTGGGACTCCAGTGACATTTTCTGGCAGAACAACTCGAATTTTGGAACTCATTGCCACAAGATGCTGTGGGTGTGAAAAAAACAGACTCAAAGAGGGATTGGACACACATCACGGAGAATAAATTGCTATAAAACATAACAGTGCAGATACAGCTTCTGGCTCAGGAAAGCTGTATTCTTCTCCTTGCTGGGAGCTGCGGGGCCATTGCTGGGGAAAGCTCAATCAGTTCCAGCTCTCAGTCAGTGCTTGCACACACATTTTCTGCAGTGTCAGCGTTGCAGGTCAAGTCATTTCTAAGGTACCTCCAATCAAGTCAGTTCACTCCAGTTCATTCGTCCCATGAAATCACCTGCATATGTAAGAACTCTAAGCCAACACTCGACTAATTTACGCAACTGTTGTACACTGTAACTCAGCTCTAGTGGATGCAACCTATAGTGCACAAGGCTGCAAATACAACTCAGCCAAGAAAGCAGTAGAGTCTATAGAAACCACCTGTTAAGGAAAAAAAATTAAAACCTCTTTAAAAGTTTTTTTAAAAAGCAGAATATCAAAAGAGACCTATTCTCCCTCTCTCAAAGTTAGATGAGGTAGGAAAAGGTCATTAACCTTAACCACCAGAGTGGGAGTTCTATACACTCTGTTTATTCCTATTTTTACCAGAAATTGAAATGGATTCCACAAAAAGGTCAAATAAAGTGTGAGCACTGTATTTTCCTGAGATTATTTCGTTTCACCAAAAATCAGCAGAAGAAAAAAAAAAAAAAACTTCAGATTACTCAAAGTTAGCGAAAATGGATGCTTTCTTAAAAATTTACAAATTAAAACAATTTATGACTTACTCATAGTTCAGCATTACAGTTCCGGACTGCAAAGCATTTTCACATGTGCCCGGCATGCAGCCATAGAGTCAACTGCCAGTAGAAGCCCGGGAAGTTAATACAATGCACACAAACAAGTACAATCAAATGGTTGAAGAGAATAAGCTTCCCACTGTCACCTTCAGGATCTTTTTTTAAAAACACAATTTTTAAGACATGTTTAAATCATAGATGTGATGCAACAACCAATGCTCATGGTTTGATTCTAATTCTTCATGTATTTCTGAACTGATCCTGAAATTTGCTCCATACACTGACCTCTCCCTACACACTGCAGCACATGGGATCAGACTCCAGAACACTGGTAGCAGAGGGGTAGTCTGGGGGTCTTGTGGCTGATGCAGCAGGTTAGGACTCAACACGTGGCAGCCCTTCCAGGTGACCTTAAGCTCATTCCAGTGCAGCAGCAGCTCGGTGGTATTGCTGCCTTTGCATGATTAGCTTTAGACTCTTTTGCACTGCGCATTTGTTGTGCAACGTCAAATCCACAGCGGGATTTGCACTGTGGGTGAGTACTGGGAGAACAGCATTTCCTAACATCTCTGTATAGTGCACCAACATCCAAAGCTGCTTTGAAAACCACAGTGAAAAAATTACCTGTTAAGGTTAAGAACTGACTAACTAGGCAGAGAGTATCCTATCTGTAACAAAAGACCAGCCCAACCACTTCACAGGCAGCACTGCTGGGTGTTTTGTCTTGCTACAAGTTAAACAGGATAACGAAATTGCTCAGTGTAACTTGAGAGTGAATCATTGTTTTCTGGGGAGTTATTGTAATTATTTCCCAGGGAACCTTTGTTAACACCAGCAACAGCATGGCAAGGTCTGACATCAATTAGAAAAAGATAACACTTCGAGCTCTCATTGATCCCCAAACCTCCCTATCTTCTATTGCTGTAAAACAGCTGACATTATCTTGGCTTGCTGTGTCACAAAACACACTGCCCTCAGCACACTGCCCTGGGGTGGACGCAGCCTTGAGCTATAAGGGGGGAGCTTAAAGAGGGTGAGCCACATCGCCTGGCACCAGAGGGGAGAGGGGGAAGATAAAGCTCCCCACCCCTCCTTCCCACCCTCTCACCAACTCCCAAGGAAGCTGTCCAGCAGCTACTGCTTCATATGCATATGTATGTGCTGGTCTTTAATTAAAGTTATCTAAATTAGTCATATTGGCGAAGCCTCTCCAGGTGGGAAGGTCTAGTACTACTGTCAGATTCACAGTGGACGACTGTGCCAGCTTAATGCACGAGTGAATATAACCACCATCCAGGCTGACAAGTGCAGATGGATTGCCACCAGCTGGGGTTAGAGGTGACAATGATTGACATCGGAACAATCTCCCAGTGACAAACCTGGCCTACTTAATGCACCTTGGTTTCTCTGATGAGTGAATTTGATCTTACAGGCAGTTCAGCAGGTGCAGTACCTAGGTGCCCAACTTGTGGGAATTTTTTTTTTTTTAAGCTTACTGAAGTTTTTCACCTAGAACCTTGTTATTTCAAATGCTCTTCCTCCTCTCTAGGCTATGCCATGCAATGAACGTATCTTTTCTCTTTTTTTCTTGAAGTTATAAGTGAAAAACAAGCATTTAAAAATTATTTGAATACTTGAGGAAGGGATTACTTGTTGATATTTTTTAATTACCATTCCCTCCCTTCAAACCTGTTAAGAGAAGATCAGTTAAGGTCAGGCGTGGGAACTACGACTTCCCACCCCCATTCTTGCCTTTACTCTTTGCCGAATTTTCAGCCCCTAGCAAAAATACCTATTGTGAAACAGGAAAGAAATTACAGCTCTGGCAGTTCATAAATTTCAAAACTAAAAAAAAAATTAGAAAGCATAGTAGCAAAAGAAGAAACATGACAGAAAGGTAGAAGTGAGGAAAAACTGGATATACTGAATGTATTCCTTTTTCATTTTGAGTTAAAGTAAAAAAAAATCCAAGAATATTTCACAGAGTATTTAGAAAGAGTGGAAAATTATGCTGTCTCAACAATGAAAATGTGAGAATATGATTACATGATGTTTTGCTGCTTCAAACTTGCAACGTACATTTTTTGTTTCTCACCTACCACATTTTTCATGTATCTTCATACCTGGGCTATACACAGCTTCTACCTGCATCCTGCATCTCCTCCTACTGTAAAATAAAAATAATACATTTCCATCCTTGAAATCCTAATAATTTGTAACAAGAAACTTAAACCAACCTTTTTTTTGGAAAAAGTTCTAAGCCTATCCTATCCCTCCAATATTCAGTTGCACCTTGAGTTCTTTTGCAGAACCAGCAACAGCAAATTCAACGTGATGTCTCCTTGTTTAAGGATTTCCATTCCACACACAGTTATTGCTGAACCTTAGTTTCTGAAGCTGCCAAGTAAGTGTTCTGTAAAGTAACGAAAAGACAAACATAACGTTCAAGACATTATCTGAAAATGACCACAAAATACCCCTTTGAAGATATTGGAAGTGGCAGACGATGCCTTGACTGTGGAGCAAAAAAACCAAGGAGCTTGCAAGGGTAATTCTTGTTTCATGGCTAATAGATGAAGATCCAATACAAGTCTTGATTTTCTAGGGGGTTGTGCATATGTGTGTGCGGTTTAATTTAAACAGCTTGGCATTTCACAAAATAGATACCAAAATTGATTCTGCCTACTTCAGGCTAAACATGTGAAAATGCTGACTGACAGAATCACCTAAGGGTAATAAATCTGCCAAGTGTTTTGTTAAACAGCTATTCAGTTTGAAATGTATCCCGGCATTCTAGAATAACAATGGGCTACTGTAACGTATGGTGCATTAATTATATAGTTGACAAGAAAATTACCCTTCAAGCCAAGATTACTAAAAACTTTACTGGGCCTTTTTTTTTTTACCCTCTCCTGTTAAATACAGTATTCAATGTAGCCCTCCCAGAGGTTTTGCCCACCTCCTCCTGCAGAGTTAACCAGCATGGCAATAAAGTTCCAGGGAGATTTGCACTGATCTTTCACTGAGAACATTGGTTGCTTCCCCAAATTTTATTATAGCTGCTAAATGCTAAATGATGAATATCAACACAAAACATGGCCTCGGCTTTCCTCAGTATGTTTTTTTGATAAACATAATAAAATGTTGCTTCAGTTTCTGACTATATTTACACCCTATGACAGGTACGCTTGCAGATCTCTGACAATCTGTCTGGAAAAAAAAACACATCAGCCTTCAAACACTCGCTCACATATTGGTGAAAGAGTAGGAACTCTAGTCTTGGAGGCAATGCAAAGATGTTGTAAATTAGTATAAGAATACAACAGAAATGTAAATACACTGTTACAAATGGAAGATAATTTGTGTGTTTTCCAGGCAAATACTCCTCTCTGATCCCTCTGACAGTTCTTGAAACTTTTGCAGTTCAGGGCTAAATCCGGTTGCCCTCAGTAAAGCGGTGCAATGGTGCTTCTGCATATAGATACCTCACCTGTATGCTGCCACATGCAAATAAGCCATTTTAGAAACTACAGTTTAAAACGAGTAAATTCTTCCCTAATAGCATCCTGACTACAGGAGGTAGAAACAGAAACAGAGTCAAAGGTCATAAGAGTGCTGCAAGTGTCACGGGAGGACTTAGTTCTGTAGTAATTTCTTCTAGTATGTACTTTTATTCAGAAATTTTGGGATGTGGAAAATTCTGTGTGTAAGACAAATTCTGCATCAAAGATGACTAATTCTTAATTTTACTATGGTAACTTTCTAAATACAATTACCAGCTATGCATTTGCTTTTTTGAGTTAGAATCTCTCTCAACACACAGCACAATTCTCTAGTGAGTTTTCAGCATTCATGCACTGTTGCTGATATGGAAAAGCAGTTCTAGTATTGTCAAGACAGAAGCGCTTACTAGCAAAGAAATGTTTCAAAATTGTACTGAAATATACTCTATAGAGTTGTCAACAACGTGTTAGGACTAAAGAAAATATTCAAAGATCTCTTATAAGCATAAAACCGAACACTCAATTTCCTACAATTTGAGGTACAAGCATGACTGATAATCAAACACATCTGAAAAATGACACCACTGAGATTTGCCACCCTGAGGAACAGTCTGCAAGGATATATGTTTTTAGCATAACACCAAGCTTCCTTTTAACCGGGTACAGAGAAATTCTTGTTTTAAAGTTTAATTTAAATAAGTTACATCTTTTATAGTGTGCTTTACTGTAGGTTTTGTAAACTCACTATTAAAATAAATGAACAGGCATCATGGATTAAAAGGCCACTCCAGTTTCAACTGTTAGAAATCCCACTTTACCAAATCACATTACCTTGTAATTTATTCTAAAGTAGTATCTATTTCCCTTTAAAGCCAATTTCTATTCCTTAGGCGTATGTCTAAATGCCTTTCTGATTAACCTCTCCGACTGAAAGCCCACATAGCTCAAGTGAAATCTTTCCATTTACCTCAACAAGCTGTTTATTATTCTCCTCTCCAGAAGTTGTGATGAGCTTGGTACTGTAACAGCGTTTTCTTTCAAGGAAAGCTTCAGGTGAAACAATGGTGTGGACTGGATGCTTAAAGAAAGCATATCAAAATAACGTCTTGTGCTCTCGTGATGACCAAGAGGGGCTGCAGCACCAAAGAAGAGAGATTTCTGAATAGTAAGGTCAGTTAGTTAATATTGACAGATGTATCCTTTCAGAATTGCTGTTAATAATCTGATGTGGGCCCAAGTTATAACCTAGTTCTAAATGTCTCTGACCTCAAGGTGATCACAGCCTAGATGTTATAGCTCAAGTCCTATTTCTGTTGGTTCCAGCAGAAGTCAAGTCTGTCTGGTTTCACTCACAACTGGCAAACAGCTTAAGAGTCTTGTGTATACCTGCACATTTACAGAAGGAAAACGTACAAAATTTCCCAAATGAAAATGTACTGAGCAGAGAACTGTCATAGGATGAGGTCTGGTTGATGGGAAGGAAGTTTAAGAAGAAGAGACAGAATGTAAAGGATGCATTATGGTAACAAAAACAGCACAGAGAGAAAGGAGGCTTTGTCCAGGCTAAATCAGTACCTGCCAAACACTGAAATATGAAACTTGAAGCCTCTCATTTCCAATGTTTCAAACCCTCTTCCTCTCCCCCTCGTCCCCCCCACCCCACTGTCAAAAGCATATATACACAGGCTGCAACAGAGTTTCCACAATGTAGCCCCACCTCATCAGAGCTCTTAGGTAGAACTTGACATTGAAGAGTTCTAACTCAAGGTTTTTGTGCTGGTTTAAATGTATTTCTATCATCCACGGACTTCTTTCTCCCCAAAGATGGTATTACACACTTTAGAGAAGGGATCAGGTTTCTTTTAATCTCTGTAACATCACCTCAATATTTAGTAATGCATCAAGAGAATCAACAGAGAATGGACCAAAAAAACAGGCCTAAAGTCTTCCTCACAATTTTCAGCTTACAAATTCTTGCTTTATTGCCATCATCTTGGTGACTGAGTATCTTCCACAGATATCAGAGGCGGTCACATCACCTAGCTACATTCCCAAACTTGTCAAATTTCATCTGTAAATTAGGTACACTGTTTTTGCCACTGCTCCACTATGATTATCTGACTTGTCTAACACAAACCAGAGCACTTGTTTTGCAACTCCATCAGATCTACAGCTTTGAGGATTCAGTCTTGACCACAGATTTCAAGCAGCAGACAATGCCCAACACTCTGAAGCTGCTCAAGTGTTCAATTACGCCCACAGTCAAAACTGTATAGCTTAACCATATCTAGCTACAGTTGCCCAACATCGCTCTAGTGCTTTCTAACTTTAAAGAGTCGTTATTATCACAGATCTCTTCCTCAAGTAATCTTATTCTTCTTTTCAAACAAAGACATTAAGAGTCTAAGTCTCTCTTTAGATGGTAAGATTTTCAAATCTTTCCTGTAACTCTTTCCCAAATCCTTTCCAATTTGCCAACATCCTTTTTGAAGTTCACACATCAAAATTGGACACAGATTTCTAATAGTCAAATAAGAGCACTCTGAAGCTAATTAGTGCAGTTCTATTCAGCAGTTTTCCATTTTACAGCTATCCTTTCACCACTCATTGCCTTTGGTCTGCACACGCTCTGTTTGTCTATGCTTCATTTGAACTGGGCTTTCCTTGGTGGGAAGGAAAAAAAATGTAAATGCTTGCTTTCTTTCAAACACAGTTTAATTTGTGCTTGTAGTAGGTCCTACACAATTCCATTAAATCTGCTTCCAAAATGAGGTGTACTTAAGTTTTTCATATTGGGGAGAAGGGGACACGGGGGATGGGGATGGCAGGGGGGACATGGGACCACACCAACATTAAAAAAAATAATAAATTTTAAAACTTGCCTAACATGAGAAAAGAAATGAATGCCATGTGGCCCATTATGACACAGACCACTGATGGCATAACTTTGCAACTGGCAGAAGTCTCCATGTACTCCATGCTCAGGAGCAGAGGATGCTGCATACGTAGAAGAGGAATCTTGGCTGTGATGACTTCGAAGACATCAGGTTACAAAATGGAAAATCCCTTCCCAACAGGCAGTACAATTCCAGTTGGCCATTACATTGCACAACTTCCAGGGGTTACTGGCAACTTTTGTAGGCAACTGTGCAGCTATAAAACATCTGGCCGTATTTCACGGGGTGATCACATACTTCCTAGGCCCCACTTCATAGTTCTGTAAGAGCAGCACTGGTTACTGACAAATACTGCTGAGTCTCCAGAGCCCACATGATACTGTCCCAAATCAGAAATGCCACAGCAATCAAATTACAAGAGGCATTTGTGCCAGGAATCACATAATTCATATTTTTCTTCCCCACAAAGTACATTTTCTAGATATCTTTCGTGAGAATGCCCTCTGCACCATCACTGCCAGAAACAACCAGACTTACTGTGACTAAACACAACACAGGCCAGTCTTACAGGCTGTATTTTCATGAGCTTGAAACACTTTAATTGCACTAAATACTTAACTCCACTCACTATGATGTTAAAAAGGCTGCCAAAAACACAAAGCTTGCAGAAGGAGAGAAAGAGGAGGTTAAAAACAAGCAATAACTTTAGAGGTATAGCGATCAGTGACAGCAGGAGATTCCAGGTACCCAAGTGGCAAGCATTAAAATCTCCATTCTCCCCTGACTTAGACATAATCATTTTCATACTCTCCCACTGAAGACAGTAAAACAGCATTAAAAGAAAAGAAAAAAATCAACAACTTTCCTACATTTACATGAGTGCAACAGTGAAAAACAATGAAAGCAGCTTGGCATTTTTATAAGACAGTTCAAATAAAAATTAATGGCACATGTAATAATAATTCCAAGCGTATTTTGTTTCCATTTATATCCAACTAAGAGACAATTTTTGGTGCATTTGATTTTATAGCTCTGTGTATATGCAGCAAAGTAAAAATTCTGCACATGGGAAAATAAATAAGTGGCTATATGACTGGTTGACAGCAAGATTTGTAGAGCTAATTAGTTCAATGAATAGGAAAGGCACTCAAAACTAACAGCTCATCAAATAGTTCTTCATACAAGAGATATCTGTCAGCCTGCCTATACTGAATAAATATTTTTACTGTCTTCCAGAGATCAATGCCAACAGAAGTAAATAAAAATGGAACAAAACAAAACAACAATAAAAAACCCCAAACCCCAAAAAAACCCAGTCCCAAAACCTGTGCAGTGACCTGCCCAGTATGGATTATACCACATTGTGTTATTACAGCCCTAAACAAAACAACAGGTAGGAAACGGAAGAATTAGCTCAGCCCTTCTGCTCTTGGTTTGTCCTGAAGGACTCAAACCATGGCATAGCCCACTGGATTTGCTGTAACTAAAGATGTCAATGGATGCATTTCAGCAGAAGACATGCATTAACTACAAAACCATCTACCTTTCAACTTGCTTATCCATGCGCGTGCAGCTGTGACTGCCAGATGAAGTAGAATTCAATGCAATTCAACCTCCCACTCCCAGCCAGCCAGCATTACTGACAGCCTGGGAGGACTGTGTGGAGCTGAACAGAGCGAGCACCTCGGCACCAGGAACCTAGGGACACTTTCAGAGTCTCCCAGGCACCCATGTGCAAGACCTGTTTCAAGACTCAGGATCTTGAAACAAAGTGTAGCCCTTTAACAGAAGATCTGGGCCTATGACGGATTAGACCATATTTTTCAGTGCTGCTCCTACTGCTACTGTTAGAGAGATGAGAGGAGGTGGTTCCTTAAAGGGGTTGGAAAAACTTCTCCCCTGCCTCTACATTAAAAATCTGCACTTCCACCACCTGAGCAGCTGCCACTGAAATAAAACTGCAAGTACACAATGCAAAAAACCTTGAAATTGGTTCAGGGTTCACTGAACATCCTGTCCTGCTCCAGCAATAGGGGGGTCTGGCAGCTGGGGGGTTGCCCTCAGTATACTATCCCGATTTCAGATCTCGGTGCTCGTTTCCTGTATGCAAAGCCAGGCCCAATTCATATACCTCAATCTATTTCAGATCCCACTGGAGGGGAAAAAAGACAGTATTTATTTATCAGTTTGCAAATTTTCTCATGCAACAACATGTAAATTGACCCCAGCACTTCATTGCTATTAAAGAGCCGGGAGGCTATAGCTCAAACCTCCACAAGCCAGCTGCCAGGCAGTCTGCAAATTAAAGGTTTTCTAATGTCCATAAAACATGTCCTGTCCTGCACTGTAAGAACTGCATGTATGCCTGTTGTGCATTAAGTCCTTTCTTGCATGGTTCTCTGTTATTGCTGTATTGTGTTGGAAATTATGATTAATTAGAAAGACAGAACACATTCCCAAAGCACACTCATGGCCTAGTAGAAATGGCAACACCTTGTGCAGACATTTGAGGTCAACTAATTTCCGTGAGAGTTAGCTACAGAAGTGTTGCTTCATCAAACAGGAACAGGTGCATCAAACAGAAGCGAGGGCTTTTGTGTCGGGGGACCCAATGGGGCAATGTACTGCAGATTAAGGAAACAATCATGTTTTGAAGTAATAACAGATTAAATGATAAAAATCAACAGTGTTCCAGGAAGGATACTGATAACATTGTATTTCACCTGGGTTTTTAAAACCCACATATATCACCTTATTCAATCCCCTTCTCTAAAAAATTAGATTCTCAGGGATAGTTTTATTCTGTCAGGAGAACTTGTATGAAATACATAATTATGAGAGACAAACCAGGTTACAAGAAATTGTTCTGGGCAGAACAGTTAGTTACAGTTAGCAAAATAAAGTACTCATCTATCCATATCTCGTATTTTTCTTGATGCAGAAGAGAAAATAACATACTAAGTTAATAACAAATACCAAAAAAAGAGGAAAAATAAAGCAGCAATGAGCATGCACTGAAAGCAGTTTACTGAAGCCAAAAGCAAGGACCTTACATCTGCTCTCCTTCTAGCAGCACGTGCTGACCAGGACAGAGAGGAGGAAAAGGATAAAGTTTAGAAGCAGCTGATGGGAGAGAATCACTCACACAAGCACCAAGAGACAAAGAAACTCCCTCAAAAGGACCCTGAGAGCTACTTCACATCTGGTCATAAATGAGTCTGTCCCATCTCTAGCAGTTCCTGCCAACTAGTATCAGCAGAACTGTCCCTGTTACAGAGAAATGTAATAATGTTAAACAGTCCAAAGTAATTCATGGCTTACACAGTTTTATTATTGACATTCAAGTAAACCATCAGCTCCTCTGGCGAGCGATATTTCTAATTGATTTGAAATTGTGATATACCTATTATTCAATCAACTGAGTTTTGCAAAGTAAATTGACATCTGAAACAATTCCAAGAGATATAATGAGACTGTAGTAGCTACATATTTAAAAGAGGAGAAAAAGTAAACCATCTGTTTGCTTTTGTATAGTAATATAAAACATATCCTTGCCATCTCTTTTGATTTTGCCACTGCACTCCTTTGAAGAACTACACAGAAGAAAAATGGCTGGCTTTCATCGTACTCCCCAAATCTTAGTCCTCTTTTACAGCAAATCATTACAATTCTATTCATCTTTTTATGCCTATAATCCAGAGTTTCAAGCACACTCTTGGATATAAAGGCCATTTGGGACAAACATAAATTGATGAAACATTGGCCTTGTCTTCTAAGCATTTCAAAAAGATAACATACATTTCAGTATTCAAATTCTTCTAAAACTGAGGCGCAGTAGTGAATGAAAGCAGACTTGAGTAAACTCACATCTGAACATTCATTTGTGATTTAACTTTCTAACACCACTTTGTGAAATCTTCCCGAGCTTCCTTAATAACAAAGCAGTACAACAGGCATGCTTCCACCGAGGTATTGAACCTGACTCTTGAAAACATGGTACAAAAAAGGTTAATCTTAGTTTCTATTTTACCCTCCTAGTGCTGACACTGCCCCCACTGAGTTCAATAGTCAACCTGAGAAAAGTTAAGACAGGTGGCCAGCATGAAGAAAGTCCACATTCACAACTAATATCATTCATGACAAATTGTTTTTACCATGCTCACCCTCTCATATTGAATTCTTCTTGTGTGTGAAAAGGTAGGCCACGGCCAGTGCTGCAACTGTAATTAAGGTTCACTGAGTTGCTACTTCCATTATCAAGCCCAATTTCCAAGGTTTAATAAGTCAGCAGTTCCAATTGCACAAGGCTGAAATTTGACATTCAAGTTATCAGCAGAGACACAGTTTGTGCTTATCTGTTTATCAAAACCACAATTTAAATCCACTCAGCTGTTGCTGAATCAGAGATCTAAAAAGCATGGCCTGCATCTTCCTCTTCATTTGTTTAGGACTTACATGCTCGGAACACCAAATTTTTCCTCTGGGGAAAGCAAGCACAGGTGTGTTTCAGTTGAAGGCATTAAAAATGCCTCCTGTCCAACAAACTTAGGGCTTATTCCCATTGCTCCCTGTTTATTCACACAGTCTCCAGGGAACAGAATGAGTGGTTTACTTAGTTTTGACACAAGCATGTCAAAATTAAGCAACCTGATAATTCAGGGTACACAACCTTCATGACCTGATTGTATCAAGAGCTTAAAACAGGCAAGACCTATAAGTACATTGTACAACTTCCCAGGGAGCTCACGGGGTAAGCTGGGAGAGAAGACCCCTGCGTGTGTCTTACTGCCACATGGGTTGTGCCTGGGCCAGGCGCAAGGCTGGGTCCCAGAGCAAGAGGCAGTGCCAGTGTCAGCAGCCTCTGTCGGCTCCTTTCCCCCCACACCAAGGGATTTAGCTCACTTGTCGACCCAGCATCAGCTCAGCCCTGCTGTCCATCACACAGCATAGCCCTGGCACAAGACAGGCATATGGAGCTGTGCCAAAGACAGATGCCCACATTAGAAACCTTTGAGTTGGTACAACCTGACGGAACAAGCCCCAGGTAGGTGGGAAAACTGGGTACTGCTCTCCCCAAAATTAATAATCCCCCTGCAAACTCTACAATCTCCTCTGTGGTGCAAAGACCAAGTTTGCATCTAGTCTTTCAGGGGACAGCAAACTTACGATGAACACAGCCAGCTTTCTATTGCTTTTCCCCTTAATCACTGAGTTAGAAGACAATTACATTATGAATAAGAAAAGGTGTAACTTGTAAGTTTGGCAAGTTATATGCATAAAATTAAGTAAAAATGCTAAAAGTAATACATGTATGTGCAAAAATGCAAAAGACATCTGCAAAATGGTAGATGATACTTGGTATCCCAAGTATCAGTCTCTTCTTCCAGACACAAAATACGTCAGTATCCCACAGCAGTATTATTATCACATACACACGAGTCAAACTATAAATGACAAGCTAGCCAGTTTGATTTATCATACTGTCCAGATCCAGCCTGGTTTTAGCTTCACAGTCTGTTCTTAGCATAGAAAGGGAATTAGTTTCATCCTGGATAAGAAACAGCACAAGTAACTGAACTGAAACACTGGGAGAAATATCTCCTAATTTTTTTCACCAAAACAATTCATATAGAATATAAAGAAAAAATAAAGGAAAAACTTATGTGCTTTTTGCATCATAAAGCAACACTGAATTCAACCTTAGTTCTTAAGAACTGGAATTTTCAAAGCTGTGTATGTAGGTCAGGTATGCAAGCCCCACAGAAATGCAACAACTTCGCTAGGTTATTTCTGAAACACCTACTCTGAAAGAACACAGATATGGACAAATTCTTAGATAGTTAAAGTCAACACAGGCCTTTCCACTTGGGATGAAACACCAGCTGAGAGCTGACAGCTTTCATCTTTTCAGGTGTCAGAGTTTTGGCCTCTGCAAAAAGGTGAAGTACAGAATCCTCCTGCACAAAAGAGAAAATGAATTCATTTCTCAGTCACGATAATGAAACCTCTAGCCCTGAAAATGTTTCTCTCTGCTAGTCCAAACATTCAATGACTCCATCTTCTCTCAATGGCGTCTTGGTGGCAGAAAAGGTAGGCACTCACAATATGGTCCATGCCTAGCCCCAGAAGTGAGTAGGCTCGGGATATCTTGATAAAACATCCAGCGGTTGCTTTATACAGTTTCATGTACGTTGCTTTATAGAAAAAGGGCAGCACAAGAGCCTAGCAATGTAACTGTAACTGAACCTTTCTGCACTGGAGCTGCTGGATATAAATCAGGAGAAAAGCTAAGCCTGTGTAAATGAGTAATGTGTGTAAAAGGCAGCAGCATAGCTCGTACACGAATAAAACGGAGGCAAGTCTGATGTACACATTTAAGAGCTATGAGCAAGGCAATTGCAGCAATTACTCTGCATTTTTTTGTCAGGAAGCCACCATAAAAAGCATACAGTGCCATATGCCAACAGAGAGAGATGTTGCTTAGATTCTGTTTCATGTGTGATAGTGGAAGAAAAAAACTGATCAAAATACTGCACCCTGTACCGTTCTATAGCTTACTTACAGAGGCAGAATTTAATATTTCGGAGTAAGTTCCTTTGTCTAGTACTATTCTGGTTTTAAGATTATTTTAGTCTGGAGTAAATCCCCTGAACTGTTGCAGCCCAAAGCATCCGCAAAGGATTGAGGAAAGACTTTTGCAATATGAAAAAGAGTGAAAAATGATTAGTGAAACATTTCAAGAAGAAAAAAGTCCAGCCTTGGTAATAACAATCTTAATATAGTAACAACAATAATACTGCTGGTATAAGCAGCATATATGTCCATCATCTACTTATAACGTGACTTTCAATCTTCAGTTTTTCTTCCATACTAGTGAGAATGCTGAGCGTCTTCTCTCAAGCCAATCTAATTATAACAGTAAAAAAGAGAATGAAGTACTCAAATTCGCGGATTTGGTTCTCCTTCCTGCATTATGACATCTTCTTTTGTTTTAGTTATGATTGTGAAAGCTAACAATGATGAAGCACATCAGAATTGAGAAGATGAGCACATATAACTTGCTAAACTATCTTCAGTGTGTTATGTAATGTTCAATATTGATTTTGATTCAACTAGACTTCTATTAGAGTTATCTGTTCTAGCCAGCTGCCAAATATACCTGCTCAGTAATGTGTCCAAATTCATTAACAGTTTTGTTTTAATAATATTTCATTTTAAAGTTTAATTTTATCCACACATTAGCTTCGTATTACTTATGCAAATAAAAGCTTTATGGCTATATTAGCAATAATTCATTATCATTCCCTACTGGCTGAAGGAATTTGTAACTTTGGAGTACATCCAGAGCTTTTAATTGAAGATACTAACGGAAGCCTACATTTAGTTAGAATCATTTGCACATACAAATTAAATATGATTAGCATAAGTCTCTCAAACTCTTTCCAGGCTCAAAGATAGATCGTCTAGGATAGGACTTTTCCTTGAGTCCTGTCTGAAGGATAACGTATTAAGGTGGAATCCAGTGAGCATCCTGGGGGAAGGAGGCTGTGACTGTTGCAGCTAGGATCCAAGACAAGAAGGTGATCTGTTTATCGAAAGTTACTTCCCACACTGCTCCATCTTCACTGTTACGGCAGAGGTAACACTTGTCCTTTCCTCACCTGTCTACCCCATATCATCTCTAAACAGAGGGAGAGAGGAAAGCAGTGGCTCTACCCAATGTGATTTCCCTTCCAGGGACTCAGACCAGGTGATAAGTGGTAGCAGGGAAGGAAGGAAATACCAAGATTGTATGGTCAGGTTGCAAAACCGGGTATGTTTTAGTTGCTGGGACAGAGGGAGTATGTTTTGGTGCAACTTTACTCTTTTCTGTTGCTTTAGATCTTCACAACTAGCCCCAGGTAGGGAACTTATAACAACTAAATGCATAGAATACTGCAAATATATGGAATTGATAATAGTTAACTACCTGTTAGACATTGCCACAGAAGCCCTACAGGGCTGGATCTTCTAAGTTCCAGTGTTTCTATCTCCACTTCAAAAGTGGAGGACTGGACCCTAAATTATCTCAAAAACTTATTAAGAAAACTGTATTGAGGATACTCCTTTCTTTGTGCTCTAAATGAGCTCTTGTTGAATTAGGAACTGATTAATGTTTACTTTATTATGTCCCAAGTCACATAAGGACTGTGGGTATCTTCCCCATCTCCTACAGAAGAAGATGTTTTAATTAGCCAATTATATTAGTAAAAAGCGATCTAATTTCTAGGCCAAACAATAGCATGGCACAGATATTAAAATCAAATCAGCAAGACATACCAGTGTTTTCCTTTAGCATGCAAAAATGACCTCCTGCACAGATAATTACCATTATGTCTGTGTGGTGAGATCTGTAGCAGTGAAAAAACACAAACAGTGGTGAGTAATGAACACGATAACAGGTATAAGAATTTCCTTCTACTGTCTCTCTCCAGCTTTTGCCCTTTTATAATTTAGTTCATTAGTAATCAAGGTGTGTCCTTTAAATACAAGCTTTAGAAAACAAACAGCAGTATTTGCAAACAAGTAGCAATGCTGTTTCCAGGAGACAAGAGCTACACACGATTCCAGGAGATACAGTTCTCTGCTCACCACAGACTTCCCACATAACACTGGCAAAGCCACACAATTTCTCTGCACCTCTGTTGCATGAGGACGAACGTTTTCCCACCTCTTTGCTCCCTCCATTTCAAGCAAGTGTTGGGAGACAGAAGATGCCTCACCATGTACTTGTGTACAAGCCAGAGCAGTTAATGGCCAGGCACTTGCAGCTTAGTATGGTGAGGCACAACTGTAATGGGTTTTCTCCAAAAAGAAACTCCAGCAATGTAACCTTTAACTCTGGTGGGAGAAATGAAGATTTCCTCATAAAATACACATATTAAAAAAATGAAGGGGGAGAGAGGGAACAGATCTTACAGCCTTGACTCCATACGCACTTTTTCTTTACTCACAACTACGAGTTTAAGCCAAAGCAGAGAATTAAAATGTTTGATCCAGGATGATGGGTGCTTTTGATTGCCAACTAGTGAAAGCTAAAAGGAACCTTTTAAATTGTGCCTAGAATCCACCTTCTGAGATGGAAACAGACTGAAAACACGTTTATTTGGGAATTAAAAACAGCCATTTATAAAACGACTAACTGCTTTGAAAATGTGTGTTTCCACCTTCCCCCCAAAAGAAAACAGAAGCCTGTTCTTCACTGCCTTATGCCAGCAATCTCCACAGCAGTCACGTTCCCTGACAGCAGCTGTGCAGCAAACGGAGTCTCTCTGAAAAGCAGCGTGGATTTGTCTGAATAAGAGATTTATCCTTCAAAGGCCACAGCAGCAAAGCACCCATCTTGGAAAAGCTAACAGATCAATTCTGCTTAACCCCTGAACTCTGAATCCTTATTACAACCTTTCGCAGGTTCTGAGGTGTAAAACCACCTCCGAACAAAACAATAACAAAGTCTGCCATACAGTAAAAGGATGAAGTGGAAGAAATATGTTAACCTAACAGCTGTAAGGTGCTGTTGCCTGACCTCCTGAGATGCAGAGCCCCTGTTTCTGCAGCACACCATGTGCTGCGTTAGCTTCAGCCCCAAAGTAAGGTTAGACCTTGGGAGTAATTGCTCCCCTAACAGTGTGCGACAGCCCAGAAACGCCCAGGATCGGTACGGGCACATTTCTAATCCGCTCTAATGTATAAAGTGAATAATTTCCCTACATAAAATGGTAGCTCTTAAAGGTGCAGTACGTCCACATATCTGAACCCAAATTTAATCTGTTATAAATTAGTGTAAGAGAGGGATTAGAGGACTGCAGGGATAATTTCTGCTTCCCTGGCTGTTGGTGTATCGTGTGTTTCTGGCTGTGTTTACTGTACTGCTGAATGGAAATTCGGAGAGGATTTACAATCAAGAAGACAGACAAACGAAATACGAAGTATTTCAGCGCTGTTCTGATGTAACTGCTGTCAATGTTGCTAGTTACTCTTCTGAAGTTAATAGAATTGTAGATATTTTATTTTGTCTGAAGGAGCATAAGGTCCTTTTACAATTTTTCTATCCAGAATTCCTTCCCCTTACCTCACCCGGTGTGCTGCTTACCTGCTACCTGAAAGAAACAGTAGGATCATGCACTGGATTAAACCATATGTTCCATCAGCTAAAAAAAAAAGGGTCGATTAAAAACTCAATTCTCTACATGCTTTCTGACAAAAATGCGTACAGGAGCATCCACGTATTTTTGGAACCACTGATATTCAAACCTATGACCCCAGGGCTTGCTACACTTGCTTCTGCTAAACAGTTAGCATTAATATTTTCTTGATGCTTGACACAGATGCTTGTCTGTGTCCAAAGGGGAACTAACATTAGCCGCTTACAAAGACCATGGCATTTTTTGTATCTATTGGAAAGCACTTCAGTACATTTCTTTTGCCATTTGCTAGCTACAGTAAATAAAATATTCTGAAATTACAGTTCAGTAATTCTGCAGAATTTCATGCAAGGGGCTTGTTTGTCACCTTCCCTTCAACTGTGTGACGTTATTTCTACAATCACTCACCCAGAATCCTCCTCCATTCCACAAGGTGACCCTGCATTTTGCTACTTTTTATTCTTGTCATCTTTGCTCCTCCTTCAAGACAAAATGGAGTCACAGATATCAAGACTGGGCTTTATAATCACCTAAACTAATGCTTACACACAGGAAACGCTGACAGAAGCACACGGGGGAGGTAATGATTCCTGATTGTGTTAGTATCCTGTTTCTGATGTAATGGAACAGCTTTTGGTAGCATTACAGATGGACATTTCCAACATTTTGATACATGCAGATTTCCCAGCCCAGCAGCGGGAAAGCGGTCGCTCAGCGATCCTCACACACATCCCCATACAAGGGCTTTGACCACCAGCGTAACTTCATTGCAAACACCTGCAGCACCTATAGCCCTCTGTCAGACTGGTTACCTCAGGCGATAGCACAGTGTTACTGAGCTTAGTCACCACTTTCACCACAACCAACAACAGATGGAGCATGGGCAGGACTGCTGAGCTCTGCAGAAGAGCCACCCAACCATCCTTAAGAGATGATCTGAGCACCACACTTGTGCTGCACTTGGCAGTATGTCTGCAGCAAACGGGAATGTCCCTGTCACCTTGGGCTAACGAGCCTGGGTGACTATCACAGTGAAGGCTCTAACATGGGTTGCAAAAGTATGTCCATGGCACTGGGAAATTACCTGGGTACTGGCAGCTCATGTTTGTCTTTAGCAATCACATTTCTCACTGCAGTGTGACCAGGCCTTAACAGGTGAAGAGGTAAGAAAAAAATTAGTTGGGTAACCTTGGGCTTCCACACCACAGAGTGGGACTGGGATGGGAATATATAGACAAACAGCATACTGAGAGCACACTGTGCAGGATCCAATCGTGAATGCTCTGTAATCTAAGTTCTAGTGCCATGATTTTGGAATGAACTTCCCTCCCCCAGTGTTTAGCTACAAAGTGTTTGAGTAAAGAATGCTAAATTACATGCAAGTCACATTAAGAACAATCAGCCTCATGTAATAGGGAATCTAATAGTTCATAAATGAGATGCAAATTCATTTTTACGGGTGCACTATAATAAGCCAATTATTTCAGAGCTCTTCAATTATGCAGTTTCAAAAAGCTGAATTGCTTTAAATTTTTTTTTTTTAAGAAGCTTTAGGTTTTTCCATAGCTTACAAGGAAAAGAAAATATATCTGTCTTGCACGCAACACACAAAAAAACCCCACCAAACCAAAACCCAACCCCCTTGAACATCATGCCAAGTTGCAAGCAGGAGCAATACAAACATAAAAGAATAAGCCAGCTGGCAAACCACAAACGTAGCAGACATGCAGACAACAGACCTCTGTGTTTCCACCAATTACAGACACTCAGGAGCCTATCCTATAGCATGCTGGGATGAGTACCACAGTGTGCTAGATTAGCATTAGGGAATCTCAAGAGCAGCACTGATTTACCATGCCTGCAGACAGAAATGGCATTGCAGCTCGATGGCAACATCCTACCACCATCAAAATGGCCCTTTGTGACTTTTGGCACTCAAATCCTGAAAAGAAATGGTTTTGCTTTGGAAAAAGAATCAATGCTGAGATGTTCTTCCTGAACGCCCCCTGCACTGTTGTTCTTCCAAGAAACTGGGGACAGGAGAATGTAGGTGTCATTTTGGTTTAAAAAAAAAAAAACACATTCTCATTTGTGCATTGTGTGCAAAAAAGTGAAATAGTGCAAGAACCTAGCCAGGTTCTCTCTGGCCTGGATGGTAATGTAAAATGCAACCTGCAGCAATTCAGCCCTAAGTTTGACTTAATGTTTTTCCAAAGTCAAGCCCCATTTGGAGAAATTTTGCAAAATGAAAGCAAACCCACTGCCTTCCAATGGTGACACAATTTCACTGAAATCTTCATTTCTTCAATTTTATTGCTGATGATTACTTATAGGGAAACAAAAGAAAAACCAGTCCTGAAACAGAGATCACATGAAGGAGCAAACCTTTCTTTACAGTTTTATGCCTTTTTAAGGCTTTTGCTGCACTGATAGCTATATTCAGTGTTGTTCTCCAGGGCACCTCACTACTGAACCTTGGCAGCTGGTGAGACATGGCCTGCTTTTGGTGTGTGATTTTCAGGTGGGACAAAATAGTTAGAATACTATATGGGCAATTCCTATCTCTAATACAACCCTTTTTCATTCACAGAGCTACAAAACACTTTACAGGGGTGGATCACAAAGAAATTGAAAAATCACAGTTGTTTAGGTCTCGGCCACACAACAATAATGAACTTAGTCTTAATATGATCATAACGCGCAGTGCCAGCCTCCATTTCCGCTACTCGCCATCCTGCTTTATGCTGTTGTTATTACTCATATTGTGGCCTCAAGAACAAGTAATTTAGAAAAACTGTTAATACAGAACTCAGGCACTACAGCTGTATAGCCTGCTGTCCCAGCAAGGCTATAAAGTGCTGGACTCCTGCCCAATCTTTCTCGTTACCATTTAACCTTTTTCCACACAGCAAATGCACATACATTAACTGAGGAAAGGACTTCCCTTTCTGTATAATGAATAGTTGTATTTTTCAGCCTTTGCTTGCAAAGTGTTTGGACCAAATGAAATGTGCAGACAAAAGTAAAAGCACTATGAGAAATGGTAACTGCAATGTAATGTAATCTGTCCCACTCCCCCGAAGGCTGCCAGCCACTGCTGCATGGGCTACAAGGCCAGCTAGCGCCCAGGTACGCTCAGAGCTGTTTATTGGGCTCTGAGCTCTTGCCTGTTGCCCTCTTGTAGCAAGTGCAACACTGCTATCCACTGGCCTGAGTCGCTTGGTCCCTCGGAAATGCCTTCTGCTGCACCACTGGTATTCAGAGCTTCTAGTGTAGCCTCTCTCAGGGATGCTGCAACAGGAAAGCAAGAAATACATCCAGAAAAGTTAAGCCCAGTTTCATATACAGAGGCCATATCCTAGACTAAACCAATTCTTACTGCTGGAAAACTTACACAAGCTTTTAGGCACATAGGCTCTTCTTTTCAGATCTGAAACAGAAGTAGCAGACTTGAAATCTGCACTGTGCAATTGCTCTCCAGTTGTATTTAGTTTTGAAGCATGCTACTTCTATTTCAGAATCCAGGTAGGCTTACACGTTTTAAGCATGTCAGCCAGTCTAGTAAAAGATACACCCTCTACTTGGGCACCTTGCCTTAGTGCAGCTTTACCACCAAAACTGTTACATGGGTTTTTCCACCACCACAGAGATCTCTGTTTAAAGCCCTACAGAGCTACAGGATGCTGAAAAGCAGGAAAACTTCTAACTTTTCCCCCCTCCTCTCCATGCCCATTATAAGCCTTTATCAGGTTTGCTACCAAGCCTGGCTGAGCAAGGCTTGGTCTGACGTCTCTGCCAAATCTTCCCGGACAGAACATCCCGACAGATCAAGTTTCTGAGTAGCAGCAAAAGAGGCAATAAAGATAAATTATAACATAGCCTTCTACAATGTTTAAATTTTCTAGAGGTAATACAAAATTGACATCCAGATATAGAATTAATTGTTTAGCTTTGAAAATGCTTTTTGACCAAGGCTTAGAACAACGTACATCCGAGTTTGAACACATTCCTATCTAAATCCACATGTACTGTTTGCAATTGGAAAGAGATCCTCGCTTTAACAAAGACCATATTAAAAAAACAGAAATATGAAAAAAGTTGTGAAGTGTCTGACATCTGGATCAGGACTTTTGTGACTAGAGACTGCAAAAGACTCAGAGGTAGCTTTTGAGAAGGACATCACTTAGCAGAGCTGTCTTGAAAGCATAGTGTCTGAATCTGCAGCCAGTTGACCTTCTGGGACAGAATAATTTTAATAGTATTCTGGCCTTATAATGCTGTAAACTATATTGTGAATACATACATCAGTCTTGGGTAAGAAGCTTAATAATAAATTAGTTAATTTTTTTCCTTTAGCCAAAAGGCAGTGCAAGCCATAGCTTTATTTACAAAAGGTTAAACATTCCTTTAATTGGATTGCTGGCATTTAAGTGTGCAGCAGAACATCCTTCAGCAGTGTCCCTTTTATTTGTGACTGGAGAAGTGCCTAGAGAAATGCCAAGGGAAGATTTCATTTTAATAAAAAAGAGAAGCTTAAGATCCCTTTGGAGGCTTATGTTACATCTCAAAACTACCATGAACTAATGAATTTAATCTAAAAGGTCCCCAACCACAGGACTGAAGAGAAATTGCAACACTGGCGTAGCTTGACCAAGCTGACTTTCTACGCGTGTTAGCAGTTGTATCTTTGTGCTTACATTCTGTTATGAATACAAACGCACTAAGGTTTTTAGTCATTTAAAAGATATTTTTAAATCAGAAATATGGTTGCCCTATAGCGTCCTAAAGACACTTCAAAGAAGCAGTTGTGCCAGAGACTTGCACATAAATAGAGCAAAAGGAAAATCCACAGCCCTTCCTCCCCTGAGTCAGTGCTTTGGAAAAAATTACACCCCAAAAATGGTACTGCCTGGAAGAAAAATAGCCCCTTGTTGGCTCATATTGGGGTCGAGCTGAGGACCTAATTCTGCATGGTGCTGAAGCTGAGTGCACTCAGCACTACTAGGCTGAGTTATTATCTCACAGTTATTAGATGCACAGTATGGAAGTCTCCTGGGAGAGTGGCTAATGTACACTTTGCCTCCCTAGAAAGTAGGGTGGGAATTTATGAGGAAAGAAAATAGGGTCTATAAATTACAGAAAGGACCTTTAAATAGAGGTAGAGGTTTCATTACTGGAGCATGTTACTAGATGGTCAAAATTAAAAACAGCTTCTAGAAAGTGGATTGCATTTAACTTTCCATTTGGGGAAAAAGAAAAAGAGAAACAATTTCAAACACAGCCTCAATTAACTTGGCAAGTTAAAGTATGATGCCAAGTTTGCATCAACACAGTAAGTGACTAACATGTAAGTTTTCATCCATCAGGTACCTCTACTTTAACATTTCATTTTGCTTTCTAAAATGTGATAATTAGAACATTGCCTTAACACTGCGATGGATTTGAGAGCCAGAATCTACCTATTTTACTAACACCTTAGAGAGTATGAGTCTCTAATGCCTGTGCAATGGTTGAGCTCCAATACGCTACAGCTGAAGAGCCATAAGAGAGAAGAGGTACCGCTGGAGAATGTGAGCAAGGAAAATCCTACCCCAAGACTTTCCTAACTCTGCTGGGATAAAGTGCAGCTGCCAGCCTTCCCCACCTACAGACCACCCCAAAGTCTTGCACTCATCAAACCTCTAATCCCAACCTCTAGTCCCTTCCTTGTGAGGAAGGACTCTCCAGGTATGAAGTTTTGCCCCTTACTGTACCTACAGTCTTAAGTATTTCAACATAAAGAACAGCAGTAGTGTGGGGCATCCCAGCTCTTTACTCACCAGATACCCATATTCCCAACAAGCACCAAACAATCCAGGGGAAACTTTCCTACCTTAAGAGATTTCCAATGTTGCTTTACAGTTTAAAGTCACAGCTCCCAGCGCTTAGCTGTGACGCTCCCATTTAATGAAAAAGGGAGTACTATGCCTTTGTGGTGATACAGAAAAGGTGGAGAACTAACTATGAATACTCTAACAATCCAGAAACCAGAAGGCATATCAAAAGAATCCACAATTGCATTAAAGCAATAGTTCATTATTTTCAAGTCACTAATACAGTTTTTAGAAATTTGCAGTTGGCAACCCTGACCTTTCCAATTCCATCATCATCCTTGAAGGGAGGAAGTCTCACCAGTCCCAAAAATCAAGATGCAGGTTTCTTTCCGCCACAGACCTTCAAATAGAGCTGATGGCACTCAGACCTTCTTGGAGTGGAAGAATCCAAATTCAGACAGAACACTTGGCATTCATGTGCCTATTCCATCACGCTGCTGCTTGAAAAGATATCCAGAGAAAGGAAAAAAAATACTTCAAGTTTTGAAAATTTGGAATGGTGTTTCACTCCAAATTGTCAATTGTTTTTAATCATGGATACAACCTTTAAAACTACTCAAGACAGAAAGAAAATGTCTCATTTAAGGTTAGGCAAAGCATTCATTCAGCCTCAAAAACAATTTTTTCCCCTTAATTTTGTTTTCGCAATCATTCTAAATCAACACTTCTGGTTTGATCTGGAACAAAAACAAATCTTTAACAAGACAATTATGCGTGCAGGGTTTATCCTGCTGTCCAGCCGTAATTCCACATCCAGCTCACCGAAGTGGCAGCTTCCTTCTTGTGGGATAAGTCAATGGAAAAAAACCCTGGCAATATCAGTTCAGTTTCTTCTATTCTGTAGCCACATATTTGTCCTTTAAGTCATGATTATTTGACTCTAGTCACCACACTCTGTATTGGATTTTTACATTTAACGAGGTTGCAGGCTGCTGCTTTTCACTATTATCCTTAATCAAGTTTTATTGATTACTGGGACGCAGCATCAGTGGAGAGAACATTACAAACAAATGGAAAAGCTGCCCAGAAGCTACTGGTAAGCTTTTTGTGTTCTAGGAAAAAAAACACCCAATGTTAAAAAATAATGTCATTGCCTCTCCCATTCAATCCTGTGTACTCCTTGCTGTGCACTCCCTGCAAGATATTCTGATGATTCTGCATCATATTATAGCCCTGTAATCCTGACACTCCCTTGCTGAAAATCTGCTCGATGTGGAGAGACTGACTGTGCATGTATGCAGATGCTGAGCAAAGAGCTAGAGGCAGGAGGATCACTCATTCTCAATTTGATGTGGGCAGGTAAAAAACGTGTTATCTTATACAGCCCTTCTCCCACTCAGACAGAAGGAAACGTGCAGAAGGCTGAAGGAAAGGTTTGTGAAACACAAGGGTTATTTTTGTTGCAGTTACCTATAACCAACTCAATCATCTAAGAGTTAATGGCATAGAAATCACCTGGCCAGGTACTATCATAGGTAACATGCTTGCAGAAAATTAACAAATCAGAAAAAGTCACCAGTTATTCTCATTTTGGGGGATTAAAGTGTATTTAGTATTCTACATTAAAATCCATGGGCTAAATCAGCTAAATTATAAATCCTTCATGAATGGCAGCATCTGTATGCTGCATCAAGGTAATGCTAGAACAGAAAATAAGAGAATTGGGGAATTTAAGATACACAATATAGTTGTGCCTGATGGATTGAGCTAATTTAAAAAAAATCTCTGCTAGTTCTTAAATGTTCATTATTATTTAGAACGGATGTTTGAATGAAAGCAGGGTGACAGCAGTGACCCATACTGACACATGCATTTCCATGAACAGCGTCGTAAAAGGAAATGAGTTTGTTTGCAAGCCAGGATCCCATTAAACACTGCAACCCGTTAAGATACAGGCCCTATATCATATTATCACACCATTCTTCAAACTCTTCCCGTTCTTTTGTAAGTAAAAATTGCAAATTCCCAAGACAGTTCAAAGTAACCAAAGAGTTACTGCTACTCTACCTCTACCACTTTCAACTCTTCTCTTTATTAAGGATTACTTTTGCCATGGGATATTCTGTGCCTTGTAAAAACATCCTTCAAAGAAAGCATAGTTGAACTCTTGATTTCTTGATTATAAGATTCCCTACTGTACTGCGTAAGATTAATGACTAATTGTTTTCTATGAAGAACAAACACATAACAGAGGGTTGTCTGCACAGGGTGGAAAAAAATCTTCCTTAATTTCATGTAATTTATGTCTCTCATGCCATGAAGGAAATGGATCTCTCCCTGTGCACCTAAGTAGAGCTACACAATTAATAGTCAAGAAAAGGAAAACGTAACTCTAAATTTCTCCTTCATGCAATTACAGTGACCTAAAAAGGATAATCATTTCTATGCAGTTCAGAATGACCAACCATTACAGGAGATAAAGTAGCCAGGTTTAAACAAAGAAACCAACTCTACCACAAACTTGAGTACATGTTAAATATACCAAAACCCATGACATTATGTTGATTATTTCATCCACCTCTACCCCCTTTCTTAAGCTTCTGGTTGTTGTTCTGAAGAAAAGAAAATGCTTTTATTCTGTATTGCTTGCAGATTGTAGATACTACGTGTTCCTTCCTGTGACACTGTTGGATGGAGATGACGTTACCCAAAGGGGGACACAGGTTAAGAGGAACTGGCTGATACCACTTACGCTGAGGGCGGTGAAACACTGGAACAGGTTGCCCAGAGAGGTGGTGGATGCCCCATCCCTGGAAACATCCAAGGTCAGGCTGGACGGGGCTCTGAGCAACCTGATCTAGTTGAAGATGTCCCTGCCCACGGCAGGGGGGTTGGACTAGATGACCTTTAGAGGTCCCTTCCAACCCAAACTATTCTATGATTCTATACGGCTCATATTGCCATACTTCAGACAGCAGCTTACATGGACACACCCAGCCTAGATTTAAACTACAGTGTGAGAAGCACTTGTGGAAGACAGAGCAACATAAGAGCTCCCCGCCACTACAAACCTGGCACTGAGCAAACAACCAGCGTTAAGCCCTGTGTAGGCAGTGTAGCCCTGCAAGGTACCCAGCCCAGATCCATCAGTGCAAGCCCACAGCCACACTCTGTCTGGGTATGTAGACAGGCTTAGAAATCTGAGAAGGCAGAAGATCGTGTACGGTTTGGAGACCAGTGCAGTCTTTGAAGGTCTTGTCCTACACTTGGACGTCTTATAATTAGGGACTACCCAGCACTGCAAGCAAAGAGCATCTTGCTCACAGTTTTGCATTACCTGGTAATACAGGTCCCGATCCTCTCCTGGATCTCCCTAGTGCTTCTGCAGTGGAAGTGATATGTCTGAGTTTCATTAAACGGGGGACATTTTTTAGCTGTCCACATCATGAGAGATAGCAAGGCAGAGCTTAATCAGGCATGGACTGTGAATGTTTTCCAGCTGGTACCACTCATGCTCAGAGCTAGATTATTTTGTTACATTTCTCTGCCCTTTGTTACTCTTTGTTCAGAGATGGTGGGATAGAATTTACCATATCTTTAAACTGTCATTTAGTGATACAGCTGCAATGCTCATGTACTTATCTTCTGGGTTGCAGCTTTTTTTTTTCTGCTTTGTTTTTCCTACAACATACATGTATTAGTAGCTTTCTCTTGAATTTGCTTTTTTTTATGTGTGCATTAATTCCTAAATTACAATGTGTCATATCCTTTCAACTGCTCATGAATATCTTTGTAACTATGATATTTTATGGCAATTTAACTGTAGACATTACAAATAAAATTATCAGCTAAAACCAAAATGATTAGTAAATGAAGATAAATGCTGTAAATTAATCACCATTTCATTCATTGTACCAAGGTTTTAAATTTTCATGTTAATATAGCAGATGCAAATTGTTGAGGTGAAAATAGTTGTAGCAATTTTATCTATACAAAATATCAGTCCTTAAACACAAACAAAATAGAGATTAGAAATTTTTAGCTAACCTTTCAGTCACACATACCTTCACAGAACAATATCCATTTTTTAGCAGATACTTGCCAAATCGCCACACAACAGTTATTCTGTCAGTTCCTATTCTTTGATTTTTCGGTTGATGTGTCGAGGAGCGTACTAATGACACAGCATGCACTGCAGCCACTGCTTCCTTTGGTTAGATTTGAAAGATTAAAACTCATTTGTGTGCAAGACTTGTTGGGGCAGGATACACTGTTCCTTCTGAGTTTATGCAGCATTTGACACAAGGGACAGGTCCTCATTTAAAAAAGGGGCCTTAGATGCAAAGAGAATATTTTCTTCTGCAAAATAATGGAGGGAAATCTTTTAATATTAAAAGTAACGGATGTGTAACCTGACACCCTCTAACACAAAACACACACACAAACATATTCCTCCCATGTCCAAATACAGAAGCACACACACTCCCTCCACATTTCAAATTATACAGCATTGGCTCAGCTAGACAGAAAATGTGCAGGGTTACTCCCAGACAAAGATTAATCTTTCTTTGATATATTCAATACTTCACATGCTCCACATTATCTGGTGAGTATATATGCCTTGCCTTCAAGAATGTGATGTACTATGCCATACATCATCGTCTAATTTATTGAGTGCACCTCTGCAGCATGCACTGTACATCCCTGCCCAGGGTCAGGATCACATGCCAATCTTCAGCCTTGTTTTTCCCAGCCCTCAGACTCCTCCGAGTGCCAATACTGCCATGGTCTGTACAGCCAGCTCTGTTCACACCGCTCACCTGCATGGTCCAACACTGCTTTTTTCAGAGCAGGTGTACAATCAGCATAAGGCTGAACCAGAAACAACCCATGACACTCATCAAAAGCAATAACCTGGGAAAATCATTAAGTAATAGGCAAGATGACACCCCAGCAGGAGCCACTAGAACAAGCAAAGCACCTGGATCTACATGCTCAGACACTGGCACCCAAACACAGACTCTCCTGGCTTTGTTACAGAATGAAAATCCAGCTGGGGCAGTTGAGTTTTCCATTTGCCATACTCACCTACTTTTATGACAGCTGTCTTTTAAAGATGAGGAAGTTGAGAGACAGAAAGATGACCCTGACGCACCCAAATTAGCTTCATCTTCAGAGAGACTTCCATGGAAATGGAGCAGAACATGCTTCTCGTTTCTACACCAGATCCTCTCAAGACACCTGCTGTGCCCAGCACTCTTCCAGCATCGGAGTCACAGGCCAAGAGGTGCTAACAGCCTATGTGGTTAGAAATGGGAGGAGGGAAAAATGAACAGATATAAATACAAATTTCTTCTATGTGCAGTTCAGTTTGTAATATTGAAGACCTGGGGCTTCTGCAGAGAAGCAGCCTGGAGTAATGCCTTACAGTTCTTTGCTATAACCACAGAACAATTCGCCTTGTGTCATGTAATGGACATAATGCATAATGGTGTGATTAAAAAGACTAGCCCCATGTCTGCCTCTTTCTTCAGTGTACATACGAGCATTGTCGTCTACAGCTGCACTTAAATGGAAGCATGCTGCATAAATATTGATACTTGCTGTGATTAATATTGCTATTTATATTAGCAATGAATTGGGTTCACATAAAAATAATTAGCACAGCATGCCTGGGTATTATTTGCTCCTAATTATATCACAGTTCATTTCACCAACAGCAATGTGTCACCAAGTCAATAACAACCAATGATTAATACACAGAATGTATTACCTTAAAATAATACTCTGTGTAACTCCCTGTGTTATGATGGAATACTATTAGGAAGTCTCTGGATAATTGCTTCAGGTGAGTTCCTGACTAGAGTTACTAATACTAACATAAATTGCAAATGCAAGGATAAAAAAAGGTTTTACTCAGCGTTTTTGTTTGTTCATTTGCTTGCTTTTATTCTTTTTTCCATTATTTCCTTTCACACATTGAGAGTCAAGGGTGACTGAGCACACCAAAGCATCAGTGCTACCATTCTGCAACTTGTCACCCCAGCAGTCCTACCACTCACTCTGGGAGCAAGTGGGTGTCATTCAAATTACCCCATTACAGAGCAACCAGAGCCCCTCCATCTTTACCCCTGAGAGCTCTAGATACACTCTTAGAAAACACCTCGCAGAACAGACGGACTCAGGCAATTACATCCCAATCATACCACCCAGGCTGCAGCATAAATATAACAAACATATAATAAACCCAGCCAACAAAATCATCCCCAGAGTCCGCCTCCTACATCTGCCCAGCCTCACTCATCTCCCAACTCCCTTGAGCAAGTCATTTAACCACTCTCTTTGCCATCTGGAAAGCTGGGACATTGCCGCTGCTACAGTATTCACAGGCTATCAGGAGATTTTGTTTACTGGAGTTTGTGAATAAAACTGAGATTTTGGGATGAAATGAGTTGTCACGGGCTCTATTCTGCAAGATGCTGGCTCTGGCCTGGATCCAGCAAAGCACTTAAGCACTTGGTTATCCCTTAAAAAAGTAGAGCAACTTCTCCCACTAACTGTATCACAGAAAATATATTCAAAAGAGCTTAAAAAATAGCTTAGATGAAATAGGGCAATTTAATACAAGTGCTGATTGCAAGGCACAAGAAGAATGGTTTCTTGTTGTTCTCAAGAGCAGCGTTTTCACTTTTGGCTTCTGATGGCACCTGCAACATTTAAACAGATGAAAGTGGCCACGTGTCAAAGTTGGAATCAAAAACTTTGAAGGATAGATTCACAGATTGTTTTACGACAGCAAATACAAACTTCTCTTTGCTCATCACTTATTAGTTAAGACAAACTTGGATGTAAGTTAATACTTCTTGCCAATATCTGTCATACATACAGCCAGCTAACGAATACTAAATATCCCACTGTATATTGCACACCCATAAATCAACGCAGCCAGTATTAACATACTTAGCATCTTTATGGTGTGCTACTGCCCCCATGTGTAATAAACATTCCTAACAGTAATCCCAGAACTGAAAAATGCTATCTTGGTTTTCATTATCGCAGAGCTAGTGGAGTGTCAGAGATAAAATAACCTCATTCCCTGCAGCTGAAAAGCAAATGAAAAATCAGGTGAATATTTTAGTGTCTGACTTTTTCTTAACCTGTTAATGACAGGACAGCACTGTGCTTTCTCATTTACTCCACAATAACTTCATACATCTTGGACAGACATTTGTAACAATCTTGTTGCAGCATAGAAAACAACAGATCTTGAGACACTTGGGCTGAGATTTTTCAGAACAGTTCAACTCATATTTAGGTACAAAAATAATCAAAATTTGAAAGTTTTCAGTACATTAGTTCAAGTGCTTTTGAAAAATTTATCCGAGAGTGTTATTCTCAACATTTTATAAAGAATAAGTCTCTAGAAAAAATGAGCTTTTAAACTTGATGCTCAGCATTGTGCAGAGCCTGGCAGAGCTCTAGAAATATCTCAGTGATGGGTACAAATACCCAACAGGAGAGAAAAAAATATAATTCATCACAGAAGTGGCAGAAACTCTCAGCTCTGATCCATCTCTGTGTAGCAAAGGTTTCTCTCCAAGCAGAAAACAAAACCAGTTTCCTGTCCTGTCAGACTTTTCAGCTGCTGCTCATCCAGCGATCTCCATCTGCAGACACAGCTAAAAGTCAAAATCCAGACAAAGTCAAGGAATCAAAAAAACCTCAAGGAAAAAAATGACCAGGTCAATAATTTTATTTTTATTTCAACCAAAACCAATACTTCTAGCCTTAAATGTTGGTAACAATGTCAAATAACAACAAAGAAGACCACTTCGTCATTTTGAAAATGTTAAAATAGGGCATATTGAAATCAATCCAAAAAGGAAATTACTGCAAAAAATCCACTACCTTCTCTCGCCTACAAATCCAGTTTTATAATCAGCATTTTTTGATTAAAAACAACATAATGGCAAAAATTTTCAACAGCTGAACTTGGTACCTTGAGAAATGGGCTACTCAGCAAATACTTAATTTAATTTATGAGAAGAAAGATGAAGTGGCTAAAATTTGCTTCGCTTACTTTCTAAACACCTATCTCTCCCACTTAATGTAAATGAAAGCCCATGCTCCCACATCTGCCCCAGCTCCGCTGCCAAGCCGGTCTCAGCGGGCTTGTCCCCAGCACTGGCCTTGCAAGCCAAAGGGCAAAGGGGACAGGGACACATCCCATATTTAGAGCATCACTTGGCTCCCACTCCTGGGAGATTGGCACAAGCCATGTGCCAAACGTGTCAAACATGGTTTGTGCCAATCTCCCAGGTGCAGTCCCATTTTCAACATATTTTTAATGAGTTGGGAAGCAGTACACAGCAGCTGTCCTCTCCCTCCAGATTCCCAGGATTTAAGAGCATGAACTGCTATCACTGGAGCTGAAGCTTTGCTGTTGGGGTTATCACTCTGGCCGACTGCACTTACTAGATCAGCCAAGGCAGTGCCAGTGTGCAAGGGCAAGTGTTTGACAAGTCCCTGTGTCCCTGATTTTTCTCAGGACACAGGATGACCCATCTCTTATTCCCGAATCATAGGAACTTGCCTTTTTTCCAGCAGAAGATGGGGACTGACGAATCCTTTTTTGCATTTGCGATCCTTTTCAAAAAGGAATCGGACCACTTGCACTGTCTTTTAATTGAGTCCACAGAGCCCTGGGCATCTATGGGCTTGTTTTAAGGGAGCCACAAAAATAACTAAGAAAATGAAAGTTTATTTACCCACAGGCTGTAGAGTAACTTACACCTACACAGGAAAGCTCTTAGAGGTTACACTGGAAAAGAATGAAAAACATTATTCTACTAAAATAGTCTCATATCCTCAGTTCAGGCCATGGGGGAAGGTCTTTAACAGTCACTATAACTGAGTGCTTCAGTGTCAGTATTCCGAGAGTGAGCCCCCCAAGCTAGGCCTCTGGAAGTATTGCAATAACTACTATATCTGGAGTTAATACTATATAAACTTATGTTGCAGCTATTTTGCAGGAGAATACAGAGTGTGAGCCCCAGACAGGTTTCACCAGAAATGGTTGTGCGTCTCACTGCCGGCTCACCAGCACCTTCCAGACTGGTTTGACTTGCAATAGACCAAAGAAAGCAGAGGTTGGTCCCAGCCTCACATCTCCTACTGCTTATGCCAAAGGCATAAAAGACACGAAAACAGGCACATTTTAAAGCTCCAAAACAGAATCTCATCTTCTGGCCAGCTCTAACCTTAGCTATGTAGTATCTCAGATGGCAATGGGCTTTTCTGTGCCCTTTCCAACTAGCAGGAATATTCCTCTCTATTCCCATTTCACTTGTAGACTCTACCTTTCAAGATTAATTAACCCTTTGATGGCAAGATTAATTTCCCAATGAAAAGTACACACCTAGAGAGAGTCAAAGTAATAACAAAGACCAACACGTCTGCCAGGTAGAAGTAGCTGCACAACAAAGCCCGATGGATTGCTGCAGAACATTTCAGGGTATTCGGTCCACTGCCTCCATCGTTCAGACACACGTATAGCAGGAAAGACAGATGATATATGGTTACCCACAGAACTTTAACAACACATTCAGGTTTATGAAAATATGCAGGCTAAGCTTTTTCAGTTTTCTTTTTTTTTTTAAATAAGATATTTTCCACTAACAAAACTGATTTTTAAGTATGGAACAGTCATTTGCCAGGTTTTCAAAGCCATCTGTTTTCAAAGCCTACCTTCCTTGTTGTTTACCACAGGCTGTCTTTTAAGTATGACAGTCATTTGCCAGGTTTTCAAAGCCATCTGTTTTCAAAGCCTACCTTCCTTGTTGTTTTTCACTTTCTATTTTTTTAAACAACCTCCACTGGGATTTCACATATCACATATTCACATACCTCATTATGCAAAATCACTACTTATGCATTCATTCCAGCACTTGTCTAACTAATCTGCACTCATAACACCTTCTGTAGAAGATGCAGCATCCCTCTTCAGAGGCTGCAGATCAAAAACAAGAGTAGCTGGTGTCATAGCAAGACAAAACATAGCCTCCTGTGTATTACTGTTGTGATACAGGCCTAATCCAAGACTGCTTGGAGCTGCTAAAGTATAGTAAAAAAATATCATATCACAAGAGATTTTGTATCATATGCAACATAAAAAGCATCTATTTTTAATGTCGAGACTTATGCTTTTCTTTGTCAAGAGGATTCTAAGTATTTTGGTCTCACAGTGCTCACCCCTGGCAATCCGACGAGCACCCTCAACCCTCCTCTGAAGTTCCTCATGACCTGCTGTTCGGTTCATCCCAGGCACCACATGCTTTTCTTGCCAGCTTTCCATTTGTAACAGGCAGTCCTAACATCTGACAGAGCTTAAGCTGCTGTTTACAGCCTTCCTCTGCCTCCTGCTCCACCCTCCCTCCAGATACGTTCGTATAATCAGCGGATCATTGACAACAATAGACCTTCCGAACTGCTCTGGTCTATCGTGTCAAGGCCTGCTTGGGGACCCTTTAACCACACATCATTGATACAATCCATCACATTAAGAGCTTGCTGGGGGATGCTTTAATTCACGGATTATTAACACAATAGACTATAATGTCTGGTACCATTATGGCTGTCTGTGTCACAGAACATCCTCAGGTAGGTTAAAAACCAAGGAGAGGGAAAAAGAGAGGAAAATAAATTCTCTTTATTGGGATATTAGATTCACTGTATATAGTGTTCTCCAAATAATTTTTAAAAAAATCAGAATTTATTAACATTATTTTCTTAAAAATAATTCAATAGCTCACCTTCCTTGGAAAATGCAGCTACTATCTCTATTTGTCTGTATATTGCAAAATTTGAGAGCTAAATGTAAATGTAAAACTTGCCATTCTTACATCTTTAAAACATCACAGCTGCAATGACATTGCTATGGTAAGATTTAACTCTAAAATTCACTAAGACAAAGTGACTTTAAATGATGTTTATTTTACATGGGGAAGCAAGGAGAATTCCTGTTGAGCAAAGCACAAGGGATTGAAGGTAGCAATAGAAAAAAGGGAAATTTCATGGTTGAGTTAGGATTTCCCAGAAAAAATAAAATACATCAGTCCTATAAAAGACTTTTCACCTGTGAAACTGAAAGCATTTTCTGAGTGAGGTAAGCATCACATCACTATCCCATTTCACACATGAGAAAACAGAGTTTGGAAATTAAACGAGGGGTGGACCTTTCCAAAATGTGGACGTCCAGTTCTGGCTGCACCTGTACGTGCACACATCACAGCCCTCCACCCTGCTGCCCTTCGCTGAATCTCCTACCCCGGGATGCTATTACATCGGAGTCTCAAAGCACTCCTTAGGCTCACTCCTTTTGTGTAACACAGCAGCAGCAACACGTTCCAGGATCAGGGACTTCCAGGTTGGAGCCTCACTGGCAAAGGTCACGTGAAGAGAAGCTGCCCGCTTAGACAGTCATTGGCAGCAAAACAGAGGCAGAAAACAAGGGCTTGCTGGAGGTGGTTTTAAAAGTCAGATATGAGACACAGCCAGCAGTTTGGGAGGCTGTGATTTTACCTAAAACTGCATCCAGCAGGGTCCAGACAGCATTGCCACAAATCTGTCAACATCTCATAGCAGCCTCGGTGCCCTGAAAAATGGGCTTTTGTGGAGTGATTGCTCATGGAGTGAGACTCCAGAAGGGAACTACCTGTAATATCCATGCTCATATCTCGTAGCACGACAGAAACAAACCCAGAATCAGTATGTGTCTTTCTTTGTGTCTTTGTTTTCCTTAGACACAAAATGGAAATCATCCCATGCACTCACTGTTGCAAAACATTTTATGGTTAAATATGCTTTTCTTTATAACAGCCTTTATATCAGGAAAGATTGAATTTATATAGCTGCATTAGCACTTTTAGATTCTATGTAAGAAAAAAAAGATTCACTTAAACCTATTTTTTTGGAAACACTAATTAAGTTTGTATACACCTGTATTATACATCTCCACTATAGCATAAATCACTTTCTTTTCCCTGCATTTGCTTTACTTGGCTGGTCTGTTGTTCTTGCCGGTGCAAGTTCAACAAGTACTTGCATTTTGCTAGATGAACACCTCTTTTACTGTTGGCTGATACAACTCTGCCAGCACAAATGTTCACAGTAACAGCTCTAAATGCTTGATCTGCCTTGTACACTTATGAAACGTGTCAGGCCCATCACTAGGATTAAACACTGTCATGCACTAACATCAGGAGACGGCAGGTATGGATGAGGATTATGTTGGGGTAGGCACTGGATAAATACGGAATAAAGAGCAGGCCTTGCACAAAGTTGTCCAAATGATTTATATGAATGCCAGCTACAAATAGGATCAGATTAACTTTCAGCTTCGGTAAATACTAGTTCCACTGGAACCAAATCCTCTGCTTCTACAGACTCTGCTAGAAATAGCAGGCTAGCTATCCAAGATGCATTACAATTACAACACTTAAGAATAGTGGTTGGGTGGCCCTAGGGCAAAACCCCATCAGTTTAGATTACAGGTCAGATAGCTAGCACAGACATGTTAAATGTTTATATTTAAACTAATACACTCTCATCAGGAACAGTTCTATTCTTCACTGCACAGCTAGTTTTCAAAACAGCACAGAGCAGCAGAAACCATCTTAGCACTGTTCTTAACTATTCCTTTTTAGCTCGCTCATGATATAATTTAGAGAACTGCTAGAACAGGAATCAGAACTGCATTAAACAAACACAACGGAAGTCAAGCTGCTGGCGACAAACATTATATAAAACAAACATCCTATTAAAAAAAATTATACACCTGGTGTCGGGATCCTCAGCTCAGTGCTGTCAGAAGTGTTAAAACAGCACGCACTGTGATGCCACGGGGGATGAGCACACAGCTGGGACCCCAGGCGACCCAAACACAGAGGCCACAGCAGCTGGTTAGGGCTCTGACGGAGGTGTGCGCTCTGCATTGACCAACTCTCAGAGGTGTACTTACCCAAGACGCAGCTACTCTTCCTCAAGCTGCTGGTTCAATGGGAGAGAGAGACTTTGACAAATGTGCTGCACCGCACGTCCCATTGCTCCCCTTCGCATCGGGCAGATCCTGCCTCTCTCCTGTTCCACAAACACTTTTGCTTAAGGCAGGGGCAGCAATAACCAAGTAAGGTGCCAGTCACCGTAACAGGGCTGCCGGAACCTACCCATTTTGATCATAAAGTGGCCAGGGGAGGGAGGAGCATCCCTCAAATGTACTGTTGGCACTACAGCAATGGGAACTTTTTTTTTTTTAAGAGTTTAATGTGCAATTCCTGTCAACATCTATTTAACAAGCACTCACTCCCCATTTCCTCTTTGACCTCTAAAGCACTCCTCATTCCAATATTTAAGCACCACACTAAAACAAAATATCAAAGGGTCCAAACTATAGCACAGAAGATAGATATAAATATCTGTCCTTTTGCTTCTAATGGAGCTTGAAATTAACACCACTTTTCTATTTCATCACCATTTTTCAGAGAGTTTAAATTCTTTAGGACAAGGACCACTTCCTCTTCCTCCTAGGTCTGCACAGTGTGAGGCTAAAAGATGGGTCTTGGCTACTGCAGAGATGATCAGAGGAGACACAAAAACTGCTTACAAAATACTGCCACAGCGGGAAGCACAGAGAGTATGCAGGAAATATTTAATACATACTTATAAATGGAAAGATAGTTCTCTGCAGTTTTTAACCATTTCCAAGCAGGGTAATCTTCAGTACACTACTTTAAAAATCTTCATTAAATAATCAAGTGGTAAAGATTAAGCTAGAAAATGCAGTTACTGAGCAAACTCCAAGAGACAGGATTACAGATGAGCCTTAGAATTAAGTCTGACAGCAACCATTGGGGAGAAACCAGATAAAACATTTCGCTCACCTATGGTTTGTCTTCAGGGCTGTTTTGGCTCCCATGACCACAAGGCCTAACAGCCTCCCCATCCTACTGTGTACATCCTCATACTCAGCTAGAAGAGCTTCCGATACCATTTTGCAAATGGAGAAACTAATAAGATTATACTCTGCTACACTGATCCAACCTACAGTAACACTATGACACCTCTCCTACATGTATTCGGAAAGCACAGGAGATGGGGAAGTTCTCAAAACCCTTAAAGTACATAGGGAGCTCAAGTCCCACTGAACATCAGGATTTGTGCTCTCAAGTCAGATAACTTGTTTTAACTACAGCCTTGAAGGGGCTACTCTGCCCCAAAAAGGTTGCCAAAGCCTCCTCTGCTCCTACACTTCTCTCGCAGCCAGCCTAGTCAATATGATGTGAGCTAAAGACCACCTACTACTTACACTGTTCCACTTACCCGCATGTTTGGGGCTAGCTTTTCAAAATCTCAAGGACGTACATCCAAAAGCTTAGAATCTAATCAAAATCTCATAAGTCAACATTCTTAAAGAAACTAATAAAAAAAAAAAAAAAAAAAATAAGATGCTACCCTGGTTCCCCCCCCCTTTTTTAAGGAAAATTTAAAT
>NW_008795034.1:3039009-3042588 GCF_000699145.1 Aptenodytes forsteri
CTCTAAAAAAAAAAAAAAAAAATCAGTATTCAGCAATCTTTCTTCCCTGGAAAAGTCTAAAATCAGAGAAAGTGCTCCCTGATTTCTCTTTGCAAAGCACGATCAACCAAATCTAAAGACTCCTGGATACATTGGTGTGGGTTAGTTCACAGAGACAAGATACCAGCACTAGTAGGAAGCATTTGTGACTCGCTGGAGAAACCTTGCGGCAAAGGGGTACAGTGCATCTGATGTGCTCATTTTCAATACCAATAAACACCGTGGTTTCATAACAGCCCTTCAGAGTCTTCCGGTGTCAGAAACCTGGCAACAAAACTGAACCTGTGACGTGTTCATCTTTAAATCTTGACATCATAGGAATTTATTAATCAGACAGATGTGGGTTTAGATTAATGTTTTTGCCCCAGTTTAGTTCTAGAAATAAGTGGTCTGAAACTGCCAGCATTAATATGATTGCTTTATTGTGTAGTTTAAATTTGGATTTTGCAGCAAAGCTGCAGAGAATTTAATTGACTCCCTTTATAGCTTAACTCTCAGCTACAACATCAATATTAGAAGAGGAAACGACATTTCTAATTTAACTTAATTTTTAAAGAACATGTTTCTGTAACCTTTGGTACGTAATATCTTTTTATTTTAATTGAAAAACATCTCTTTTAAGTGATAAAGTAGGCTAATATGAAAGCTGATATTCAGTTAACCCGTATTTTCAAAGTAAACAAGCCCTTTTTGCATAAATGGAGGCCATCAGTCAGCTTTGGTCTAATTCCTCTGAACTCAAAAATATTACTCCAGAAAGGAAGTAATTAGAAAACATTTTATGCAGATTTGAATTGGGATCTTTATGTAGGCAAAGACAGTTGCTGTCACCACAAACCATGCTACCAGCACATGGAGTTCTCTCGATTTCAGAGGCTGTGGGCATATTTATGATTTTTAAAAAGCCAACATTCTACCCTGGGATTGGAAGCTATATGTTAGCTGACTTCAATTAAAATATTTAAGCTTGGGTTTTAAATCATGCTAGCAGCTCAAGCTCAGATTCCTTGCTTCTAAGGTTCTGGTCCCATGTGAATATGTAATGCACCATGATAAAGAACAGGGAAGCAAAATCAGAACATATGTGATTTAAAAGGCACATTGCAACCATTTTAAAACCAATTATCTCTTCTCAAAATACTAAAGAAGGGAGAAAACCTCCCACTCTAAAGCTTAACTGGACTCCATCCAGAGCCCTTAGCCCAGGAATTCAAACCATGAATGTTGTCCTTTTTTTAAAACCCGAACTTCTTGTTAAGTTTGATTTCTCCTAGCTACATTCTTTGAGTTAAGATGGCATCCTTAAAATGGATATTTAATGAACATAACATGAAGTAAGTTCACATCAAGTTTTGATGAAAAATACTAGTCTAACCTTTTCTATGCTTTTCCAATTACTTCCTCTCTCAGTTCCAATTTTCTCTCCTTTATTAACAATCACCTTTAAATAAGGTAACCATAGCAATGCTTTCCAACCTTGACGTCTTCTGTTTAGTTTCCTTGAAGAAGTCACAACATAATTTTCATCAGCAACTCTTATGACAAACTTAATTTGAAGACTGAGACATTATTTCAAGTAAGTTATGAGAGAGAGGGGGTTTCCGCAGAAAATAATAATTTACCTTTAGCTTTAAAGAAATAGAATGTACAGCGTCTGTTAGTACAACGTTCTTACCTCAATATTGGAGCTGATTTGAATTCTCCTAAACTTTTTTCAGTCTGCTGACATATACAGAAAGTGAACCAGAATGAGAATTTGAATTCTGTTTTCCATTAGCAGTTCCTTAATGTCTGTGATAGGACAGAGCTCATAGGGTCACAGAAGACACTATGCCCAGGTACTTCCCACATACTCATGACAACAAGTCAGCAAAAACAAGCTTGAAAGATCAGTACACCCTGGCACAAAGGCTAAAGGGGTCAAAGGATTTTATTAGCCATTTCATTGGCTTTGAGAAAAATGCAAAGACCTCTAGCAGTAACTACATTAAATAAAAAAAATTAAAAAAATCAATTCAGCTGAATTTTTTCAGAAGTGGCATAAGGTGGATCACATATTAACTCTCCTTCCACATGGCTCCCTGCACCACGCAGAATCTGAGGTTTGAGGGAGTCTTGCTTTGTCTTAGTCCTGGCTACACATACGTACTCTTTACAAATCCATTATGCAACATGCAGTATCTATAATTGCAATCTTACTTAAAAATTGCATTCCCAACATAAATTTTGACCAAAAAAACGCTTAACATTCTACCCTACAGAGTACACCGCACAGCTCAAATGTACCAGATATTTCCACCAAGAATGTTTTGGATTAAACTATAATAGTGGAAATGCCATCTGGGGAAAAAGAAAAAGTAATTGTAACAATATAGAAATCTTTGTTTTATTTAAAGACACCTTGCTGGTTACCTCCAAACTAAAGGTTACCACGCAAATGTATAAACATTCTTCAGTCTTCTTTTTATTCCCTTGAGGCTATATCAGTCCCAGCACACAGTCCTTCTGGGTCTCAGACATGGTCCTACACAAACCGAACCATCATTTCAGTTCTGTATCGATTCACGAACTGGACTCCAGCCTACTGCTACTGGCCATAATGCAGAAACTCTTCCTCTCCTACAGGTGGTATGTTGTTAGGTCATACAAACACCTACACTCAGATCTAACTTAAGCCATTGTCTTTGCGAACTGCTCATGTACATAAATTAACTTGTGATCAAATGCATGCAGACCAGGACCTGAGAATCATTGGTTGTGCCCAAGAAAAATTAAATTTAAGTTAAACAGGCACTATTTCCAGCATTAATGTTGGAAAGATGGACCCACTGCATGTTTTAGTACTCTTTTCACCTGAAATTATCGATAGTATCACATTATCATTCAAATCTTTCTACAAAGAGTCTTTACTGACCTCTAGAAGATCCCTCTTTAGTTGTACTCTTATCCTTCAGACCAGTCACTTCCTTCAGCCACAGGATTCTTCTACACACTTAGAGGCCTCCTCTCTAATCAGATTACTCATCACAGTAATCTAAAATCCACTGAAAGTAGTAGGCTTTGTGCAGTCTTTTTGCAGGCTTTGGATCAGACCACCACACTGGCAGCAAAACCTGTATGACATATTTGATAGTCTGGACAAAATTTTCTTGTAGTTTTTCCGAGGGAAGAGAGATCCAATGGCTCTTTCCAAAGGGATTTGTTTCTCACTCCTCCTAGTAAGACGCTTACTACTGTGTAGGCTGCACAAAATATTTTGCTCAGGCAACTTGCCCTTGCCAGTTGAGACCTCAGTGTTTAATCATAATACACAATCATCCACAATACACATTGGCTGCTACTACATTTTGTAATTGCATGCAAAATGCAGAACCCAACAACTGCAACATTTGTATTTATTTTGCCTTTTCCCTGCAATGTCCCTACTTCTCTCCTGTATGTCACGTTTTTACCTCCAACCAAAAGTGCTAAGTACATTTAATACTGGCAACTCCCCAGGATTTTTTTTTTTTTTTAAATAATTCTGATTTTCTCCTGTTA
>NW_008795034.1:3042603-3052207 GCF_000699145.1 Aptenodytes forsteri
CTTTAAATCTGGCAACCCCCCAGGTTTTTTTTTTTTTTTTAAATAAATCTGATTTTCTGCTGTTATAGCCCCTTTCTCTCATCTCCCTCCCTCTGGCAACAGCAACTGCAAGTAGAAAGCTGGGACACCAAAGCTGGTTTCCTGCAGCAAAGCTCGGTGCCAGCCACTGTTCTAGCAGCATGTACCTGTTCAACAGTACTCACATTCAGCACTTCTGAATGTTTTCCTTCCCTCCAGGGCAACAGCTCTGAACCACCACCCCCTTACCATACTCATCAAACCCCAAAAAGCTTTCTGCTACTGCCACAGTAATCTAAACAACAACTCAAAGATACCAGCTCTCAGCAAACAACTAAATCTACATACCAGCCTCCCCGGTGTGAAGCAGCTTCCCACCATCTCTTTTTCCCTTTACCTTCTGTTGAAAAATCTTGAGAATCTTGCTTGTGCCGTGGGGATGTTTGTATCTTTCCCCTCTCTCACAGGTTTCCTACCTGGTTTCCTATAAAGAACTGTAAGGATGAAAGGAAAATAAAACAGACTGGGGAACTTAGCTCTGCTCCTTCCCTGTCTCTCTGGAAAACCTCAATAGCATTGATCCTTCTGCAGTGGTGGATGATTAGCACCTGCATGGATCCTCTAGGTTTTTGTACAGAGGGGAAAATGTTCTCCCATTTTGGATCTCTTGCAAGGCTCATTGCTAAATCATGGCCTGCAAGCTTGCTTCAGACTGAGGGAAAACAAAACAAAGCCTTGTCCCTGAGAATAATATGGATAGCACAGAGTGCCTGCAAAAGGCATCACTGACTGAGCCGAGATGGCCTGAGGCCACCATCTGACACCGGATTTTGGCTTTTGCCAGACCTGCTGCAAAGAGGACTGAACACTGCCTTTTACTAGAGACAGTAGGACAGAAATTTCTCGGTTTGCCAATCCTGGCAATATCTGGCATTTCTTTCAAACCACCTCCACTTGAAGGTTCAGAAACTAAGCGAAGGAAAAGAATACCCTAATCCACAGTATCACTCATGGTAAACAATCTCAGGATTAAAAGTTTTTAAAAATAAAGCCCAGACTCCTGCACAACCTTTGTGGATTAAGCTTGGGTTGAAGGGAAGGAAGGAGTGCAAGCCCTAACTCGCATCTCTGATCAAAAAGAAGCCAAAACACAATGCCCAACGCTCACAGGACCACCAAAAAAACTCAGAAGAGTGTACTGTGTGAGAATTTGTAGGGTATTTTGCTCACGGCTCCCACCAAACAAGACTGGGAGAAACAAAAGGCACTTGGCATTATACACAGCCCACCCATTGGGCACAGATAACTGACCATCTCATTGATGTACTCCTAAACCAAGGCTTCTTCTTCACCTGAAACCCAGGGCATTTCACCTAATGGCAGACTGAAAACCTTTTATTATTCTTGTGTTTCAAATTATTTTATAAAATTTTCTCTAATTTATCCAAATTTCAACTGGGGAAAAAACATCTTGCTTTCCATACTAAGGTATTTGCCTATTCATATATTTTAATAGGACAACAATAAAATCATTAATTAAGACCAAACTTCCAACAGTTTACACTTTCATCTGTGTAGGTGCACTTTTATGCTCATTGCCCATCTTACTTATAAGTTCCTGTTTTTATTATGTCTTTCTTCTTCTCTACAGCAGATTAACCAAATATTTCCTAGAGATTAAAAAGAAATATAGACCATGTACCACACATGGTGACTAATTGTACAGTGAGACCAAAATTCAAACATGCATATCTGGATCAACATTTTGACTTCCCAGTTAAGCTCACCTTAATTAGTGTGCAACAAGCAGCATGTCTGATACTACAGGGATTTAAAACAGTAGAGATTCATGTTGTGTCTCAAGTTGATTTACGTATAAGTAATATTTTATTTACTTTAGAAAATGAGTATTTTACTCTATTTAACACTGGAGAAAATTCAAACATGCATATCTGGATCAACATTTTGACTTCCCAGTTAAGCTCACCTTAATTAGTGTGCAACAAGCAGCATGTCTGATACTACAGGGATTTAAAACAGTAGAGATTCATGTTGTGTCTCAAGTTGATTTACGTATAAGTAATATTTTATTTACTTTAGAAAATGAGTATTTTACTCTATTTAACACTGGAGGGGGTGATGCAGTTTTTAATTAATTTACTGTTTGGGCTTTTCTAACGTCAAGAAAACAAATGGAGCAATATAAAAATAACAGCAAAACAGCTAACATGGGGGTCTATAACGCAACCATAAAAGGAGCACTTTCAAAGCACTTGCAAAGTTCCAGCCACATGATTCCCATTAACTGTAATGAGCACTGGACAGATAAATTCACACATGTTGCTTTGAAGATTTATACTAAATTGGCCTCATCTTTGTTAGCACTAAAGGAATACTGATGCTATACAATATAAAAGAGAAATCTTTCAATTTGCCCCCTGCAATTTTCTTCATTATCCACAGAATTCTCCAGTAGCCAGTCATACTACAGATTCATAATCTTTCCAATTTTACAGACAGTTAAAAATATTAACTATAGCACAACAGTCAATCTCTGTAGAATATACTGCTAAAATGCTCCTTTGTTTAAAACACAGGCCCAGCTAGTTGTGCTCTGAAGCACATCAAAGGCCTGAACAAGTGGAACAGCACAGGGAGAAAACTGCTGCTGTAGAAGCCAATCTATATTACCTTGCCAAATCTTTAATTGCTATGCATGTACATTTGGCTTGATCTTGTGCTGCTTTGAAGTAAAGATATTAGCTTCAATTAATCCCAAAATGACCTCAAGTTAGGGGCTTTGGGAAAAAAAAAAAAGAAAAACAGAAAATGGTGCAGGAACAATGTGAGCTGCTTGCCCGTTTATTTCCTTCTTTTTTCCCCTTTCTCGTCTGTTTAAGGATAGGATTTAGTATTCATGGACAATGCTAAACAGACCCTGCAAATAAAGCCTCTTCTCTACTCACCGGGAAACAAGAGCCTCAAGCTGTGCGTGCAGGTAACTCCCCACCAGTATTCCTCAGGCTTGCACTGTTCTCTGTTGCCATAAGAGCTGCTGGCCTGTAGCTTGAAATGTGGCAAATGTATCACAAACACCTTTAAGCTGATGCAAACAATCCAATGTAAACAACTGTAAATCATGAAGACGAAACCCAAGAACCCATGGATCCAAAACTGTTGCTTCAACTAAAGGACTGAATGAAGAAGGATTTACTGGTGTTACACGAGCGAGCCAGCTACTAAGAGGGAGCAAAGGGCTGTACTGTTACTAGAGTTGACAAAAGCCCTTGTCAACATCTTCCTACCTACCATTTTCATCCCAATGAGTTCAATGCTTCTGAAATTACTCACTTCGGGGTTTTACGCAGAGGACACATCAACACCATTAGTACCTAGATACTTATACTGAAAAATCTATATACTATGTTGCCTAATGCTGGGAAAAAAAACCTCCCAATCCACCAGAAATTCTAAGGTCTCAGACAACATTCCTGTACCAAATTGAGTCAGAAATCAAAACTGCAGGCATGTGCCAACAACATGCAAATGTTACCTCTTTCAAAAGATCAACAAAAAAAAAAAAAAAAAAACAACCAACCCAAAGCACTAGAAAGAAACAATTCTTGAATGCCTTTTCCTTCTGCTATCGCCATATGCACAGCTCAAACTACTGGTTCTGCCCCCGAGTTTAACATCTCCTGTACTGGTGAGTGCCTTCAGAGAACAGCAGGTGCTCTTTTTCTTCAAGATGGCACCTTCACAAGAAAAAAAGTTATTTGTATTTTAAAACAAGTAATAAAACTGAACACGTCTGACACTTTCCCTCACTATATTCTGTATCCAGCAACGTGAAAGGCGCACTCCGTGCGACTGCAGACAACGGTGTCCTCATGCACTACAGCTGCAGCAGGCAGCAGCAAGAATAATTGCCTACTTAAGCTTTCTACTGGTTTTCTTGTACGCATTTTCCTTAGTTGGAATTTTTTTTTGTTTTCTAACGCAATGGCATTTTTGTGCTATTCCTTCTGACACATCGGATGTAAACATTACTGAACCAGACTCATATTTCATAGTATCCTCCAAATCAAAAGACTGCTGAACTATTTAGAGTTATCTCCGTGTGAGCACATTCCCTCAAGGGCAATATTGTCTTTTTCCCTTGTCAGTTAATTTGTTCATTGCAACACAAGTTTATTCAAAGCACTCTGAGAGTCTTAATTAGTGCTCCTTAGTTGCTGTTTCCCATAGCTGCTGTGTCTCAGTATCAAATGCTGTGGAGCAGAATTAAGAAGAAATTTCATTATAGGCATGGCTTAAACATTAAATATTTTAAGTACCTGTAGCAACACACTTGCAACTAACTTTAAGCCCTGAAATTAAAATATTTACACCTGGAAAAAAACCCCAAACATCCTTGCAATGGTACATGCATAGACATACTCATTCTCAAAAAGTCTCCACAAGGCCAGGCACGTTTCAGTTTATTAACATAGAAGGAGGAAGAGTCTTATCTTGGGTCACTGAGATCTGTCAACCATTAAAACAGACAACTGTGTCTTACAGTTTCCTAAACAATGCACATGATGTTAAAAGCACATACCTACGCTGCCATCAACTCTCCTACCAGCAAACTGTTCCAAAACTTCTACTCTAAACTGCCCTAAATGCTAGAAACCTTTTCCTAAAAGAAGTCTAAATCTAAGTTTGTCAATTTATGTGCGCTTAGTCTTGCACCGCTGTTGTCTATGACATCTAAGAATTTTCCTTCTTCTTCAGCCTTCTCTTCTGACGTATCACAGACTGATCCTGTCTCAGTTCTCATTCTGCAAGGCAGAACAAGCGCAGTCTTCTAGCTTCACCTCAGAAGTCAAGCTCCCTGATCCTCCTGATAGTATTCTCTGTAGCTGTTCCTGTATTAATTCATTTTTCTTGAATACAGGTGACCAGACTCGAGCACAGTATTCCAGACACGGCCTCACCCATCCCTTATACAACAGCAGTATAAACACCATGGTTGTACCATCAATGGTTTGCTGGGATGTACTGTGGAATTGCTCTGGTCTTCCTCTTCAGATACTTCCAAATTACAAGACCCACCTTATAAATTAAATCCTTATTACTAGCCCCTAATCATTCACTTGAATCTTACACTAATAAATTCCATAGTCTATTATTTCAGTGCCTAAGACCACCCTCCGCTTCCAGTGTGATGTTCTGTTCTTTTGCTCTATTTGACAAAGCTCCCTGACATTGCATTGGCAGTAAATAATGTTAGTAACTTCGAATTCATTCCTATCGTAATTACAGTTAGTCACACATTGTTTTGGGGGGCATTCCAGCTTAATCTCCCCCCAGCCCAATATCTCCCTTAACATCACAAAATGGGGTCGTTTTCTAGACGGTTCCTTGTACCAATTTCCAGCTTAACTAATAATTTCCCACGCGGCTCTGTAGCTAATGCCTTACTGAAATCCAAACAGATTAGATCTTAGAGACTCCAAAATCCCTTCATGGCTTTGAAAACGACACCAGCAAGACCTTATGGTTAATGCTATTTTGTTTATTTTAATTATGTGCTTTGCTGCATATTAGAACAGAGCAGTCTTTCATGTTTCTCTGCTCTTGTGATATGACTGAGAGCTCTCTCCCTAATGAGTCTTGGGTCTGCAGGTGAGGGAGCCTGAGCATAAGCTGGAGGTAAATCAAGCACTTTTTCCACTATAAAAAATGTTCTACTTTCCGAGCTCTGCTGCTCTTGGTCAAAAGCTCCAAAGTTGCAATGACTGCCAATGAAAGGTTTTAGAGGAACAGGGCAATTTTTAATCCCAATGAAATACAACAGATGGATAGAGTGGGAGCAACTGTTACCCACTCTCAAATCCTGGCAGCTGCAGTACCCCTTGGAGCTGCAAGCAAAAAGCCTCTCCTGGATTAGAGCAACTGATGCGATCTCAGAGTGCTCGAAAACTTGACCATGACCATTCCCGTCTCCTTCCTCCTACTCACATACACTGAATTCCTAAATATCTGCATCTACTCACAAGAAACACCCCATTATTTGGCATGGGAGAGAAACACCCCATTATTTGGGCGTGCATGAAACACTGGTCTAACTTGCCTGCCTTAAGGCAGCCAAACAACAACGGAAGAGCACAGACTTCGCATCATGGGCTGGTCAAACGTACTGTAGATCCAGAGTAGCATGGTACGACGTGGATTTTTTGTGATGTCCCACACACTAGTTTGCATCACATGAAGCAGCAACAGTGCCATATCCATGCTGTCTGAATACTATGAGGCAGACACGATTCACACAGACAAAGGGGGAAAAAATAAACAAGCTCTTGGACCAAGACTGCAGCATAGGAACCTGCATACCGCAGACTCTCGCTTCTCTACATCCATGTGAGTTAGCAATAACTGTATTATTTCTCCTTCCAAACCTTATCATCACGTGTTGCTTGTATGCAACAGCATCTTGAAGCCCAAAACATGGCTAAGGATCCCACTATGCCAAACTTTCACAACAAAGAACAAGAAGATATAACAAGTATAATTTCAAGCAATTTTGAAAGAAATTTAAAAGAAATTTGAATTAGCCCAGTAGAAATACATAACCCCTGAAAAAAATGTTTTAAAATGGTTCTACATTTCAATGCTTTAAAACAATCATATGAAAAAATCAGATAAAGGAGCTGATGTGAGAGCTCCTCTGACTAGATCTTCTTTAACAGCAGAAAATACTTCAGTCTGAGAAGAGTGGGGCCAGCTTTACACTCCCCTTGGGTTTACTTTAGTAAAGGAGTTATAGACACAGAATTTTGGTTATGTGGCTTAGTTTACAAGACAACATATTTCCTCGGAGTCATGAAGTATTTTGCATGTACAGTTATATTATTCCCATTAATTTTAATATGTTGCTGAGGAAATGCGTAGTTTACCAATCACATCATCATCAAAATCCTTCTTTCCCCAAGCACAAATTTAGTAAATCATACCTATAATTTAATTCTTAATCAAGAGGCCCTTGAGCCTGACTCCCAAGACTCACTTTATGGATTTTGTTATGCATAGTATGAAAATGAAGCACAAATTCTAGACTTTGATCTGCCCTGGGTTCATGCCCCTGTCTTCTGCCTTTCCACTATTATGAATCTAGAAGAAAACACTATCTGGTATTCATGTTCCAGTTGTTTAAGAAATGAATTTTCAGTGGAAAATATTGGCTTCAATGAGGATGCAAACAGCATAAATGGTTCCAAGCCTGAGCAAGCTCCTTGGTTCTAATGTTCTGTGCCCAGAATTGAAAACAGGATTTTGAAACAAATTTTGCCTTGCCATTGAAAACAAGAGATTACAGTTATGCCTGGGCAAATTAAGTGTGGAAGGCTTATTTGGAAAAAAAAAACCAAAACAAAAAAAACCCAACCCACAGCAAAATACCAAACCCAAAACTGCAATTTTTTAGACCAAAAATTGGACTGAAGTTTTTGAAAAATACTCAGTTATTTTTAAAGGATAATTAATTCAGTTGGTCACTGCATAAATGAAGTATTTTCCTTACTTGATCCAAAACTATACTGCACTGAAAACACATACACATGCATTTACTTATGCTTAGAGAGTGAAGTGGGAAATCAGCTGAAAATAAACCAAATTATTTACCTTCCCCACCCAAGATTTCTTTCAGCAATTTTGGAGAAAAAAATCCCCATAAGGTAACTTAAAACTGAGGGTTGAAATTAAGCAGTTCTCATTTCACACTGTTGCAGTTCCCCCATCTTTGCACCACAGTAACAGCAGCTGACCCAACAGCTAGCACACACTGCTGCAGCTGAAGCCAGAGTGATGTCAACCTGCACAGCTGGGGGCTGAATGCCACCCCATGCGCACCCAGCTGCTTTGGAAGTAAGTAAAAGAGCTCTGGGAGCCTTACTTCTGCTCCGTCAGGCCTCCAGATTAGTGGAAAATGGTTAGTATCTCACTGTAGAAGCCTCTCCAAGAACTGTAAAGGCTCAACTTTATGATATTTTTATTTACAGAGAGCATTTCCTAACCTGAGGTGGCCCCCGCAGTCTATCATAACAGGCGGTGAGAAGCATGTGCCAAAATGGTCCCTATGGAAAGTGTCCAGAGGAAATCCTAGTAAGTCCTGTTTGATGAAACAGCTTGGTGTGAAGGAAGACAACTTCAAGTATTAATGCCAAATCTTTCTGCAAAGTGATACAACAGGATGTTCTTAGGTCTGATACTGTGATTCAAAAATCAAAATCCTGATGATATAATTATATAGCAAAGTCCATGTTTTGCTAACGGTCCAGAAAGGGGAACAATCAGCATGGTAAAGTAACTTGTTTCCATGATTTGAAGACACAGAAGGAAAATGTAAGCAACAGCAATAAGTATGGAAGTGTGTATGTTTTGTATACATAAAACAATATCCACACTTACACATGTGACAGCACAACACTGCAAGCACATTTACTATGGCTAAAAAACGTTCTGCCACAAACCTAGATTGGGTGACCTCTTTTATTAGGAACACAAGACTTTGCATAACTAACCAAGGATGAAACCTATTTAGGTTTGACGTTTCCTTAATTTGAAGATGATGCACCAAAATAAATGAAGTAAATAAAGAGGGCAAGATGTCCCCTTGAATAAGTATTTTATCTCAGTAAGCAACTTATTTCATATAAAGATTTTCAATAAATAAAGATAAAACATTCTGCTTTTGAGGTTGGCACAGATGTTGGAAATAGTCCCACATAAATAACCTTTCCAAGTGGCAACATGAATAAAAGTCTAGTCAGTACCCTAGCTGTGGAGAGTACAAAGTGAACATTTTAATACAATCAATAATCCCAAGGTAAAGAGATGATGGCTACAAAGCAAGACTCAGTGGGATACAGATTTCAGGTTACAAGTCAACAAAGATGTAATAACTCACCCCAGCTGCAGCATATTCCTTGGAGGCCTACTTGCGCAAGCTCATTCACCACCCAGGGATATTCTCAGGAGCAGATCATAGAATCATAGAATCAAAACCACTGAAGGATGATTCTTTGCATGACTGTGCTCTCTATGTGCCATAAGACAGAGAGCAGAAAATACAGTCACCGGAGCCTGAGGAACACGAAGCACAAGACACAAGAGCCTTATAAATATGAGCAAGTGAAGTGATACATCACAACATCCCTTTTTAAAAAGGGGAAAAAAGAAGACAAACCACTGAAGAATGATTCTTTGCATGACTGTGCTCTCTATGTGCCATAAGACAGAGAGCAGAAAATACAGTCACCGGAGCCTGAGTCACATGGATTCCGAGGCACAAGAGCCTTATAAATATGAGCAAGTGAAGTGATACATCACAACATCCCTTTTTAAAAAGGGGAAAAAAGAAGACCCGGGGAACTACAGGCCAGTCAGTCTCACCTCTGTGCCTGGGAAGATCGTGGAACAGATCCTCCTGGAAGCTATGCTAAGGCACATGGAGGACAGGAAGGTGATTCGAGACAGCCAGCATGGCTTCACCAAGGGCAAGTCCTGCCTGACCAACCTAGTGGCCTTCTATGATGGAGTGACT
>NW_008795034.1:3053142-3086707 GCF_000699145.1 Aptenodytes forsteri
TGGATGCCCCATCCCTGGAAACATTCCAGGTCAGGTTGGACGGGGCTCTGAGCAACCCGATCTAGTTGAAGATGTCCCTGCCCACAGCAGGGGGGTTGGGCTATATGACCTTTAGAGGTCCCTTCCAACCCAAACTATTCTATGATTCTATAACACTGACTTCACGATCTGACGCTGAGTAACTCAACCACTGCAGCAATGAGGTCTGCTATTCTCACCCAACAATCACCTTCATTAATCAGTGACTAGCCTAACATGACAAGTCCACACGTTATCCTCCTTACGCACCCATCACCAATGAATGGTACCTGTAGACTCAACCAGGATCTGACACATACCTTGCACATGAAATTCAACCAGCATCTGAAACCAAACTTTGTGAAGTGTCGGTCTGGCACATTTGATTTCACATAGTACTGTTCTTTCGAGTGATACAGCAATCAACTCTCCTAAAACATTTGCTAAAATTTGTGAAAAGCTTCCAGAGCTTTACGGAAATTTCAGTTCTTACTGCACAGGTACAAAGCTTTTGCATTTAAGACTCTGCAGGGCTGGCTGTCTACACCAGAATGAAGAGCAACTACCCCTGAAGACATGTAAAAACACTCCTTCCGAGTGAACACATCTGAGCACAGTGGATACTCAGCAACACATCTCTATTTTTATGGTAAAAAAATTTATTGGATTTTATTGTATGTTACGTCTCTCTAGAGTCTAGACAGAGCGGGAATCTTGTCTGTTTTGTACAGCATTGGTCGAATTGTTAACTGAGTTTTGCAGGGCAAAATTCTTTCAACTCTGCACACCTGCGTGGTTTGCTTTCCATTTTCTCCCCAGGCCACGTTTTCTGCAGCTGCTGCTGCTGCCTCAAACCCATTTTAGACTCCGTTCCTGCAGAGCCCGTTCCCGGCAGCTTTGACCAAAGTATCTGCCTAGGCATGAATCCAAGGACCTTTATTATTCTTCCTGTGCCAGTACACTGTTATAGATGTGGTAAGCCCTTGCAGGGCAGTTAGCCACTGTTCATATCTGGAGCATAGCTATCTCTCTCTCTTCCCCAGATCCATTCCAATAATCTTTCTCTCCCCAAGATGAGCACAACTGGTGGGCATCATTTAAATTGCACATGGACAACATCAGTTAGTGATTCTGTACCAGCAAGCAAGAATTAAAATATGGGATATTTATAAGAAGCACAACATGAATGACAAACTTTTTTTTAATATCTATATAATTTTCCTGTCTGTTAATGGGAAACCAGGACTCGCACTAAGGCAAGAATAGATGACCTTCATTGTATGGTAGTTTCATTGAACACATGAATTTGTACAGATTTTTGTAATCTCCTTACATCGATGAACTTAACAAAAAGTCAACGCTAAATAAATCACTTGCATATATAAGATATTAAAACAGTTTACAGTATGTTTCTCTGATTTGCAGTAACAGTTCATTTCATAAAACACCTTATAGATTTTTTTTTAAAAGATTTTCCTCTTGTGATTGAAGATGGCAGTCATGATGTTTGCATTATCCAGATCATCTCAAGCAAATAAATTGAAACAACCAGCAACCACCACTGGAGCTGTAATAAGATGCACAGGTCCTTGTGGCCATTCAGAAACATTTCAAATGGAACATTTTCCACTAGGGGGAAAAAAAAAAAAAAAAATCAAGTTCATCAAAACATCTTAGTTGATTAATTTGGCTAAAATTCTGATGAAAACCAGGCAGGTTTCCATTGGAAAATTACTTAATTTCCTCATAGCTCTGCTGCAATCATCCCAGCAGGCTGATGGAAACCTGGGGATAAAGAAATCCTGAGTCCTAAACTCACAGACTAGCAAATACACAAGCCAAGTTTGCAAGGCTCCCTGTCGACTTGGTAAATCACCAGGCAAACTGTCTTGAATTTATGGTAACCCCACTGCTTCTAAAGTCTCAGCTCCTTAGAAGCCTTTTAACAGTAGGCAAGCTTGACTCCAGGACTCCCAGCCTTCTGGGTTTTAAGCACTCCAGGAATCTGGTGAAAGCCTGGATAAATTTAAAAGAATCCATGTTTTTGCAGAAGTAAGTTTCAGCATTCCCATTCTGCAGGAAATTTCAATCCTTCCTGTTTTCATGCCATTTGGAACAAGAAACAATTTAAACATCTACAAAATAGGACTTATGCTTTCCAAGGAGTTATTGGTATCTGTTGTCCAGAATGGAAAAAGGGGTGACACTCCTCTAGTTCTTTATTCAGAAGGCACCAAACTGCATGTGCAGATGAAAGTCAAACCTTCAGTTGCTGCTGACTCATTCTGAAATGGTTGAACACTTACTAGATTAGGAACTAACCGTTTCGTAGCAAGTCTATTGGTCACTGTGCATCCAAACGCAAAGGCATGTGCCAGTTTCTCTGGACTGCGTAACAGGCATGCAAACGTCACAGCAATCAGCAGCGTCTTAAAGACTGCTGCCAAAATGCATCTGTTACATGACAGCTGTAAGTTTCTTCTATTCCAAACAAATTTAGAACCAAAGGAGGTAAGTTTTATCATCCTTATTTCACAAACTGGAAAAACAGAGCTTCTTTGTTATTCTTTTATTTCACAACTATCCTCCCCCAAACCTTTGACAGTATGTAAGCTTGAACTGGCACAGATTGTCATACGTATTCCCACAGATGAGAACATTCCCTGCAAATTATTATAGAGTCTCTAAGAGCAAATCATAACCAGACACAGAAAGGTGGACTGAACCAACCTTTGTTCACATGCAAACTCGCTTCAGACAACTGGGATTTCTGTATGAAAAACAAAGTACGTCTAGTCAACCACTTCTCTTTCAGAAAAGAAAAAGATGCACTTAAATTATTAACTTTTATCCACTGCACTTCAATGAAATAGAGTATTTTTCCATGGAAAATGAGTTTCATGGAAAAGTTAACTGATTGGAATACATCTGTCTCCTATCAAGTCAATATTTTGAAGATACTTATAATCAACAATTTCACACAAGCATAGCAATGCGGTGAGTTCAACCCTGGAACATGCCTATCATTGCACAACATAGAGCTTCGGAGAGATCCCAGAGCCAGCACAAAACAAGCCAGCTCCCAAGCCAGAAAAGTAGTAGGAGAAAACTAATGTTATGTCTCACCTGGGCTGATTAGCACTGGTCATTGCACTAACCATGCTGCTCCAGGGATCCAAACTGGCCTTTCTGTGTAACATCCCTGCGATATACAGGTAGCCCTGTGCTAGTACTGAACACTCGGGTGGAGACAAATTGTTTTATCCATAGTCTACTGACATTTTTGCTATGCTTTACTATAAAAGCTGACCCAGAAAGGATGACACAAAACCAAAACTCAGGAGAAAAGAATAAGCTTGCAACTCTAGAACTGACTGACTGCAATTTATTTAACCATGGATTACCAGAGGGAAAGGATTTATCCCAGGCCTAGTAAAAGAGCAAAGGACATCTGAGTTTGAATCCTAACGTGCACATTGACTATCCTTCAGCATGGTCATCTTTGTTTGTGTTAACTCTTCTAATTTCATACATTAGGGCTTGCAAAGGAATCAATATTTATTGAACACTGCCTCATTTGCTAGTACCTTCCTCTCTATGCTATCACCATACAGATACTACATACCAACTATACACATTCTACATATAAACTCACTGTATTTCCATTCTCCAGACTTGTACATCTCTGACTTATAAAGGCATTAATTTATCAGTGTTTGGGCAATACTCCAACAACAGGACTCCAATTCCAGAAGTGCTGAGACTCAGAAGACCATTCAAAAGTGGAATACGCACAGACTTGCAGCACCTAATCTCATAGCTGGAGTTGTTTAAATGTTTTTTCTAGCTCTGTGGCCCAGATCTGCCAGCTGAAAACTACTTCCTATACAGTAAGCAATTAAAAAAAAAAAAGATCAATACTTATAATCAACTCATCTGCCTAGGTTTGTGAGATCCTATGGGAAACTTTTTACACAGTGTGCTGTCTGATGCTGCAAATGTGAACAGCTACGTAGCTTGACCTGCCATCACGTTTGAAGAAACTACAGGTACAGAAGCTACGGGTGGAAACCCTTCTTGTAGGCCTCCTTTATGAGCCCTGCATTTTATGATGCCCTGAGTTCAACCTGAGCCTCCAGTTCAGAGCTTGTCCCATAAAGTCCAGATTTAGCAGAGGAAAAATAGCCTGGAGCTGTTGAAGTAACAATATCTGTTGTAGTTGTAAACCAAGGAAATATCAAGGTAACATTATCACATCACATACCTTATAGAACGACCCAAAGATCTGTTTCAGGCAAATATGCAGCAAGGTATCACACTGGCACATGGAGCTGTATCTAATGGGCAACTAAAATACACTGAGGTGACACAGGCAAATAAGTCTCCCAGCTGTTGGCATGCATTAAGGTTACATAAAGCAATAGGCACTGAACTGAAAGGAGGCATTTGGCTTTGATGAGAAGTGCCTGCTCCTTCCGTTGCGCGTGTCTGTGCATAGTCCTTGGGCCTTGTACACAGAGCTCCAAACCCCCATACCCTCTGTGGGTCCTGAACCTCTCTGCAAACATCTTTTTCCCAAGCACGCCCAGGCACTACATTATTTGAAATGTTTTACTTCCAGCCAAGGGCAGAAACATGCATAAACATTAGTATGCTGGAGAATTTGATCTGCATTAGGAGAGACGCTAACATAGAGAGCTTGTCTACATAGGGGAGGTAGGTCAGAGTGAATTGTGGGATGTTTTACCAGGGAAAAGGTGTCTGGGGAGGTTACAGGCTTCCTCCGTTCACCCTTCTGTGAAGCCCATCCTCCTGGTCTCTCAACAAGAGAGCTGCTAGATAACCGCAGAGCCCACGCTTACCCTTTTGTCCTGATCACAGCTGGATTCGGTGCCAATAAGTGACACCTTTGAAGAAATCAGTTCCCTTGTATCTTGTCCCCAGAGCATCTGCACAGAGACCCAAGCACAATACAGAAAAAACACCAAGAATTCATACCCCGCTCAGTATCTTCCCTACATAGATGAGTCTACAAGAGTACAATAAAGCAAAGTAACCAAGAATCACTCAAACCACTGACAAACTACCAAAGCAACTCTGCATATTTACTTAAAGCCTATGAGGCCCTTTTCTTACTTGCCAGAGAATCCCACAACCTTAACTCACTGACTGCATGGGCTACCGCTTATAAGATTATCCAAAAAAAAAAAAAAAAAAAAAAAAAAACAATTCCCCCATTGTTTTAAAAAAAAAAATCAAGCTTCCCCATTGGTTTAATATCTGAATACAACCTGTCATTAGCTAAGAGGGAACTGAGTTGATTGAGTCAATCTGATTACCCTGTGCTCCATGCTCCAAATATACGCTATTTAAAAAAAATAAAAAGTGAATACAACCTGTCATTAGCTAAGAGGGACAAAATAACTGAGTTGATTGAGTCAATCTGATTACCCTGTGCTCCAGCTGATGAATATACGCTATTTAAAAAAAATAAAAAGCTATTAGACTATTGAAAGTAGTTTTGAACAACAATCTCGGATGCATTATTTCCATGTTTAAAGACCAACTGGTAGAAGCATGACTGTTAATACAGGGCTGCCTGGAAATTCAATAACTGGAGATAATGGTCAATTTCTCCAATGTTACTGTCTAATTAGAGAATTCTACTTCAGTTGAAATCCATTTAAGTGAGCAACATCCACATACTGTAAAAAAAGATTAAGAATACATTAGGTCGGGCCAAGAATTCTTATGATATGAGTAGGCAATTACAAAAGCCATCTCTGATTTACCACCTCCACCTCTTTTATTGTATTTTCTGCTCCATCAATACAAAACAGTGGCAAGAATTGAAATCAATAATAATTCCCCTCCCCACTTTTTGGTTTTTTTTAAACTGTCACAGGAGAAAAAAAATAGACAGCTACCAAAAAACAACAGTCTTGCAAGAAAGCACAAATATCTGCTCTCTAAAAAGGGGAGGGAAAGAACAAATATTAGCGTTCCCTTTCTATAAAGCTAGTGGCAAAATGTGCTAGAATGCTGTACCCAGCAGAAAGGATGCTTTGCTGTAGTTTATGGACAGCCAGTCTGCAAAGATTTAAGGCATAAAATCAGCCTCGCACATACATGTTCATGAATAAGAACAAGTGTCCAAGGTTCAAACAATGCCCTTTCCTAAGGGACAATCCTATCTGATTGCCAAGCACTGCAACAGTCCCACCAAATAAAGTAAAACATAATTATCTCCAGCAACTTTTATGAAATGAGACTGCTACCTAGTGCTCCGGGTAAGAAGGTTTGTTTAGAACAAAGGGCAGCCACCCCAGCAACACCAGCAGAGAAGGAAAACGTTCAAAAGTTGGCCAGAAAACTATCTGAAAACTGATACAATAAAGCCCATAGGAAACAGTTATTGAACATTCAGCTCTATGAGGCTTAAGGCTATACTTTTACATCTCTATAATTACCTTATCTTCAAAATCAATGGAAAGCAGCATGGGATTTGTAAAATCTAACAATCCTGCAGTGGTAAGAAACTATTTTCCATGAGACACAATTGCATCATTTCATCTTGAGGCAGAAATACAACCTCGTATGTCATTAATATTGGGCAAATATACAAAGTTTTCTTGTGCTTTCAAACATATGTTATTCCATTTAGTTTGATGTATCAAAGAAATAATTTTAAAAGTTCAGTGATTTTACTGACTACTGATGAACTTGTGCACATGCCTATAGTTAAGACAGGGTCATGGTTATATCACTTGCAATGACAAAGCCTCTTAACAATTTTGCTTTCTTCCTTAACCACGACATAGTTAACAAGAGCAAAGTAAAAGTTAGAATTTCAGGTGTTTGCAAAGTTTCCTCAATAGTCTTTCATTTCTATTTGGGCTGAAACTTTATGTATTCTGAATAATGGAAACAATGTTCAAAGCATACTTTTCCCTCCCAGCATTATACTTGCTTAATAGCCCTTTACTTGTGACTTTGTGCATTAATTCCATATAAAGGTCTCCTTTAGGTTGAAAAAAAAGGGAAATGTGTTTTAACATTGAAAGCAAAGCTAAATAATACTGTACTGCTGGGCAGTTTTCAAAGCCACATTAAAAGAGGATCATAGGAAAAAGAGGCATCCATTACAAAAACACTACATGGCTCCTTCTCTGTGCTCTACGATTTTGTTAAGATACTCTTTTAATCCAGCCATTTGCGGTGACTCTCTCAGTGACATGAAATCAGGCTTTATAAGGTGGATTAAATGTTATTTCCTCCTCTAGCTGACAGACCAGGTTTGGTGAATCTTGACTCTTACATCAGTTCCACAGAAGACATATTATACTGTTACGAAAGTGTTAAGAATATTGGGGAAACTTTATGAAATACGTCTATTTCCCTGGTGGATCACAATTGCAACAGGATGTCTGTCTATGGCATGTATGGAGCAGAGGGACACACGTTTTCAGGAAATGCTGACTAAAAGCAATGCAAAACATCACAGGCTAGAATTCAATGCTGTTAACGCTTAAATGCCTGTGAAACTTTCCTCATGCAAGTAAGCCCTATGGATGCATTTGAAAGATGGTGCCTTAGCCTCCAGACGTGCACCATCTGAGCACTTCCAGTATTAGGTCCGTCATGACAATCACATTGCACAGGAATCTCTCTCCACCCACTACCCAAAAGAGAACCTACAAACCAAAGAGTTACCTTTAGGGTCAAAACCACAAGATAGATTCTTTCTCTGACATTTCAGTGTCCTCCTGGGGAGAACACTTGGAGGAATCCAGCTCTATTTTCATACTACCCAATTGTTTCTCAAGGGCTATACAAACCAAACTTATGAAGTAGTGCTCAAGCAAAGTTTTTCCCCAAACCACCATAGCTGGCACGAAACAAATCTTGGGGCACCCCTGCTGCAAGTACTCTGAAATAAGAAAAATTAAATCATGGGATTTCACAGAAAAGCATCCAATCTCAGCTGCTGATCACTTGTAAAAGCTTATCTAACTAGCCACCTGTCCTGCCCTCCCTCCCTTTCGGTTCAAGGTCTTTTATGGGTCACATAAGACCACAGCGAGGTGCAATTACTGATGTGTTATTTCAGCCTCCCTGGAGCACAGGGGTGAGGTGCAGTCAGGGCTGCACCACCACCGTGTTCTTCTCTGGTGCTGCAGCTTCACCACCTCTTGGACCACAGAGACCAGGAAAAGTTGTCTGAGAAGCCCAGAACCATAGAAGCTATGATACTGTATCTATCAAAGGTCTGAGAAAGAATCCTGCACAAACCCTGAGATTTAGCAGGTCTGGAGAGGTTTTGTTCAATTCGCTTGAATTCCTGTGATTTCGTCTCCTCTGGAATGGTTAAATACGGTTTCCCATACCATAGTATCCTTGGCAAAAGTTATCAAGAAAAGAAAAAAAAGGATGAAAAATCGAATGGCTTGCTTACCTTATCTAAATTTGCCATAAAACACTAAAAAAATTCACTAAAAAAGCATAAATAAAGGAGGATAATTCAACTTCCTTGAAAATCTTCCCTCTCTTCAGACAGTCTGTCAGCATCAGCTGGTCTCTAGATAACAATCTCTTTGCTGTGTCCAGGATCTATTTTTCAGGTTGCTTGGCTGGGTTAGCTTGTATGTTCCACCACATCCCTCTTACTCATTCATCTCTGTCTCAGACCTAAAGGAGAACAGATAAAAGTGACATTTCCTTAAGCTTCAGGCAAAGGAGGAAAAGAAATATGTGATTGCTATCCATTTGCTCAAGTTGTGCAGCAGCTTCAGTACCTGAAATCTGGAGTGGTCCGTGAACATATATATGAAGACATATAGAAGATAGAACAAGTTGCTACCTTAGCGGCGCAGGAAAAAGAACTACTGTATGGTGACTCTAGACATAGCCCTGAGCAAGGAATATTGGCCTAATTTGCACTGCACCAAGGTATCACGCTTCAGGCACAACCCAGTCAGAGCTCCATCCCTGCTCTCCTCTGCTTTGTTCCAGTAGCCCCCATGCACCAGGCAGGGACAGGCAGCACAGAGTCAAGGCCAGTTTCTTGCTCATCTAACTCCGAACAAGCTATACAGGTCTATGTATTGGTGAACATTTGGCCCCTAACGCTAGATAAAGTAGCCCCAGGTTTAAGAGGAGGTTCCTTACAGGACCACACACATCAGGTCAGAAGGCAGCACTAGAAGTCTCGAAATGCCTTTTAGGTTTGCTATCCTGAAGTGAGTTAGAGGTGGGTTTGCTCCTTTAAAACCTAAAGATCAGACTGTCCAAAATCTTTGTCCAGATACTGCGCTCCAGAGCCTGGAAGCTTCTAGGTTATCTAAACTCAGAATTTATTCCACTGGCTTCTCTGTGTGTGCATGCACGTGTACGCATACGTTTAATACACATATTAAATTTTAAATAGATTACTTTTAACTAATCACATCAAGTGGCATTTGTGCAATATAAATATTTGCTTTGTTCCTTGAAAACTCTTCCAATTACACTGAAAATTTCAGAGAAATAAAATTACAGCAGGCTGAATATTAAAAGGTGGGGAGAGAGAAGAGCTAGAAACTAAGCTTCAAAGGGAATTCTACACTTTGATTTTAGTTTGCATATTCCAAACGCTCACATTTTGCTATACAGATGTCAAACCAGGAGGTAGGTAATAAAGCAGGTTCCTTTAAGAATAAAAAAAATATATTTTTAAATTATCAAATCAAACTATATTCCAAGTGTGACAGAAATAAATGACGTATTATTAGTTCTTCCCTGAACCTCATTGAACCATCTCTTTCCATCGTAGCAGGGGTTTGTCAGCCATGCAGGTCCCTGCCAAAAATAAAGAAAGAATGGCAGCATTCCCCATCTGCTGATGAGTCCAATCTAAGGAAAGACAAAACACTGATTTTATTTAACTCTGTTCCAATTACTGTCAGGCGATACAAACAGTCATCATGACACACAGCCAGGTTTATTCATGTGCCCAGCAAGCCAGGCCAGGCATAATAAAGAGATTACACACTCCGTTTGGAATACAGGCAACTTGGAATGGCTTTTATTAAAACTTAAAGCATGGGAAATATTGGGTAGTAGATTTAGGTATCACACAATCAGAAATATGTTTGGCTCAAAAACACAACACATGGCATCCTTAGTGAACGAGGGCGACTATTATTACAGCATAACAGGCCTGCCTTTCTCTCCTTGCCAAAAGAAAAGCTTGGAATAGCACAGAGCACATGGCACTTTAAACTTAGAAGAGAGAGACTGGCAAGAGCTTTACAGAGTATGAAGGAAAAAATAAAAAAGGAGCTTTGTAAAGTATCTGTCCCCTTGAAAGACAGCTCCTCATAAAACACCACCAGACTCTGTACTGAAGTGACCTTGGAAGAGAAAGGGCTCTTAACGTCAAAAAATGGGACAGAAGGGGCAACAGTAGGGCTCTGCTTGATTTCTGGGGTTCTGCTTCTTGCTGGCATTAACTTCTCAACCAGGCACAATCAGAGACCTGGGGAGCTCACTCAGGGCAAAGAGGTTGCTGATGTGCTGAGAGCACATGCTACCACATCAACCAGTTCTGCTTCATCATTTCCTTCTGCTACTCCATCTCTATTTGTGTCCATCTGTTCTGTTCTTTCTGCTAAATACTTTGGGCTGGACCATCTGCCTACCCTGAGGTGGCACAGGTGACATACAATGTGGCCCTGATTCACAGGTAGGATCCCAAGGCACAACCTACATAACAACTAAGGATACAGAACTCACATTTGCAATCTCAGGCTTTCACTTTTTAATAGTCAGCCATCTCAGATGTTTACAATTTACACTAATCTGACTAGTCCCAGCAGAACATTTTCTTGCATAAGAAGCATTCTTGCTTGTTTATAAAAAACCTTTAGGTGCCCCTAGATGTTACAGCTTCCATGGGAGAAAATGTCAGTTTAAGAAAAGACCTGCAAAATAAAGGGTTTTGAAGTTTTTTTACCCCAGTCAGTGAGAGCTCAGACTTGTTTTGACATGATGGCAATCTGTGCCACGGATGCAGGAATAAACAGGGGCAGGAGGTTCTCAGCCACTAGAGGAAAAAAATGGATCTCTGCTTGATGTAACGCTGATTGAATTTACTTCAAAGGAACCTCATGTGGCATAGGAGGATGAGATGCCTAGAAATCACACAATGAGGAAGATAGCAAGAGTCTCTTTGGGGTCCAATCAAATGGATAAAAAAATGCGGATATACAGACAATTACTACTCTCATTTCACCTAACGTTCCTAACTTACACTACTTGTACTTTCCTCAGTAACATGTCACTCCGTTCATTCTTTTTATTTACAACCCTCTGTCCTGCGTCTGTGTATTAAGGTGTGCAACAACGACCTTTTTACAGTCAGCAGTTGAACAGCAACTTTACTATGAATAAATCCATAACAAGACAGGTGAAGTGTCTAGACAGATTTAATCCAGGCAATAAGTATTCCATAAGGCAACAGGATCAGACTTTAACAGGGCTGCAGCTGGAGCACAACAAAGGTCAGAGACATCTACATAGTGATTAAATTTCCTTAACCCAACCAGAAGGTGTTCAGCCTGAACCCAGTCTCTCATGGACTATGACCACTCAAGGAATCTGCCACTTTTTTGTCACCAATAGTTAAAGGAAGAGCAGTGTTTTCATCTGTAGAACTCAGTGTGCATTACAAAGGTGGGCACACAGCCTGGGGAAAAAAGGCACAGAGGTTGGACAAATGGCCTGAGATCAAAGGTGAAGCTGAGAGGCATGGTGAGGCTTACAGAAAGGCTTGGAGCTCCGTGACTACAGAAATATCCTTTCTCCTTACGCACACGTGCCCCTACAGTTCCATCAAGATGGCAAGTGATAGCAACAGCGCCTTTGACACATTAACATAGCAGCAGCTCTTTGCTGTTTTTCTCAGCCTGCTCCAGCAGTCAGGATGCAAGATGGGTCTGAGCTGCAGAATCTCTGTTTGCTGCAATAATTGAGGCATTATAATGGTTTCAAAATTTAAAATCTGGTTTAAGCTGGAATAGAAAGAAAGTTACAGCACATATTACAAACAGGAAAAGCCTGGAAGGCTGATTTAGATTAGCATATTCTTGAGACACAGTATTAAAAAAAAGCAAATGAGATGTTGTTTGTATCAAAGAGTGATAGACTCATAGAATGGTTTGGGTTGAAAGGGACCTTAAAGATCACCTAGTTCCAATCCCCCTGCCATGGGCAGGGACACCTTCCACTAGATCAGGTTGATCAAGGCACCATCCAACCTGGCCTTGAACGCCTCCAGGAAGGGGGCATCCACAACTTCTCTAGGCAACCTGTTCCAGTGTCTCACCACCCTCACAGTAAAGAATTTCTTCCTAATATCTAATCTAAATCTGCCCTCTTTCAGTGTAAAACTGTTACCCCTCATCCTTATCACTACATTCCTAATAAAGAGTCCCTCCCCATCTTTCCCATAGGCCCCCTTTAAGTACTGGAAGGCTGCTATAAGGCCTCCCCAGAGCCTTTTCTTCTCTAAGCTAAACAACCCCAACTTTCCCAGCCTGTCCTCATAGGGGAGGTGCTCCAGCCCCCGATCTTCTTCATGGCCCTCCTCTGGACCCACTCAAGCAGATCCATGTCTATCTTACGCTGGGGGCCACAGACCTGAACGCAGTACTCCAGGTGGAGTCTCATGAGAGTGGAGTAGAGGGGGAGAAGCACCTCCCTCAACCTGCTGGCCACGCTTCTTTTGATGCAGCCCAGGATGCAATTGGCTTTCTGGGCTGCTAGTGCACATTGCTGGCTCATACTCAGTTTTTCATCCACCAGTATCCCCAAGTACTTCTCCGCAGGGCTGCTCTCAATCCACTCATTGTCCAGCCTGTATCCACGTTTGGGATTGCCCCGACCCAGGTGCAGGACCTTGCACTTGGCCTTGTTGAACTTCATGAGGTTCACACGGGCCCACTTCTCGAGCTTGTCCACATCCCTCATCTCAGCTGGGTGTCATCCACAAACTTGCTGAGGGTGCACTCAATCCCACTGCCCATGTTCCCAACAAAGATGTTAAATAATACTGGTCCCAATACGGACCCCTGAGGGACACCACTCCTCACTGGTCTCCACCTGGACATTGAGCCATCGACCGCAACTCTTTGAGTGCGGCCATCCAGCCAATTCCTTACCCACCAAGTGGTCCACCCGTCAAATCCATGTCTCTCCATTTTAGAGACAAGGATGTTGTGCAGGACAGTATCAAATACTTTGCACAAGTCCAGATAGATGACATTACTCACTCTTCCCTTAGTCACCAGTGCTGTAACCCTGTTGTAGAAGGCCACCAAATCAGTCAGGCATGATTTGCCCTTAGTGAAGCCATGTTGGCTGTTACCAATCACCTCTCTGTTTTCCATGTGCCTTAGCACAGTTTCCAGGAGGATCTGCTCCATGATCTTGCTGGGCACGGAGGTGAGACTGACCAGCCTGCAGTTCCCCAGGTCTTCCTATTTTCCCTTTTTAAAAATGGGGATTATGTTTCCCCTTTGCCAGTCACTGGGAACTTCACCAGACTGCCACGACTTTTCAAATAGGATAGTTCCCTCAGGACCCTTGGATGCATTTCATTATGTTCAATGGACATTCAGGTTCCTTAGATGGTCTCGAACCTCGTCTTCTCCTACAGCGGGCAGTACTTCATTCTCCCAGTCCCTGCCTTTGGATTCTGTGAATTGGGCAGTGTGGATAGAGCACTTGCTGCTGAAGACCGAGGCAAAAAAAAAAAACAAAACCCACCTAGTTAAAAGTTTAAATCTAGTTTAAATGTAGTTTAAAGCTCTGTTGATAAGTCCAGCCAGCTTGTTCCCCCAGACACTCTTACCCCACTTGGCCAGTTGAGCCCTGTCAGCTGTCAACAGGCCCGGTTTCTCGAAGGTATGCCCAAGATCATAGAAGCCAAGACTTCGAGCATGGCACCAGCTACGCAGCCAGTCATTCACCTGTTCAATTCACCTCCTTTTTCTCGAACCCCCTTCTCCAACTGGGAGGATAGAGGAGAACACCACCTGGTCTCCCGATCTCTTGAACATTGTTCCGAGGGATATAAGGTCCCTCAGAGGGTGGTTTGATATTTCTGAGTCACCTCGTTGCAGCGTCATTCAACCCTACCTGAAATAGTAGGAACCCATGATAGTCCTCAGGCTTGACCAGGCTTGGCAGCCTCTCCGTGACATCACAGATGCGAGCTCCCAGCAGGTAAACTTCTCTAGAGACATGGTCTGGATGACAAATAGGCACTTTGGGGCCTCTCAGCAAGAAGTCTCCAATTACTAACACCCTACGTACTTTTCTGTGAGAACTGGTTCTAATGCGGGAGGATGGTTGGACCAACTTGGCACAGTTGGCCTTTCCTGGGTCTTGCCCGTTACTCCCTCCCTCTTCAGTCTCCAGCCCCAGGGCACCGTATCTGTTACGTAAGGGCACTGCAGGGGGAAGGGGAAGAATCCTTCTCCTGCCCCAATCAGAGATGAGAGTCCAGTCTCCTTTGTCTTGTGAGTTAGTTGAGTCTGTCAGCTCACAGTTGGAGGCAAGCTTATCTTCCCTTTGCAAAGACTTAAGGCAGGGCTATCACTCAGCTTGTGACAGCGCATAACACCACACATTAATCTCTCACTCGGATTCCTGGATACTGCGCTGCCTGTTAAACTCCTCTTGTAACATGGCTACTTGCTTGAAGAGTTCATCCAGCTGGGCACACTTGCACCCATTACATCCACCTCTGCCTTTGGACCCTAGAGGGACTTCCAGGTTCTGGTGCTCCATGCAAGTTTGGGTCTGGGCAGCTCTTTCAGTTCTTGGGAGGTCAGTCTGGGTGTAGCTGTCCACATAGGCGTTGTACACCACCCTGTACACTGCAATCCTCCACTCTGCTGTGGAACATGCCAGCACAGAGCTGATCGCCTCGGTGAGTATCACGGTATACAGCAGAATTTCATTCAAAAATGCTATCCAAGGTGGAACTGTGTAACATCAAGGTTTTTATTTTATCAACCACCATATTAGACTCAGTCCTAGGCAGGTTGCAAGATCTTTGGGGTTTGGTTTTGTGCTCTCTGAAAAAATAATAATACACCATAACACAGGCTGCAGCCAGGACAGATCAGAACTCAGTGACTCCTGGGTCCTAGCTCTAGGCATTTCTGTTTAGGCTGGAGGATGTTTGTACTTCTCAAATGTGCACTGGAACCGAGATGTGAAACATCCTGAAAAATCTGGTAGGCTTAAAAGCTCTAAATTTCCAGAAGAATGAATTTCACCCTAATTTCTCATTCTTAGGAATTATCTTTACAAGCAGCTAAGTAATGACTGTATCTGATTACAATTCAATTTAATAAAAACTCTGCAGAATACCCACACATACTTGGAACAGAAAAGGGAAATGCAGTTATCTGAAATTCTCCATTCATTCAGAGCACAACGCTGCTGAAACCTGGGCATAAATGTCTCTCACCAGTGCTCACAAGATGGTGTTGTAATTGATGCCAAAAATTCAGCAGCTTTATCATATGCCATTTTTTCCCACTGACAAAGTATTCCACGGAGCTATATTTCAATTCTGATTCCATATGTCACTTCAATTTCTGATCAGAGCTTGAACATAAAAAAAATTATAGCCCGCCTCAATGGACCAATAAAAAAGGATCATTTCTTTTTACATATCAACGTTTATTAGTCTCAATCATTTCAGAAATATAATCATTATAGTCCCTTTTACTGAGAACAGCTACTCCCACACACACACACTCATCCTGGGGGCTTCTCTGTACAGATGCTCTTTTTCCTTTTATTTCTGAAGGTAGCATGTTGTTCCACAGCAAAATCTGCCAACATGCATAACCAAGAGAAAAATTAATTAAAAACAGTTGGGGTTTTTTTTCCTATTCCCAATACCCTGGCTCTTTAACATTACTATTATTTCCTTCCCTCTCCCCCAAATAAAATGAACTTTGACTAAAAAGTCAAAGGCAGGGGAAGTTTCAGGTCAGAAGGAATGATTGGGTTGACCATCCTGAACTCTATATTTCACAGGCCTTTCAGTTTCAGTTGGGGCCAACTGTGTTTAACCAGAGCATAGCTCACAGCTGGCTACCACACACATTCCAGAAGCATACAAGGCCCTGGTTGGAAATCATCAATACTTAGATTAATCTTGGTTTTCAGAATCACTGATCATATCTGTTTGTTTTATACTCTTTCAGAATCTTCCCAAAGAAATTGATCCATCCTTCCTACTGAAACCCCAAGATAGATAGGATGCTGTTTTCAAAAAGACTTCTACAAATCCCATCAATACTGGAATAACACCAGAAAAAACAAGGCAGCTTTATTGATTTACACATTAAAATAACATCTGCTTTTTGTGCATGTGCAGTCTCCCATGAGTGATAATTGGACTTTTAAAGAGAATCTAATGTTGAACCCATAAGTATTATCCATCAGTTCTCCTCCCCCTTTCCATAACAGCCACAAAAGATTAAAGATAACATGCCTAATTAGTGTAGAATGATGTAAAAACCACTGCCTGGACTGAAACATGCGGCGCAAACAATAACTGAGCTTCTTGTTAACTAGAGATCATTTAAGTCAAACCTGGGATCTTTGAGTGTCTGGATACAGAACTGGAAGGTGGACATTTGTATGACTTCTGCAACACATAAAACTTCTTACTGAAAATTTTATTCTCGCTGGACCAATTCTATTACTTCCATTAAAACATTTGATCATTTTCACTCAAAATTCACGTCCTTGTAATTCAAGACACCTCAGCTTGAAAGAATTTTATCTCAGCAGAGACTAATCCAAGTATTGCTTGAGATGGAACAGAAAGGAAACAAAACGTGTTTCCCATTTTCCAAGGATAACTTTCCAGATTTATGAGTTAGAGCAGAAATGTTTAAGGATCATACTTAAGCTACACCTAGGTTTCCATGCAAAGTAAAGCTAAGATAACTAACTGCAAAGTTTTGCTTCACGCATTGCTGTATCTCCAAAATTCACATCCTCTGCTAAGAAGTACAGCAACCCGTCACCCATGAATCTGGAGTAGATACTGAGGACTGGAATAAACTGTATGTGCTGTATACATCATTCCAATCAACATCACTAATAGCCAGAAACACTTAATTTCATGATAAAATAAGCCAAGGATTTCTGTATTTTTTTTTTTTAAATACAGGATCAGTGCAGGACTCTGAGAACTTGTGTTCAAGGCAGATCAAACAATATGAATCAACTGATAACCAGCTGAAACATCAGAAAGTAAAAAAATTGCTCATAAGTGGTCCTGCAGGCATAACTCTCCCCAGCACAGGGCTGCCACAGAAAACCAGCAGCGCCCAGGACTACCTCCAGCCACAGGTCACCCATCAAGGGCTCCCACCCCTGGTTCAAAGGAAAGGCCCCACAATCACCTTACTCTGCACAATTTTGTCCGTGCCAGAGCCACAAACTCAAGCATTTCCTGACTCATGGCAGGTACAACGTGGAGGCCTGACCTGCCATGCACATGAAGATACATCATCTGTTTGTGCACTGTGGCAGGCAGCCCCACTCCAACAGGATGAAGGCAGCGGCTGTCAGGTTCCTGAACTCCAAGCATTTCATGGAGAGACTACACTTTACATACCACAGGTCCTGTCCAATTTTAATTTATGCTGCCTTTATTTAGTAGGAGATACGGGCACAACTACTCCAACGCATAGCAGACTACTCAGATATGCAAATCTTAATTATGAATTTTGACAGCAATCTTGTCAATCTCATGTCAGTCGCCTTGCCAAATACCCTCCTGCAAATAACTCCTGAAGTGCTGCCTGATCTGCAAAGGCCGTGTGTGTGCAGGCAGCTCCTTTCTCTGCTCTCAGCAGGCTTTATATTGGTTCATGTCTCAGCCTAAGTAGAGCAACATTTTGTTTTTCCTGCAGTCTTTGCATTGTCGTCACACAGCAGGTGCTTCCACATCACTACACAAGCAGCGACGGAGCCACCACAAGGCCAGAAAAGCTGCTGCCCCAGCAGATGACTCTAATGTATCTGCAGCAAACGGGATTACAATGAAATTGTGGTGTTTGCATTTCCTTGCAGGTTCATGAGCAGGCCTGTGACCACAATTTCATTTAAAAAAAATCCACAAGCTAAAGACCCTTGCCAGGTGACTCCTGCTGTTCTCTTGGGAGCTGTGACCTAAGGAAAGAAACATACTGACAAACTCCCCTTTCTCACTGCCTCAGTGCCACTCTCTCTTAAATCAGTGAAATTTTGCCACTGGCTTAAATGGTGGCAGAATTGTTGCCAAGGAAGTAACTTCTCTTTTGAAACCATACTGTGTAAGGATGACTGGCACGATGCAACATAAGGTGGCAAAAGGAAACAGGCAGTTAGTTTTATTTATATATGTGTGTGTGTGTACATATGTACATATACAGTTTTCACATACACACCACAGATGTGTACCCTCCTTCCAGATCAGTTTAAGTTAGACCCTAATTTACAGGACATCATCTCTTTTCAGGACATTATTTAAACTCATAGCTTTACACTTCAGCAAAAGTCCCTGATGACTTAAAAAAACAAAACAAAATTAAAAAAAAAACCAAACCAAAACCAAAAATTAATCTTTAGTCAGAAAGAAGAAAATGAAGCTATGATTGCTGAAACCTCCTCTCCAGCAAAGGAAAGGAAGGAAACATGAACAAAGAATGAAAATATATCAATATTATCTGTCTGGACTTTTAATTTTCCTGTGAAGGTTACCAGAGAGCATGGTGTGTCCTACAGACCCTGGTAGAGACAGATGACCTCTGCTGGCTCTGCAGTCCCTAATAGCTTTTCTCACCGACTTAAGTCACTCAGAAGCAAGAGCAGTGCTGTCAAATGCAAGTTTACTTACTGCTAAACTCAGCCAACAAATTGCTCGTTTCTGACAGATGTTTCTGTTTAAAGCCACTAGGAACCGTATGGATCATTCCACCTCAACAGTCTCAGGAGCCAGCCCAGCAACTCCAAGAGCCAGAAATTTGCCAGGAACAAATGAAAAACCTAATTAGATCAACAGACAAAATTTGGATCAAGATTAGAGGATCTGACATGACAATGGGATTAGACTATTAACAAGACATAACAAGGTTTGGCTATTTATCATTTCACAATCAGTTTTCACAGCACAAGAAGGAAGCACTGGCAAATCAGCATGAAAAATGCAAACACAAGAATATCATCCTTGTTTCACTTCAGCGTGTGCTCCCTTTCGATGCCAAGCTCTATGGAACGAAACAGTCTATTCTTAGAGAAAAACCACTGCAATAGCAGAAGGAATTAAGAATTGGAGCCATAACAATGGAAATAAAAATAACAAAATCCTTAGAGCCAGATACTGGTAGTTGCAGGTGTACAAAAAGGCTAAATCATAAATAAATAATTGCAAACAACAGTTTGGAGCTATCCATGTGGAAAAGCTAGTGCAGACAAACATCTGGATAGACTTTGCAATGATTTTGTCATTTTTGTCCTCTCCACCTCTGTTCCAACCAAGTATAAACATACTTAAAATATGAGGTTGAAAAACCAAAAAAAACCCCATTGTTGCTTCCCCCTCTTGACAGGTTGCCTGTGGGACTGAACAGGGTGTAAGGGGGGTGGCCAAGTCAAATGAATCTCAACTTTATGCCAAATTAGAAAACACCAATGACAACAGAGCTGAACACCACATACCATGGTCAGATGAACTAAGCTCCATTTCCTACCAGCCGGCTGCTTTCGCACAGCTCCCAAGGGATGCTTTGCTCCCACTACTGACAGGTCACAAGAGGTCTAGGTGGTACTTAGGCCAACCAGAAAACAAGCCTGGCCCTCAACAGTCCTTTTGTCCTATTTCTGTTCAGATACGCTGCACCTTCACCTTCTCTGCTCCCATCTGTGAAGCCAAGCTTAGAAACAAACTGAGCAATCATGCTCCTTCACTGGAAGGAGTCTCTGCACATTACTTACCTGCTTACTGCCTCTTGTGTCAAAAACGAAGCCACTGGAGTCTGCCTGGAGAAAGCTCGTTCACTCCAAACGTTCTCTCCCTGCTCGCCTGGGGAACAGAGGTGCAGATGATGCACTGCGTATTTTACACGCAACAAAGCAACCTGGTCCCATCCCAGTGCAAACCCAAGTTGGCTTTAGTAAAGAAGTTATCACCAGCTTATTTCTATTTCTAGCATCAGTCACAGGGGCCTGGTCAGATACAACAACATAGTTTTAAAAAAAAAAAAGGAAATTAAATCACAGACCACTGCAGAAGAATTTTACAGATTGTGACGTGTGGAGCTATACCTCTACAGCACCAGCAAGAAAATAACACCCTACATGTGTGGCTCCTCACTCTCTGCCTACTAGGTGTCTTTTGCTTTCTATATTAATTGCAAACTGAAGTTTAGAGCAACTTTTTGATCTAAAAGTGGACAGCATCTAGTACAGTGGAAGTCTCAGTTCATGTCTGGAGGGTCTACTTAATAGCAGTAAGCTAATATCCATTACCAGCACAAGGTACGAGAAGAGAGGCTTCCCCACTCCCAGGCTGTGCTGCTAATCCTGCCAATGAAGCAGTACTTCCCAAAAGCCCACTCAAACAATCCTGAAGGAGGCAGCAATCTCAACATACTTGTCATTCTCTGACTCAAGAAGCTTAAGAGAGATTACAGGAGTATTTACAGTTTATCACTAACCAAACTGCAACACCAAGCAAAGTAATTAAGTAATGATACACTATAAAATACAAACATTTCTAGGATCTTGTACTACGTGGCAGCGCCTGTAATGGGAAGAAAAAACGTTCACAGCACAAGGAACTGCAACCTCGATTGCCTGGAATTGAAAGCTTATTTCAGGGCACTGCTGATGTCAGTTAATGAGGGCGTCTGCTCCACCCCAAGGTGTAACTGTCTAATGGCATGGCCACTTACATTTTAACACAGCAGCCAGCTAGGGAAGGTTTGGGCTGGAGATAATACTAGTGGAACAGCAATGAGGGAGAGACAAAAGGTGAGGTTTTCCCCTCAAACTGCTTCATCACATCCTCAACTTTAAATACATTACTAGTTTCAATTAAAGATAAAGGACTACATTAACATCTATGTCAGCATTGACAGCAATAAAAGGATACATTGCAGCAGCAATGTGTAAGTACACTTACTCTAAGTACACTGTTTAATCCTTCCATACATGTTTCAAAAATAATTCCTCTTTGTCAAATTAAGCATGGCTTTTTGATACAATTAGCTTTTCGCTTGGAGCTCTGGTAGTCCTGATATGAAAGGAATCTAGATACACATCAGTTCTGGTTTAAGTTCTGCATTTAAAAAAAGAAATAGATAAAAAATAAATCCTTCCTCTCAAGCTCATCTTCTCATAAATCCTATTAACAAGAGAAATTCTGAGATAATTACAAGACACCAGCATCTCTCCTTTCCTCAGTGACTTCTGATATTGTACATCATCATGACAATGGAGTAGCATCCCTGCCAGTGCTAGCACCTATAAATACCATTTTAATTTGTCTATTGCCCTTCAACTAAATATTGCCTTTATTTTTCTTTTTTTTTTTTTAAAGGAAGCATGCACATAAATGAAGTGAACAGGAGAGAAGAGGGAAACTATGAGAAAGAAGCAGCACTTAATAATAGTTTTTTAAAAATACATGCTCTCCAAGCCCATAGCAACAGCAACATTTCAACAGGATAACAGAAAAAACAGAGATTTCTGTGAGCACCTGAGCTACAAAAAAAAAAAAGGGTTTCCTGTGGGGTAAGGTCCACGTGGCTTCCCCAGTGCCTGAAAAGGGCAGAGCTCACACTACCACCCTTTCCCTGTGGAGTAGATTAGCAAGAGGGTCTTTTCTTCCCTGCCCAGTTGTAGGATCCTGATAGTTTTAACCCCCCTCCCGCTCTGCTACACTTGGTGGAAGCTGGCCCACGGATTCAAAATTGCCAGCAGGCAGGAAGAGCAGACAGACACCTATACAGTCACACATCCAGTATTGGCACAGCCAAAAAAATTGGAAAGCCAACAAAAAAATCGAACTATAGGGAACGTGCCAGGGATGTCCTAGACAGCATTTTTCAGATACATTTGGGCCATTTACATGGTTCTGTACAGAAGGACCAAGCTGTGCCTCTCAGTTGTTATGCACAAATGGTACCGAGCCCTTCTGTAGGACCCACAGAAACAACTATTTACATGGGCTTCAAATCGGATCTCCTACAGTTCAAACCTCTGCTTTCAGAGAACTTTGGTATTTGAAGTCTGCAAACCCACCTGACATCTACTGTAGTAGGAGGTAATACAGACCATTAGTATCTGTAAAACGTTCCTCACATTCAAGCATAAGCAGTTACAGTGGTAAACAAAACTAAACTTAGCTAATATGTACAGCTAATAAGAAATTCTACGGAGCTAAAACATTCCAATCACATCCCAACACCAAAGTTATGAATTTTAATCTCTTTCAACTGTTGTTGAGAAGATGACGATGAGCATCTTACACCAATGCAGTTCCAAGGTTGCAGGTCTTGGTCTCTCATGTATTTGCCCTCTGCACTGAGATGAATGCCACCAATTGACAGTTTAGCTACTTTTGAAGCGTAGCACACAAATATCTTCATCATAAAAACCATAAAGAAGTCTTTTTATAATCATTGGAACTCATGAGGGCAAAACCTGCTAAGAAAGGCTTCTCCAGTTAACAGCTTAAATGTGACAATTTTAGCAGCCACATATGTACTCAGTATGGTTCAATTTCCCCCATAGATGTGTTTCTGATCCTAGGCAGGCAAAGCAGCTCATTTGTCCTAATTCTGAACCAGTGCATGCCAGTCTCCTTCAATCTCAATTAGCTAGTAGGAAATTTATTTAGAAAGCTGACAGGAACTATTTGGGGGATTAATGATCACTGATTTATGAATATTGAGTAGCATTTCAATAATCCAAGCAGAGTAATCACTTGTAGCTGAAGCCAGTTCTCCCAACCATTATAGTCTGTAGCAATCACTCAAAGGCAGTTAAATGATTCTGATTTATGACCTTAACCTACAGGGCCCAGTACATTTGCTCTATCAGTGTGTAAATTCTAAAAACGCAATTCCCTGCACCTCTAGAGAGCCAATTTAAGTCAACATTATGCATGAGCTGAGCATGCTTGAATTCTCAGATCTCTTATTTCACTCATTAAATTTGCACTGAACATCTTGCAATTAAAATTTCATATAGATTTTTTCTTATGATTGACATTTGGCCTTGGCAAAATGAGTTTAAATTTTGTTTCTCTAAAGATTTAGAAGGAGATAGATTGATCTAGACATTGTTTTCTGCAAGATGATGATGATGGAGCACTAATGCTTTTATTAGCATTTTGAAAAGCCTCCCTTTTTGCTGGAAGACTGTCTATCAGTAATAAGTGAAAGCAATTCAGTAACCAAAGCCAAAGCTACAGCTAGTACAGCAGCATCAAAAGTGTTGCTGCACAAAGTCTTCATGTGACCCTTTTCTGTTTTTAGGCCAACTTTTTAACTGGGGTGGAACAAATTGGGCCTTCCAGTATGTCACAGTTTAACCCCAGCCGACAACTAAGCCCCACACAGCCGCTCACTCACTCCCCCCACAATGGGATGGGGGAGAGAGAAGGGTAAAAGTGACACAACTCGTGGGCTGAGATAAAGATAGTTTAATAGGTAAAGCAAAAGCCACACACGCAAGCAAAGCAAAACAAAGAATTCATTCACTACTTCCCATCGGCAGGCAGGTGTTCAGCCATCCCCAGGAAAGCAGGGCTCCATCACATGTAACGGTGACTTGGGAAGACAAACACCATTGCTCCGAACGTGCCCCCCTTCCTCCTTCTTCCCCCAGCTTTACATGCTGGGCATGGCGTCATATGGTGTGGGACATCCCTTGGGTCAGTTGGGGTCAGCTCTCCCGGCTGGGTCCCCTCCCACCTTCTTGTGCCCCCCCAGCCTGCTCGCTGGTGGGGTGGGGTGAGGAGCAGAAAAGGCTTTGACTCTGTGTCAGCACTGCTCAGCAGTAACGAAAACATCCCTGTATTATCAACACTGTTTCCAGCACAAATCCAAAACACAGCCCCATAGTAGCTACTGTGAAGAAAATTAACTCTGTCCCAGCCAAAACCAGCACACAGTACAAACCAATATGTGCTCTCTGCCATGAATAAACAGCAGTTCTATTGTCTGATTTTGAAAATAAGTCCAGGAAAACTGAAAAGAGCAGAAAAGTACTCAAGTGATTTCAAGTCCTGATCTGACTCAAGTCCAGAGTTTCCCTCTGAAACTCTAGTCAATCTAGAGTTTGGATTGACTCAAACACTAGATTTGTTGTGCTAAAATCAGGCAACTAATCTATTTTCTCATGTTCCATCCCTCAGGCAATGAGTTCAAAGGAAGAACAGTTGTACCCTTCAGCAACCCACGTACATACTGTTTACAGCATACCTTCTATGCAGTAGAAATATCTGATGACACAGAGACAGTCCATGCATCAAGGAGTTCACAACATAGGGACAAACACAATGACTGAGTGAGGGAAGAAAAAAAATTTATGCCTGAATTCATCAATGACTTAACAGGACTGCAATGTTAAGAGCCCATGGACAGAAAAGAAAGTACTATACAGTACAACTCAAGGAAATTCAAGGTCTTTTTGTAGAAATGCAGCTCCTAACACAATGATACATCGATTTCATATAGGACTTGGAGCATTAGGGTCATGTCAATAATAAATAACCATGTACAGGCTACAGCAGACATGCTAATATTAATTTTGTACCTGAAGAAGCAAATCAAGAGGAAAATGTTTCAAAAACCTAAGGAGCTGACTAAAGGAAGCATCCCCTGGGCTGGAGAAACATGAATACACATTCACAATATCCATTTAGATCCACTGGTCGTAGTGACAGTGGAAATTGTACTGGAGATAACATTTTAACTGCTGTTTCCCAACCTGCTGGCCATAAGATTATTCATATGTCAACACAGGTACTTACACACACGCAGCTGAAGCAGGACCCAAATGCTCACGTACTGAACATGCAAGTGGTAAGAGAAGGTACCCTCCTTCTCACATCATAGGAACATTTAAGACACTGCAGATGGTCATCCAAGCACAAGGAAAAATGCTTAATACGTACACACATACCACTTCTAGTTTAACCACTCTTCATCCCGTCCGGCTGAGCACAGTATTTGCCTTTCAGCAAATTATAAGCAAAGGAAATAAGCAAAAATTTGTCTCACTATGGGAAGAGATCAATAGTGTACCTAAATTCCATTATGTAGCTAAAGGAAAAATCCAGTGTACTAGCCCTGGAGAATATCAATCTTGCAGCAGTACCCAAGGCATATTTTACTGCAGAATCGTAAAGTCTTTACAGTCACAGCATAATTACGCTAACATACCGGTATTTTAATATCATCTCTCTGAAATGAAATTTTGTTTCCATGTCCAGTCAATAATTCTGTCTCATCTCAGTGATGAATAGAGCTTAGTGAATAATTTGTTATGAATAATTTATTCACTGCATTTCACCTTTCATCTCTCTTTGAACATTTGTGAAACTCTGGAACATATTCGTTACACAAAACTATTCACAAATAACTCATGCTTGCGGACCACGTGTTGATAGTTCACTGAAAATATTCAAACTGATTTGCCACTTGGTTACATTTACGAGGCGTTGTACCTGCTCCATCACTGGTTGGGCTCAGTTCAACCAAGCTGCATTCCCAGTTGTTCAGACAGCTGCAACTCAAGTTCAGGCTCAGATATTTAAGCTTGAAATGTACATTATGTATCATTTCTCCCATTTCAGGATCTAGAGAGGATCCAGCTGTGTCAAGGCCCCACTGTTTTAAGCGCTGTGTAAAGACTGACCACAAGAATTGAGGGTCTCAGTAGGCAAGACAGTGGGAGTTACCACTGGACTATTTTACAGATAGGAAATTTAGACAGAAAATAAGTGTTACTTCACTAAGTTCAGACAAAGAGAATCTGTAGTAGAGAGAGAAAACACCAGCTTACAAACACGATCGGTTTTCTACCTTAACAACCAGACAAGGCTATAAAGCTGTGAGAACCTCCCAGAGTGTGTCAGTTGAGATAGTTGGGAATTTTCCCAAGGAATCATTTTTTGTAAAAAACTAGATTTCTATATCTTCCTGTACAAAACAGTTTCTTGTCATCTTTTCCTGCAAAAAGGAAAATTTTCCAGTCCAACCTCTGAAGGAATTGTTACATTTAGAGCTGGATAGACCCAACGAAAACAAAACAAAGAACAACAGCCCCAGAACATTTTGTTTTACCATCAGTATAACAAACCATTGCATTACGGGTCCAGTAGTTCAAAAACCAGTTTTCTCCCAGAGGCAGCTCACCCCTTCCCAACCTCCTAGAAAATAAAAAAACCATCACTACAACGCAGATTTTGAGGTAAGACAAGCAGCATTGTCTAGACATAGCACTGAACCCACAGGGACAACAAATCTTGAAGTAGAGAGGCTCCTGTAGGCAATTTGTCACTACAAAACAATTCCATTTAATAGCATACTATATCATGAGAAAATATTTTGGCCCAGATCACTGCATTGGAATCCTAGGTTCCAAATGCATTACCAAATTTAATTTTTCATACATCTTGTTCTGTGAAAATTTAGTTACATTTCCATTTCTTGCCCCCTCCCAAGAGAAAGAAAACATTGAAATGTCTGTCTTATGCCATAGAAACATTTGTGCAAGTCTATACTTGAATTGGCTAAGCACAAAAATTGTGGCTGTTTCCTTATGAGGACAGGAAGTGCTTCATGTTAATATATCTAAAGAAATGAAATTCAAGATAAGATACTCCAACAAAATTTATGACCTTTGGAAGGGGCAGGTGACTGATCAATTCTGCTATCCTTCTATTCTGCTATAGGGGAGGGTAAAGCATCCCATCACAGGATTCGGGTGCTCACATCAGCATTCATGGTTCTCAGAAGGCTCATACATCTCAGGATGAAGTCCATGCCACGGGTCTTTGTCGCAGAAGCTCCTGTAGCCACCTCTGCTACGTCCACATTTTTATTGGCACTAGAGGTACAGCTCTGGTTGTAAGAAAAGACCACTTTTAACAAAGGATATATGACAGCAATACACGTGAAAGGCATGCATGGGAAGAGGCAAAGAAACAAAAGATAGCTAACTTTGCAATCCAAAAAGGAGAATATCAGATTGGGATGTGATCTCTCAATGAAAGATTGCATGAAAGGAGTGGTTAATCACCGGTAGAGGCACCTAGAGAAGTTGTGGAATCTCCGTCTTTGGAGATAACCGACACTTGACAGGTCAAGGCCCTAAGCAACATCATCTAACATTGAAGTCAGCCCTGCTTTGTGCAAGGGGGTTGGACTGTATCATCCTCAAAGGCCCTTTCTGACCTAAATTACTTTATGATGCTATATGACCTGTTCACAAAAAGAACTCAGAGCAGTAACAAGCACAGTATCAGCTCAGGAGCAGTAGAAGGTTCAAAATACCATCTTTCTGCTGTACTGTCACATCCATTTCGCACAGAGAACACACTAGTTGTTTTTTGCAAAGCACTCATATATTAATAGTCATATAAAGCATTTATATTCATAATACGGGTCTGCAGCAATGTGGTCCTGCCATGCACACACCCTGAGAATAGACTTCAAATTAAGCTTCAGGAAAGATAAAAGTAATGTACATATCACTGCAAGATAAATTCCTAACAACAACTTGGAATCCTATGATGGGTCTACTAGTCTGTGTACACACACTCTAAAATTCATAATTAGAACAGGAAAATTTGATATGGAAATAAAAGTTGACACATTAACACCAAAAAAAAAAAAAGAGAAGAACCAAGTACATTTTCAGAATCAAAGGGTTGTGACAAGCAGGCCATCCCACCATCTATGTGATAAATAGAAAAACCTTAGGCTGGCATTAATGCAAAATTGCACTTATGATTTGTTCTTGTTATTATCTTGCACTTCAGACTGTCCATGGTTTTTTTTTTTGTAGTAAAAAAATCTAGGCAACATTCAGTATGCACAGAAGAACAAAGCATTACTACAAAACAGATGGTACAACTGAATATTAAGCAACCTTGTACAAAGAACATTGCTTTTAAGAAGAACCCAATTTACAATTAATAGCTTATAGACTGTAAAACTGACTAGCAAAATAAAATGCATCTCAACTTAGTTATTGTCAGGGGAATCTAAAGGAGAAACTAGTCTCTGGTTTATGCAGTTGGTGGAGTCCGATGTCCTCTCCAGCTGATGGAAAGTCACGCACCCAAGGTTTAGGCACTTAATGTGAATCTGTAGTAAAAACTCTCCACGCTCACCTCAATCCCAGGGCATTTTACTATTGCACCCTGCTGCGTTGTGGAAAAGAGATGAGCCAGATTTCAACAAATTAGTCTGCCATAATCAAAGCTTTCCATCCACAAGATCACACTCCTTTAGGACTCCTGCAGGGCAAAGACACTCTTGAGGCTCAAAAGCCTGAAGAACCAAGTCTGCTTCCTTGAATATAGCAGGAATGAAAATATTGCTGCCCTCAGCTCCTATCCTTTTCCAAGCAGGATTTAGTAATCCTCTACAGCTTCTGCCTTTACCTTTCCACCCTTTTGCCTGCTGTTCTCGGAGGTGAACACACACATATCCCACAACTCCTCCAAACAACAGAAAGGAAACCTTCTTGTCCACATATGCTGTATCATGGGTCATGAGAAATACCTTCCCTGTCATTATAGAGAGGGACAGCTACTGCAGCAACAGCAGCAGATTAGATTTCAGTGCTTATTAGCATGCGAATACTGAAGGAGAAAGAATGGGATAGGACCATACGATATTTTACTATATTTCTTAACAATTCCAATTAGCTAAAACTCAAATTTAAACAATAATACTGTGAATGCAGGGAGATGAACTGCACGTTTCTGAAGGCATACCAGATTAAAACACACAGACAACACACTCATTACACTCAAGGTTATGGATTCCAACATAGCCCAAGTCACAAGTGATGGATGGTTCTTGGCACCTGGTGGCTGTTTGACAGCATATTTTGAGTCAATTGTCATTCTCAGTCCGTGCCTCTAACTGGAAGGTACGACAAGTATTTGTTGATTATCTTAAGCAGTCTGATAAAGGAGTAAGTAAACTTAAGGATTCAGTCTCAGAGGCAATAGTTTGAAGCAGACCCATGGGACTACAGCAGAAACACAGATTACCAAGGCCTTTTTTCAGTGGCTAGGGATATTTAATTTCACCCTAGGAATGTTAGTCCAAGATTTCTCTAAAAATCAATGTGTTCTTTATTTAAGGGAAATAAAAAATAAAATACAAATTATTCCATGAACAGCAGAATAATGAAACTCAATTTCTTAGTATTTTTCTTTTTTCCCTCTTTTCAAGGCTGTTCTAACAAAACTTGAAATCTTTCCCATGGTTAATATATTCCTAATCCTCTCTTCATTACTGTCAATTTTCATTAAATTTGACACCACAACTTAAAATCTAACTTTGTTAAAATCTGTCAACAGAATCTGAAGTTGTGAGTGGACAGGACATGCATAATACAATGAGCCTTGCTTGCTTTGGAAATCAGTCTCAGGGCTAAGCAGTGCTAAGTGAGATCAAGTGGCTGATATCTGGACTAGAAAAGAGCAACAAAAGAAGTATTTCTGATAATTCCTTCTAGAAAGGTATTGTAGTTTGCATATACAGATAGAAAGTATGACACACATGCACACTTACTGTGGGTGCAGCACCCTCTGTAAAAAGTACTTTATAATGAAATAGATGTTGTTAAATAAGAAAATTAATAAACTATATGAGGAATTAATCACCCAGAAGTGGGGGAGTTTACAAATACACTTGCCAGCCTTTTTCCATGTGTTTCCTACCTAAAACCATTGGGTATACATATGAAGACAGATTTCTGCTTACGACAGGCAAGTCCATTTTAGTACACTTCCAGTTACTCAACCTGCCTGTTTTGCCTTTCTAGCAAAAATCCAAGGTACCATGGCACCTTGATCTGAGTGGAAATCAAAAAGAACAGCAACAGGCTGACAAGAAAAAAAAAAAAGCCATGACAGAACTCTCAATTCCATTTGAGTCCAGACTTGAAGTGCTTTGGCCACCACCCACCACCAAAACTAAGTACCACTGGAACTGAACTACACTCGGGTGAGCAAGCACTTTGGAATCAAGACCAAGGGTGCTTACGCTCACCTGATGGAGGTCAGCACCCCTGTCCCTGAACCGGACTGATAATCACACAATCAAGCCATGACCCAATGGAGACCAATTCAGAATAATTCACCTTTTTTAGGTGAATTAAAAATCACCTATTAGGAGAATTAGGTAGGTGAGTGTCTTGAAACAGTCAACGGCACAACAGGGGGAGAAGTACCAGGAGGGAAGGCAGGCCCACAGCTGGGAACAGAGCATTCAGGATCTCAGGTCACTTAGGTGTTGAAATCCTGAGGCCTGGAACTCTTAAATACTATACAAACTGAGAACATTCACACAAGTTAAGCATATAACTTGAGCATGGTCTCTCCTCTGAACTGCCATGGAGTCATCAGGTTAAAACAGATGTAGCAAACAGCCACCAAAACATGAGTATTAGAAAGCTAATGTGCAGATACACAACCACCACAGCCCATGTATTTTCAATACCAGCGCTATTAAAAAGTTAGCATATGCTGTTCAGTAATGATATATGATACAGACAGTCCCACTCACAAGGGATATAACACACCGTTGAAGATTGCTTGGTTAATATACCAAAACTGAGGTGAGGGAGGGAGTTGTTGTGACTTGGTGGGGGGGAAGGCATTTTTGGTTTATTTCTATGGCTAACACTTCTACTTGCTACTACATGGCTTTAGACACTTCATAGATAACGTAATTTAGCCAACAAAATAGCATTCCATGAAGCTAAATTAAAAATCCAGACTATGGATAAACAAAGTCAATAAATGTTTAGTCTGCCCTCTAAAGTATGGTTATATATAACACACAATTCATTTCGTATTACCACGAGTTGCTTTAGAAATATTAGATAACTTCACTAAACAAATTAATAGTTATTTAACTCATGGAAATTGCAGTCTTCAGAATTATGAGGCTCTATTTCATATCTGTATTATAACAACAGCAAGATTTACAGAACTGTAAAGAATAAGTCTTCGCATAGTTGTGTAATTATATTAAAAATTGAAATGTCATCAATGATACATATGGTCATAAGTAATTAACCACCTAATTAAAATCTAGAAATTAAAAGTAATTCACATTCAGATAAAATTGTCCTTCACAGCTGGATTTCAGTAGTCCATGAACCTAAGCAATACCAAAAATGGAAGAAAATAAGAGACGCTGAACACTTTTTATGGGAATTTGCAATGTGAAGCAAAAAGGAACAGCAGGATAGAACGTGCCATGATGATTAGTGTTCTGTTTAATCAATGTTGAGATGTCATCAGCGAGAGGCGGCAGGTGTCACTTCACTATGTTAGAACGAAGTCAGTTTTTGGAAAGAGGGAGATGAGGAAGACTGGGAACACAAGAGTTCCTGCAGTACTGGAAAAATCTTTGCCTATTCCGAACACATACAACTAAAACCATACAGCATTAAAAAAACAGAAAGGGAAAAGAAAGTTTGGAAAGTCTCAAACATTAAGTTGAAGAAGTCATATTTGTTCTCCTGTCCAGCACTCTGTGTAACTATTTGGTAAGGAAAAGCAGTAGCACCTTATTGCACGGCATCAAAGCATTCCCACATTTAAAGATCACAAGTGGCAGACTATCAGGGAGAAATCAACACATTTTAAAGTATTATCAAGCTTTTCAACAAAACACTAGCAATTGAAAGCTGTCATTCTATAGCCACAAAATAAAGAACTAACAGTCATTACTGACAGTTTCTGTATATTCAGAGACAATGCTCTGCAACAGGTTAAGACAAATTGCTGTGACAAAAGCAACCAAAAAATACATTGTAGCACGATTCTGAGGTCAGGCACTGCAGGGAGCTCCCAGATTTAAGTCAAAGTGCTAGAGAATTATTAATGTCAAAATTTACATAGGCCCTTAAATAAGATTTGTCATCATGAATTCTAAACCTTAGATTAATGGGAGAACTTCAGTTTAGTTGCAGGGTAATATTTTGTACTTGAAAAAGGCTCTGTGTGTTGCATATTGAATGGGAGTCGCTGATAACGTGCACACACAACTAGAGAAATTTAGAGGCCGTGCACAGTATCCATGCAGACAAACTGAGGCCCCAGTCTTATGAAGAACTTCATGCACTTTTGCTCCAGTTCATTAAAAGAGTTAAGCACTCACTTCAAGTTGGTCCCTATTGAGTGCACCTGAGCACATACTCACCTCTAAGCACACACATAGGTAACACTGATGTCAAGGGCTTTTAAACATGTGCATACATGACCTCTGGAATAGATGACTTTCTAACCTGGGTTTTGCTAGAGGCCTCTCCTGATGGGCCACAGCAGGACCTGTGATATGTTAGCCTTGACCTCCCAAACATGCAGAACTTTTCATAGACTAATCTACAACCGACAACCTCTTCTCCTTCAAATACTATTCTCTTAGGAAGGGCTGGCAGAAGATGCACATCTGGCTTTTACAGATGTTGCATATTTATTTCATGTCAGCTTTTTCCACTATGCCAGACAGTCAATCTCAGTAATTTCTTCCCCCTCCTCTCCCCACCCCAGAAGAATGGAAGAATCCCATTCTTTTTAATTTTTGAGGTTTTATGGCAATTTCTACAGAACTGTATTAATCTTTCAATACACAATATATTACTAGAACAACTGTCTGCTGTAACTACCCAAAGGGAATGATCTTTTGCATCCACTGAATACCAGACTCAAGTCTGAAACTTTAGCGCACATCTCAGAAAAAACCCAAACTTTTGTCTCTCCAAGCATGCTCATTGATGAGCCATTCGGAGACAAGCAGACAACATATCATAAATCTCTGATTATGTTCCAAGACACATTTCTAATGCAGCTCTCATGATTACAGCGAGGCTTTACATTTGGCTTACTGTTAGCCCACCCACTGAAGTTTACTGAAATGCTGGCTTGCTATCTCGCCTTCCCCACCCACCCCACCACCAACCCAAGTGTTAGAAAGTGGCTGCAAAACAGCCAGAACCAGCCACTGTGCGGCGGGATATCATAAATCTCTGATTATGTTCCAAGACACATTTCTAATGCAGCTCTCATGATTACAGCGAGGCTTTACATTTGGGGCTTACTGTGCCCACCCACTGAAGTTTACTGAAATGCTGGCTTGCTATCTCGCCTTCCCCACCCACCCCCCCCCCCCCACCCAAAGTTTTAGAAAGGGGCTGCAAAACAGCCAGACCCAGACAA
>NW_008795034.1:3086776-3151322 GCF_000699145.1 Aptenodytes forsteri
TTTAGAAAGTGGCTCAAAACCAGCCAGACCCAGACACTGGCAGGCGTGTTTTGAGTGCAGAATGAGGGACTGCAGTTGATTTCAGACTTTGTCCAGTTAGATCTGGATATTTCTCAAAACTGTCAGACTACTTTGCTAAGTTTCTGTCTGCTCATTTTTAATCACCACTATAATTTCAATCTTCTCCACCTACTGCGAACAATAAATTAAAAAGAGGAGCTATATAGTCAGGGGAAGACTTTATTATTAGGGTTTTTTCTGATTTGAAATGCCCATAGCTTGCCATGCTGACTAATGTTCTTTGGTCAGTAAATAATACCACCTGCTGAGCCAAGTATGTGCCCAGAATGAATGTGTGCTGCTAGGTGATTCAAAGAGACCATTATTTTCCCTTTCAGTGCCATGCTTTTTTCTTAAAACAGAATTTGCAGCAGCCTTGTCTCATTTCTAGGAGCGGAGAATACATGGACCACACATGGATTTGTATAACCACTATTGCACAAGCTAATTAATCCAGTCTTTATCCTAGCACCCAGCACTGAAGGCACATACAAGCATGAAATGAGTTGCATTCCACTGCCAACAGATGGAAGTCCAAAACTTGCTAGCATTCGCGCTCTCTTCTCCACACCCTCCCCTTCTGCTCCTGAACTGTACCAAACTCTCTCTGGGGCTGAAAAGCCTGGAAGAGGAGCACAGCACTTAATCATTAGACTTCTCAAATGTCTGCTTGACCTTGTTATAAAAAAGCCACGGTCACCTGGCTCATCTTTTCATCCCATCATTATTTCACAGAAACACAGAGCTGTTGAGGTTGGAAAGCACCTCTGGAGATCATCTAGTCCAGCCCCCCTGCTCAAAGCAGGGCCACCTACAGCAGGTTGCTCAGGACTGTGTCCTGTTGGGTTTTGAATATCTCCAAGGATGGAGGCTCTATAACCCCTTCAGACAACCTGTTCCAGCATTTGATCACCCTTACAGTAAAATAGTTTTTTTCTTATGATTAAATAGAATTTCTTGTATTTCAATTTGTGCCCATTGAAGACCCATTTTGTCTGCCTCGATCAAACCTCTCTTTTTAAGTGACTTTAAATTAAATATCCCTGGGGTCATTATCTGTACCAAAGGGGATGGAAAGAAGTTCCATTAAGATTTATATATCCACATCACACCAGCCTGCACAGCTCAGTGATCAAACATGTTGTACACCTTGAAAAGATGCAGCCCTGGAGAGTTTCTCTTGCCCCCTGGCGATCTTCAAGAGGCATTTGCTTCTAAAGGACTTTGTCTCCTTAGCTGGTCTTGAGCAGTTTAGATCAATGTTGTTCCTTAGTCAGGTCAGGGACATGTATTTTTTGCCCTAATGGCCAAAGAGATGTTTAATTTCATCACCTCTGTATAAGTTGGTGCAGAGATGAGTTAAGTGGATTACAAATGCTACCTGTTTTCCAGTGCAATTTTCAAAGGAGATTAGAAGTGACAAGAAACTACAGAATGATACTGAAATGGTCCTACAGGTGTTGCTAAACTCAACATCAGGAGTTTTCAGGAAGAAAAGGTTTGTAATGATTCAATTCTTCTGTCATCACCAGGTATAAGCAATACTAGAATATTGACTCTGCAGTCCTATACTTACCAAGAAAAGCAAGTAACATCGCTAATAGGTTCTCTGACTAAGGACCCTTTGTCATGGTTTAACCCCAGCTGCCAACTAAGCCCCCCCCAGCCACTCGCTTACTCCCCCCCGGTGGGATGGGGAAGAGAATTGGGAGAGTGAAAGTGAGAAAACCCATGGGTTGAGATAAGAACAGTTTAATAGGGAAAGCAAAAGCCACACACGCAAGCAAAGCAAAACAAGGAATTCATTCACTGCTTCCCATCAGCAGGCAGGTGTTCAGCCATCTCCAGGAAAGCAGGGCTCCATCACATGTAACGGTGACTTAGGAAGACAAACACCATCGCTTCGAACATCCCCCGTCCCCCCCCTTCCTTCTTCTTCCCCCAGCTTTACATGCTGAGCATGACGTCACATGGTGTAGGACATCCCTTTGGTCAGTTGGGGTCAGCTGTCCCAGCTGTGTCCCCTCCCAGCTTCTTGTGCCCCCCCAGCCTGCTCGCTGGTGGGGTGGGGTGAGGAACAGAAAAGGCCTTGACTGTGTGTCAGCACTGCTCAGCAGCAACTAAAACATCCCTGTGTTATCAACGCTGTTTCCAGCACAAATCCCAAACACAGCCCCACACTAGCTACTGTGAAGAAAATTAACTCTACCCCAGCCAAAACTAGCACACCCTTGCAAAGCTATACTGCAAGAAAGAGGTAGTTCAGAAACACAAATTGAAATTATTATTACCTATACTAAGAACTGTCCCCTGTAAACATATAAATTAGAAGATCATCCACACTAGCTTCTTACAATTATATGAAACAAAAACCTCTAAGCACGATATTTGTTTCTACTTTATAAAAGTCAAGTCCTTCATTTTGTTCAATTTTCTCACCATGTAGAATTTACGCTCATTTTTAACTGTTTCATTGTTTGTTTTGCTCTTGACAGCTACAGATCACCCATGGCAAAACAGAATAGAATAAAATAATTCTAAATGAATGCTTCCATTTTGTTAGGAGGAGCCTCCCTCCCTGAAAAACATTACAAAAGAAGAAAAGAAATGGATCTGAGACTAGTAATAAATTCACATCCCCAAGTGAGACCAGCAAAATAATTTCTTATTATACATTAAATGTCATCGAGGTTCACCATGCTCACGAAGGCTATGAACCTCACGGATTCAAGGGACAAAAGGAATAAGGCCATGCATGCACAGACGTCCCTTCAAACATGCTGAACAGGCTTCTCTGTAAGGTCTCAGATCTCCCCACTCCCTGCCAAGCTTTTCTTTACCATAATCTGCCTTTCCTCTATTAACTAATTTTTTACCCTGAAGAAGATTCTAAGGCTGTTCTACTTTTAAAAAATAAAATGGACATTTCACAGTGGTTTAAAACATAGTGCTGACCTAATAAGATTGATTTTTCTTCGGGGAAGAAAATGAAAAAGCAACAAATGCACTTCAGCAACATGTTGAAAGAGGAAGCTATACAAATAATAGGTTACATAGTTAAAGCTTTCTCTAAGCTGAGTAATTAATTTTTTTAAATTTTTATTAACTTCTACTAGTGTTAAAACAGAAAAAATATAATTCCCATATCACGCATGAAAAAAAAAATCCAGACTTCTATAATATGCACAGGTTAATTAACAGCTGCATAACTCTCTGCTTCTTCTAAATCCATTTTTCATGTTTAAACACAAGGGATGGGGATATTGATTATTAAGTCTTTCAGTCAAGTTCCGTACACTTAGCATGTAAACAAGACCGAAATCTGCTAGAATTAGAGCTCTATAGTCTAGTTTTCCCCATCACTATTTTATTTGTTGTTGAGTTCTTTTTAAAAAGCAGGGCATCCCAAAAATCTTGATGTCATCAAAAAGTAATTTTGAAACATCCTATTCACTACTGTTTCACGGCACCTGATAGCTCTAGTCATGGAGACCCTCTCCAAGTCATGACTGTTCCTGTGCAGGTCGATGACAGACAGAAGACCTGGAATGGTTTATCAATGAGCTTGACAGTATGCCAAGAAATTACTCCCAAGCAGATTTGGTCATCAAGTACAAGCCTAAGAACCAGGAGGACAGCGTACAGGTCTCTCTAACCCATGACAGGACTCATCACACCTGTGATGCAACACAGTGAGCAACACAGGCTTCCTTTACGTAACGTAGGAAAGAGAGGCACCTCTAGGGGCAATCCAAATGATGTGCTGGAAACCCTGATGGGGTATTTCTCTGCAGAGCACCATGGCACCTCTTCTCCATGAGCTGCAGGGTTACCAGAGAGCTCTCCACACACCAGCAGCAACCAGGGTAGACCAGACAGCCCTCAAGCAGAGCAACTTACAGAGAGGAGGCAGACTGAAAGAAAGGTGGGGTTTGTTGGGTGGGGGGTTTTTCTCCCCTAAATGAGAGGATTTAAAATTAGAACTGAGCAAACAGTTAGCTGAAACCAATTTGTCAAGCAAGTACTCAAAGCTTCTGAGAAAGAAAGCAGGTCCTGGGTATGGCTGAATTCAAACATGCAGTCAGACCTGAACAAATATTCATGGCAGATATTATGCCATATGCACACAGCTCTGTTGGTAAGTAGATGAATACAGAAATTAGGAAACAGATTGTACTGGGTTGGTACACAGGCATCTCAGCACAAGTGTCCCAACAGGCAATTATTTACAATTAATAGAAAAATATTTGACGCTTGTTTTTCAAGCATAGCCAGGAGTCACTTAGAGATTCCTGCTCAGATTCACAACAGGGACAAGAGGCTGCCAAGGAAGGGTCACAGCAGCTCCCTATTTTCAGGATTAATTCATACCACAGCAACTCACACTTCAAACTATAACAGCCCTTTAACGCCACTCACTTGGCAAAGGCAGGACAGACTCCACTCCCACTACACCTTCTGCTTCTGCTGCAGCAGCCCCCAGGCAGCTTCCCCCTGCACATTCCCAGCCAACCAGCTGTCTTCAGGTTGAGCTGAACAGGAAACTGAGCTGGTGTGTGTGTGTGTGTGTATATATATATGTATATATGGTGTGCAAAATTCCTGTTATTTCGAGTATGTACCAGCTAATCACAGACATGAAGACTCAGCTAGGCATCCAAATGCCTACTGTTTAGGCAGCTATGACTATGCTTTGTAAAGAGGGGGGAGAAGGGGTATAGAATTACAGAATAGTAAAGCACATTGTTTTCTCTCTCTCCCCCTTTGGTCAAAACAATTCCTTTTAATTGCAATATACTTTGCAACTGTAATGCCATTCTTCTTGGAGGGGAGAAATAGACTCCCCGCTGAGAATTAAACAATCTACTTAAGTAATACTTTCAAAAGATACTGTAAGCTTTTAAATTATCAGCTCAAAACTGTGGCATAAATAAAACACCAACAATGGAAAACCATGTGTAAATCATGCTATTATGCAGAGATTTGTAGCAAAAAGTACACAAAGCAACTAGAGCATATCTTCCATCATTTAATCTTTTTTTAGTGTTCAACACATTCACAAACGATAAACTTAGAACAAATGGCCTCACCTAAACAAAAGGCGTGTGTATGAGCAAAGCATTCTGCAAAAGCTCCCAAGGGTCTAATGATAATGGTAAATATTTTCCAGTATAATTCTGTTAAGATACCTAGAGTGATTTCCTGGGTCCTCTGAAGTCAGCAAGAATTTTGCCAGTGATTTCAACAGAAACAGGGTATCACCTCTGGACTTCCACGCAGGGCTTAGCGCTCAGAGACAAGCTAGCTAACCACAGAAGAAATATATAATTAATATTCATCCATATGGACAGCAGTAAAATTCACATCTATAGTTCAGATTAACCTAGGCAATGATCATATTTTAAGAAAGTATGATTCATGCAGAAGTATCTGGTTACCTTCAATCTCTACTATCAGTTTTAGAATAAAAGGATGGCTCAATTATCCTAAAGGTGCAATTTTTCATTCCTCACAAATCCAAAGTCCCACTGAGCACGTGGAAGGCAAGATGGGGTCCTTTGAATACTGTGGCATTGAGGTTAATGGGAGATTTAAATGCACAAGAAATGCAGGACCTGGTCATAAGAGTATTTGAAAGAGAATTATAATAGTCATAAAAATGAAAGGATATTTATTCAAAAATGCTTCACTATCTCATAAGTTATTTCTTTTCCATACTCCTTTCTCGGCTCGCTCACTGCTACTTCTGTTCTCCTTAATCTTTCCTTTCTAATTCTTCTTTTAAATATTTATAAAAATTTTGCACAGATGCAGAAAAAAAGCTGAAGATCTGAAACAAAATTAATTTAATAAGGAAAGGACTAGAAGCCCATTATTGGTTTAGGCAGCCTCTTTTCATGCTGTATATTGTAACTAGGAATAATTAATTTGAAAGCCCTTGATCTTTGGGAGTTTTTTCATTAATATTATTATTAATAATAATAGCAATTCACATTCACTCTCCCCACTTCTCTCTTGCTGGCTGTAAGTACTTCAGTGCCTCTAGGCACCCACATGCTGCCACAACACAGAAGGCCGATTTAAAAGCTATTGCTTTCTTAGATGTACAACAAAGGACTATAGTGCAGGCAGACTGCTGCAAAGACCTCTTAATGTACCTTAATGATAGCCCGTCCCATTCTACCAGTAGCTAACCTGATGGGTGTGTTGTGGTTGCCCAGTAGCTAACCTGATGGGTGTGTGTGGCAGACCCCTAGTTTGCAGGGCAGAAAAGGGCTGAAGCATGAGGATACTTGTTTTGGGCGGGGGGGGGCAGGTTGCACAAGAGCAGGGTGGAACGTTTGGAGCACAGGCCTGCTCTGAGAGCTGGAGCACTAGGTGTGGAGCAACACTGCAGCACCTTTCTCATGTCACACATCCATGCAACAGGCACAGCCTGAAACACAAGAGAAAACACAGTCCTGTGTTGCAAATGCATGAAGTACCGGCACCTCAACTGGCACGTGCATGGATCCAATGGCTGCCAGCAACAGCCTCAACAGATGGGGCCTGGAGTTCAGAACGGCAATTTGCCTTAGGGGAGAAAAAAACCAAAACCAGATCTTGACTTCAGTCCCATCACCCAAACAAAACACTTTGCCACACTCTAGTAAGGTGCACAGTCTACACATGGGTTTTTGACTTCAGTATTTACATTATGATAGCAGTTATCTATGCCAGAAGGTACGGCCCCTTACCATTATATATGTACCCATTGCTGGCAGGAGCTGAGAAAGGACTGCATGTGATGCAAACCATTTCCAAAAACAGTTCAGAAGGACAACTGGCAGAGCAGCCAGCCAGAGCACTGGATCAACCGGCCATGGTCAGCAGTAGCTCTGGAAATAAGTGCAGCGTTCTCCAAGACCCCTGGGATAACATACTCTATATCGGACTGCACTGCCTGCTTTTAACTTCTAGATCGTAAAGTGTCAGACGGACTGTCCCTCAACATCTCATCCAATACTTATTGCCACAGCACTCTATTCATGACTGTAGCTTCTTCATCTTTATTCTCATAATACGAATAGCTTTCTGCTACCTTCCTTCTCAATGACCTTTCAGTCTTGTACATCCTATTCATGCACCTTCTAACACTGCCAGGACATGGCAATGCTGCCTTCACTTGAAAAAAAACTATTCTCCCTCCAAAATTTTTCTAAAACCATTGCAGATTCAAGGCTTTTGAATCTGTGCCTTTCTGGATGCCTACCTTGGTAAACCAAAGCAAGAACCTAAAAGGCCCTCAAGCATCAGCAGTTGCTGTAACATGGAATGGAGGTAAACCTAACAACACATCTAGAAAACTACACGCAATTCAATTCGTCGATGTTGCATCCCACTCCCATACGGTAGTGTGAAAATAGAGAAAATGCAAGGCCTCTGTTTCTCTTTGGGTCCCAGCCATGCAGAGTGAGCAGTAACATCTGGTCCATTTGGAAGATTCAGCACCAGTTAGTGTTGGCATCTTGAAAATAGCCCCTGGATGTGTCACTTCATGAGGCTGCAGATTCACCATCTGGGGTGTCTCCTCCTCGGTGCCACACACGGGGGTTTTTAAACTCCTATTTCCTGTTAAACATTATCCACTTCTGTCTGCTTGTGAACAACAGTTGATATAAATGCCTCATGAACACCTCTCCCCAAGTTCCTGGAGAGTTGCTTTCCTCCAAACTTTAAAGACAGGAACAAAACATAATATACATTTCACTTCCAAACTGGATTCCTCAGAGGAAAGAATTCCAGCCCATCTGCCACACACATACACACTTTTTTTATTTATTTCATTCATGTGCAAAATAAGGCTTGTATGTACAAAATAAAAAGGACCCTACAGACAAATAATCCCCTCTGTTTCCTGGCTGAACTATTACAAGTCAGTGCTAACTACTGAGATTACAACCCTTTAGTTTAAGTAAGGCTGGAATAAATGTTGGTTGTGAGCAGCTGAATCTCAGCAGTTATCTTCCTAAACTGATGAATCATCAGATCAGATCAGCCTCTTTCAATTTAAAAAGTAATTTGTCCAAAGCCTGAAATTTAAGTGATATAGAATTATTTTGTACTGAATAATACACTCTCAGATGTAATACACTCCAGTAAGTTATAAAGACACAATGACAGATATGCGAAACATCATGGTGAATCAAGATGACCCAACTGTAACTTTCCAAGTTTGAGGACAGTATAAACACTGGTTGGTGGAGGTTTCTATGATTTCAGAACGTAAATATAGGGGGGTTTGTTTGTTTGACTATATTTTAATTCTTCTGATAGTAAATTCCCAACTAGATGAGACATCTCTAGTATTAGAGCCTCAACTGAAATAGCAAAGACATAAAATAAGATACCAACACCCACACTCAACACCCCTCGTAAGCAAAAGTCTCCACCAGAAAGTCCACCAGAGGGAATTCTGAAAGGGGAACAAATAGCAAACAAACCTGGGATGAATCATCAGATGAAAATGTGGTACATTTGGTACATTCCTGGAACAGGAAGGATGGCTAAGCTGTGGCCAGGACGTTTTGTGTCTCCTGAGCAAGCACACAAACCTCCCTGAACAGCGTAATTTAGGTATTCACTTGCTCTACCTTTTGGTGCTTGAATCAGTATGAAAGTCCTGTCTAATCCCTCTAGGTAGGCAATCACTAAGCAGTTAATTGCACAAGTCTAAGCAAGCTGTTTATGTTTTTCTTAAGCTTATGCAGAGAAGTGGGTACGTCCAGAGGGAAATTCATCACCTCTTAAGCAAGGGGTCTAAAACACTTTGGAGCATCTGAAGGGGACTCCGTGTCTCCTCTGGTTGTAGAGAAGCTCAATTCCCCATTAGTGAAGTGGAGCTAAAAGCACTTCAGCATCTCGAAGTGTTTTCAGGAAAAGCACAGTGGAGAATCATACAGCATCCAGGTACTAACCATAGCAGAGAATGTAAGCATGCCCCAGATAGTTGATATGAGCTAGCTTTGCAGTGCTCAATTTGTTTCCCCTCCAGACAGCTGAAGCAGGTAAGTATTGCACATGCACTCTTCACACTGCTCTAAGCCTACCATCTAAGCTGATGATAAAGAACTGAAAAACTACGCAAGATCATAAAATACAGGTCTTGGGATGAACACTATGATCCCTGAGTGCAGCTGAGAGATGACAATGCATCTAAAGAGAGAGGAAATCCATCAAAACCAGGCACTGGACTGCCTGGTGATTCCCATCTTGGCCAATTACCACTGTCACTTCGCTGGCCACTCCATGGCTTCTATGTGTACCCAACGGGTCAGAGATTTTCTTCTTTTTCATAAGGAGGTTTGAGTCTTGCACATGGGAAGTGTTATGCATGGAAAGATATTATGAAATGGAACGTAAACTGCTCTTTGCCTTGTATTAACAGACTTGTTAATATTATAGAAATAATTGCAAAATAGATAAAGCACTTCTTTGCAGGAACTCATACCATTTTAGCCAGATGACCTTTCCTGTTTTAATATAAGTAGTGTATTTAACTCCAGCCAGTATAGTCCAATGCATACTGCCAAAACACACAAATCCTATCTTAAAATCTGCACAAAAGTAAAATCACTCGTGGCAGATCTGTAAGTTTTAGTGGATTTTGAAAGAAAATATTAGGTTACCAAAAACAAAATTTCACCCCAATTCTAAGACACTGTGTGTGGGGGGGAGAAGAAATTCTCAGGAAATGTTTTAAAACGTTCTAGCCAGATGCCTTTCCTGTTTTAATATAAGTAGTGTATTTAACTCCAGCCAGTATAGTCCAATGCATACTGCCAAAACACACAAATCCTATCTTAAAATCTGCACAAAAGTAAAATCACTCGTGGCAGATCTGTAAGTTTTAGTGGATTTTGAAAGAAAATATTAGGTTACCAAAAACAAAATTTCACCCCAATTCTAAGACACTGTGTGTGGGGGGGAGAAGAAATTCTCAGGAAATGTTTTAAAACGTTCATGTTCTGTTACCATACTGCCAAAACACACAAATCCTATCTTAAAATCTGCACAAAAGTAAAATCACTCGTGGCAGATCTGTAAGTTTTAGTGGATTTTGAAAGAAAATATTAGGTTACCAAAAACAAAATTTCACCCCAATTCTAAGACACTGTGTGTGGGGGGGAGAAGAAATTCTCAGGAAATGTTTTAAAACGTTCATGTTCTGTTACATAAAATTTGCAAGATGGATGGCAAAATGCATTTAAATAAAAGCCAAGCCATCATACAGTTGCAACAGAGCATTGTCACCCTCCTTCAGAATGAGGCTGTTTCAACATACTTATTTTTTCCTGTTTGTTTTGGTCACATTTTTTATTATGCCTTGAGGCAGGTTTTCTTTCAGGACAAACTTTCTGTGGGTATTTTCTCAAGATGCAACATTTAGACCTATTGATTATTCTCCTTTGTAAATGTTTATGCTCTGACTCCCATCATATTTTAAATTCAGCTATTTTTGCCAAGTGCTAAACCATTTATTAAAAAAAATATTCATGTACTGCATTTCATCACACTAGTTTATCCATCACAAATTAAGAGGAAAATATTATAAAACCCAAGGTATTTAACCTCTCTATCTAACTGAGAACTAAATACTGTCATCTTTTTCTTTTGAAGCCACAGTCAACTCCCCAAACTGATCCCTTCACTCAAGTTTTTCCAAGTTTTAATTAAATGAATACAGTTTGAGGAAAAAGTTGAATAGGTGGTGTGCTGTTTCTTTTCCCTAGGCACAGGTAAATTCATAATAGACCAGAGCATTGTCCAGCGCTGAAGACAGACAGAACCGGTTCCCTTCCTTCAACCTGCCCAGAGCCACAAGGTGAAAAAGATAATTTGTACTGACTGTTGGCAGATCACTTAGTTGTCCCTTGTGGGTTGGATGTAGCCTATAGCTCTTAAACTAAGAGCACTGCTCTGAAGCAGAGAAGATTACAAACCATATGACAATGCTCCCAACTGGTGTGATTTTGCAGCTAGCTATTAAAGATGGTCACCAGCTTTACTGACAAGCATTTGTGCAAAACCGTTGTTTGAATTCCCATGCTCATTTCCTTTCTCAGTCACCACAGAACAGGCCAGCGCTGAATAGGTACCTATTCAGACAGGACACATGCTTCAGTGACAGACAGCTCCGCTCAGACACTTACCTGCGGTGCATTTCATTCACAGACTGAGAACAGCAGTCAATTTAACCAGGGTTAAAAAAAAAAAAAAAAAAAAGCATGTGTTCATGACTAAGAAAATCAGTAGAAGTTGGATGTAATTATATTCTAGCAGCCAACATGGTTCCATCAACCTGCTCTCTGAAATGAAGTCACGTTGCTGGGTTTTGTCTTTAGGATAAAGCAGGGAGGAAAAACCTGCTCTCAAATGAAGTCACATTGCTGGGTTTTGTCTTTAGGATAAAGCAGGGAGGAGAAGTGCTCCCCCAACAAAGGAACTCAGGGTCCATCATGAAGAAGATTATGACATTATGCCCAATTCCACTGGTTTTCAATCACATGGGGCTCCTTAGCAGGTGAAAGCAAGACTTGAAGAGTCGTCACCTTCATGTTTTTGAGAAACTGCACCTCCCAGCAGGTTCCCTTCAACCCAACTGCTCCAGCATGTGTTCATGACTAAGAAAATCAGTAGAAGTTGGATGTAATTATATTCTAGCAGCCAACATGGTTCCATCAACCTGCTCTCTGAAATGAAGTCACGTTGCTGGGTTTTGTCTTTAGGATAAAGCAGGGAGGAAAAGTGCTCCCAGTCCAACAAAGGAACTCAGGGTCCATCATGAAGAAAATTATGACATTATGCCCAATTCCACTGGTTTTCAATCACATGGGGCTCCTTAGCAGGTGAAAGCAAGACTTGAAGAGTCGTCACCTTCATGTTTTTGAGAAACTGCACCTCCCAGCAGGTTCCCTTCAACCCAACTGCTCCATACAGAAGCATACCGATAGCTGGGAACTGCAACAGTACTGATAGCTGGGAACCACAGTAGTAAAGTAGTAAAACCACAAATATTGATAAATAGAATGTTACATCATGTATTTCATGAATTATAGAAATGGAAACATTTGTGAGAAAGACATATTTGTGAAAATGTGCATCTCATACGTAGCTGTGAAAAAGCCGTTGTGATCCAGTCATAAAATACCCTGCTCTAACACCTTTTCAATCAATCGCATGCTTTTGCTTACAAAGAGGAAACCCTGCAGGATAGGAATTCACATTTATTCATCCTATTTGTACTCTTACCCACAGACTAAATTAGAACTTTTTATTACCACCAGAGCTGTGATACTGTTTGGAATTCAGATCCAACAGGACTCCAACCATATGATTAGTATCAGTCAGATACAGTCCTGGCCTGCCCCAGGTTGGGAGAAACCAGAGAAGTAATTATTTCTACAGACATAGGAGGTGGCACCTTGTTTAAGGTTGTGTGATACTAGGACATGCCATACTTCCACTAATCCCCCTTTTTCTGGAGGAGATATATAACCACACAATGTCTGTAGCACTTCTCAGAAGAGTTGAGTGGGAATGTCATTTCTTCAGACTTCACACACATTAATGGACCTTGAGAGAGCTTTATCAAGTTTCAAATGGTAGCATCATTCTCTATTTCCAATCTATAAATCATTGTGTACATGTTGCTGAGTCAAACCAAACTCCAGAGGAGCTGAAGTGACTGCATAGGAAATCTTACGCTTTCGAGCTCCTACTGGTATGAAACATGCTACATTAAAAATTATCATCACTCTGATGACCAATAATCATCCATTTACCTTAGGTGTAGTTCTCCCTCTCTTTGATAGCTGAAACCAACAATGGTTTTAACTGCCTCATTTCAAATGACTTACCTGTTTCACTAAAACACTCAATTTTAAACACTGATGTACTCTCCAGACTTATGGAATCAATGTGCCAGTGTAATTGCTGGACAGCCATACCCTGTTTCTCCAGCAAGCTTTGTAACAGGCAAAGTCAGCTAAAAAAGAACAGTTGCTACAGATAAATCATACCTTTAACTCAGTGCAAATATTTTTTAATGTTTTTAATGCAATGATAAACTAAAAAAAAAGGTGGCAAAACAAAACCACAGCATTAACATTTGACTTTTATAAGCATTCAGAATTTTATCATTAGTTAATGTGGGGGGTTTTTTTGCAGTCAGACAGTTTTACTTTGTATACCTTGTTGCATAAAACTATCATTAACAAGATATATTACCTAATTATGCTGGTCTGTTCTACTTCTGAGTAGGATTGCAGCTATAAATTTCACACAGTCTGTGCACTGTGTGCAAAGGCTTCTGACAGAATCCCATGACCATGAAGAACAGAATATGGAGAGATAGTGTCATTCCATTTGACAAACTGACTGGTATCACTGTCAGCATAATAGTCCCAGATCTGCAGCAGAAGAGAACAACATTGATTGTCAACATCAAATGGGTCAAGATAAATTAAATATTTATGGCTCTGGGCTGTGTTGACAGCTCTTGATGTGTTCTCAAAGCTGATCACTCCAAGCTGATACATTTCTTCTGAAAGTTGGCACACTAAATCTGCAGTGGTTTCTGACATTTACGTATTTATTTCCTATGCTGCTGACAGCCTTGCATTGCAATGAACCAGCAGTGCACTTCAGTCCTCCAGGAGGGCACATCTGAAAACTATTCACTTTCCCCTGTTTTCCTCAGCCATAACAATGCATTCTTTTCCATAGGGGAGGTAAAAATTATTAACTTCAGGAAAAACATAGTAAATCGGCAGTGGTAACACAGAAAAAAGAGGTGGCTTTTTAGATTTAAAGGAGGTTTGTACATCTACTTTTTCCGTAGTGGATGAAAATTCATGCGAAAGCCTCGCTGTCCCAAAATTCAGGTTTGTTGGGCTTTTCCCCCCCTTAAGTGATAAAATTAATTTCAAGTGAGACTAACCCCAGGCCCAAGGCTAAGTTTGTGCATTCCCAAAGACTGCAAGAGTGGTAACATTATTCCAACATTTAATAGGTGCAGGTGAATGGAATGATTAACATAGCATTCATGCAACAAAAAACAAAGCCAGGAATATAATAAATGCTAGCAAAAATGATTTGGTGGAGATTAGCTCTTGTTTAACAAACCTGATTTTGTCTTCCAGTGATTGCAAGTTAGGTCAATAGTGCAAATTTCTTAGATTCATATAAGATCTCTAAATTAGCACCTGAGAAAACAGCATGACTATAGTACACATTAAATGGATTAAAAATATCTACCTAGGTTGAAAACATAGACATTAACAGGGGCTTGACATCTGAGGCACCATTACTAGCAAGTTCCCAAAAGGATTGGGATGAAATCCTTTACAAAGTAATGCTTCCATCAATGGGAAGTAACTAAAGCAAACCGAGCAGAGGATATTGATATTACAAATACTTGCAGACTGATAAATGAGGAAAAGATGAGAGTACTGACAAAGAAGTCAGAGTCACTTGGGAAACAGGACCCATTTGAACAAAATATATTTTAAATCAAAACAAAAATGTTTGTCTGGGAAAAATCCTAGAAATACCGAATGGAAAGGCCTATGAATCATCCAAGCCCATCTTTCTACTGAGATCTAAGCCACCAGACGGATATTTGTTTAACTTTTTCTTGAAAATCTCTAATGATTGAGATTGCACAGGCCTGGCAAGCAAATCTAGTCTCCCATTTTCCTTCGTAACTTGAAAAGTTTCCCCTCACATCTAGACTAAAACATCCTCAACTGCATTTTCAGATCACATTTACTTCTTAGCCAGTCCCCAGTGGGCATGAAGAATAAGGCATGCTTTGTCCTTGCAACACCCTCTTACAACAGCAGCCTGCAACAATCTGTTAGCCCATCTCCCCTCGGTTGTCTTTTCATGAAAAACAGTCTGTTCAATTTTTCTTCCCTGGTTCTGTTTTTGAGACCAAGGAACAATACTCAGGAAAATAGTAATGGAAAAAGAAAGTAGGGCTTGTGGTAAAGAAATGACAACGTGAGCTCCAAGCACAGTTCTGTAGCAAAGACTTGATCTGTTTGTTGAAAATGTTAAAAGGAGAGTAGATAAGACTGCCTCTGTCTATAGCTCTAGGTTCCACATTTAAAAGGAGGATACTGACATAAAGATATTTGGAAATAAAAAATTCACCTCTTTAACAGTGAAACAGATTACCAAGAAAGACACTTGCCTTGTTTCTAATTTGAATTAATCTGGTTTCACTTTCCAGCAACTGCTTCTCATTCTGTCTTTCTCAGCTAGATTAAAACGCCCTTTAGTACCCTGTGTTTTCTCCCCATGAAAATACTTTACTCATCTTAGTAATCCTTCTACCATTCAAAGGGAACTGTTTCATGAGGATGTAGTAAATTCCTATGGCGCTCCTTCTGCATCCATAGCACTCTCGCTAACTTCTCACCACTTGTATAAACAGGTGCAAGATTCCTCAGCTTGTTCACATACTACAAGCCCCAGACTCCAATGTCAAAATCACAGTCCTTCCAACTGAGCAGGTCAAGAGTTTCACTGACAGTCAATAGACTGTTGACCCTTTTCTCCTTTGTTCACCTCCTTTTTCAGCCAGCTCTGCTTAGAAAGGCATGAGGCTGCCTGTCCTGCTCTCACTCCTCTTGCCTCTTAGCACTCAACTCCAGTTGTGCCTTGCTTCTCCCCCACTTCTCATCTTTTCATATTTGATCATTCATTTTATTGCTTACCCTTATTCTCTCTCCCCTTTCCTTTTTCTACCTTTTTCCACCACTGCTTTCTCTTTGCTCAACATCCTGTCTCTGGTCTGATCTTTGCATTCACCTCTCCTCCTCTTTTTCACTGCTGTTATGTGAATACCTTCTGGGTGACACATTCCTTCCTTTCTCCCAGCATTACTATCTCTCCCTTTCACTTCAATTTGATCCAAGTCACAGTAAAGGAGAAAAGAAAAACCTTGCCTGGTTTCAAAGCATATTTTCAAGCTCAAGAAGTCTGTCACACTTAGTTTTATACTATACATTTAATGAATGACTTAGACCAATAGCAAAAATGGAGCAAGGCAAAGAACATACACCAGGAATACCTGTGCAGCCTAAGTACTACCTATCCCCATGAACATCAAACAGCGAAGTCTGAGGGCATTCCCCAGGGAAAAGCTGGAAGCCCAAGTTCTAGTCCAGCTGGCAATCACATGGAGCAGGGCTTTGAGTCTGGGTCTCCATCACCTGCAGTGGGGTTTCTCTTATCTCCTTTGGGAAGCAGTTTTAACTTCACCTGCCCACTCAGTTTCCCTCCCCATTTCCTCAGTGATATTTTAATTCATGCACATAAGCTTGTGCATAAAAAGACTGACTTGAAGTTATCTGCATTTGCCAACTGAAAATGCTTAAGCAAAGTTTCCCCACCAGTTCCTCCAGTGGAGGAATTAATAATAACGCTATGTTTCATTCTCTGATCTGCATACAGAGGAAAGCATTTTCTTTAGAAAACAAAATGCAAGATTACTATGTGCAGTTAATTAGGAAATTAACTGTTACCATACCTTCAGTTTTTTCCTTTACATTACTGAAAATAACATTAGGGTGGAGAAATGCTTTTCTGCATTAATGACATCTGGTACCAGCAATTTGCAGTTATTTTGACTGGTACAGTACTTAAATTACTAACAACACACAAAACTCAGTGAGCTAATAGCATTCTGTGGCAGCAAAAAAACACACTTTGTCAAGATTATATTTCCACAGGACCAGATTAATTTAATTACAATTAATTTTTTTTAGTAAATGGCACCAACAGACATGCATGGCAAATAATTTGCGTACAAATTACTCCCACTCCTGCTCTAGATGTTATCAGCTCCAAAAAGCCACTCACAACTCTGTGAATTCACTGTCGCTCTCAATCATCGTATATGAAAGTGCGGGCAAAATTTTGTTGAAATAATATACATCTTCTGCAAATACCATGTGTCTGATATTTCCTCAAAGGCTGCAGACTGGGCAGAAAGAAAGCAGCATTTGCTGTAACAAATGTCGATGTTCATTCTTGGCAAGACATCCCTTCCTCAGATAAGCATTTTTAAGAAATATCATGGATCTACATTATCAGAAACAGCATCCACCTGAAATTATTCTGTTAAGGGTTCTTTGGAAAAAATATAAAATATTCCTGGGTTTATTGTAGAAACACCTACAGATGTGGGCCCTCGTTGAAAACAAGCACCTGTGCTGGCAGCAGAGGTAACAGCACTGGTTGCCTGGGGACTTGCGGTCTGTGGCTGGGATGTCCCCCCACCCGCAGCTCATTGCCCAGGGGCTCCACCTAAGCTCAAGCCCAGGCCTTCAGGCCCAGCCTGAGCTGTGTCATAGCTGTGCCTGTCCCCAACTCTGTCCCCGAGTTCATGTCTGGCTTTCCAGGAATGACCTTAGACCTGGTTGTTACCTTTTCACTTTCCAGCTCTGCTCATTCAGCCCAGGTGCTGTGGAGCTCTGCCCCACCAGCGTGGCAGCCATTACCCACCCTGTGCTGTCACCACCCTTGGCTACCAGCTTGCCCTGCTCTTGCCACTCCCTGACATGGGAACACTTTTTCCACAGCTTAGACATGCAAAAGAACACTCTCCCATGGGTGGGCAGGGGGTCCCATGTGAGAAGTCAGATCACATCACAGGCTTTTGCTCAAAGACTGTTTTAACCAATTAACTTCATGCAGGAACACAGTATGTTTGAGTCCCTTTCTTCAAATCTGGTTGAGATGTTAAAGAAATAGTCTGAGAGGAGCAAAAAGGGCAAACAGACACATACATACATACCATATGACTGCACGAGCCTTCAATGAAGTAATTTCATGTCATTTGTGTGTTCTTTTCCTGTTCTCCGTCTTCTTTCCATTGTGTTTTAAACAAGGGAAACTCCTTTTCCTACCTTAACCCTGCCTGAAGGGGCTAAGTTCAGATTTGCAAAGTATCTCTGGTCTAAGCTTGTTTTAGATATCTAAATTAGCACTTTAAAGGCTCCAGCAGGTGAACTGACAATACCTCATGACAGCTCTTTCCTGCTATCATGCCAAATTTTTGTATTATTAATGCTGCAGACACCTCCACTTCAAAGAATTCTATGATGCGTCAAGGAGCAGAGTCTCATGTATACACCTGAAATACTTTCATGATGGTTTATACATAGTTCAGCAATATTAACTGGAAGGTGCTTCCCAACATTTAGGTCAGTCATTTGGCATTCAGATTTCAACAGAAAACAAAATTCATACCACATATAAAATTGCTAGTTAGATTCCATCATCAAGCCTGTTCTTTAAGGTAGCATGCAAAGCAGAATCAGGAAAAAAAACTCAAGAGATAAAAACTTGAACAAACTAAAATTCAGCCAGATAATAAGCACAGCAGTTCCTGCACTGTATTTTGCATTCATAGAAGCAGCACAGGCTACCAGTGAAGAACGTCCCAGCCAACAAAACTGGAAGTTATCAGTATTACCACCACGTAGCAGAAGTGAAAATTCAACCCTAGCACAACCATGCAACCCATCTGGAAGAAAAAAAAGAAGGGGGGGGAGGGAAAGAGGAAAAAAAAAAAAGGCATTAGACACTATTCAGTATTTCCTGGGAACTCAAGTGCATGACATAACAGGGATTTTCAAGGTTTGAATATAGGATTTTAATGTGGGAAATAAGAGTTGCATATGATAAAGCTAGATGAATTCTTATGATTCCTTATTCAACAGAGATTCATAATCACTTCTCATATCCTGTGTTCTACTCTTATGTAGAAAAATTCAAGAAGATAAATGCTTGGAGAGCATTTCTTGCAGAAGTTACTCAGTGATTCACAGGAAGCCAAGTTGGAGATTAACATATGATGAACACAATAATCTTCAACTTTTCCAGCATTTCTGTAATCTAAAGATCATTCATTTCATACTCAGTTGCCCAACTGTTGTGATATCACATTATTAAGAATATTTTGCCAACAGAAAATAATGAGAGGAAACCAGAGTTCCTCAGAGGAACTCTTAAATTTAGGCACCTAATTTAATGATGCACCCTTCAAAGCTGTAGAGAGCAAAGGTTTCCCTCACTTGGAAACACAAAATGCAATAAACAACGATGATTTCTAACCCTTGGCACTGTTTTTATTATCAGTAGAGCCCCACTCCTTTACAGTAAAAAGGCAAATTTTAACAAAATGCAAAAAGGAATGAAGTGGCCTGCTTTTCCCTATCAAACTAGCAGCATAGGCAACAGGAAAGTGTCTTCAGAGTGGAAACGTTTGGTTCTCTCCTCTAAGCCCCCATATTACACAGCTCTCTCTCCACTTCAGTTAGAGAAAAAACATGGAGGAAAATAAGATTTGGGAAATATTTTATAACATTTGCCCCTCTCTGCTTACATCTGAGATTTTGATTAATACTTTCAATTTCTCTTCAAGCTTCAACTCCACCACTGCCTGATCACTTACCTCACTTCTGTTTCTCCATACATAAGAGATTAGTAAATATCAGTATATCTTTAAAGCTCCTTCAGAAATTTGTGAGTACTTGTTCTGTAAACTGAGATTACAATCTATTTAATATTTTAACATAAACAAACTCAGCCTAACAAATTGAGACCAGTAGACACCTATGTTGTGCTTCAACTACTCGTCCCAGTAAGGCAGTCCACATTTGCTATAGCACAAATTTACTCAACTCAAACATTTTCTGCAGGTGAGCCTCCTACTACCTACAGATTTATAGTAGCCTTCTCCTTTGCAGCTCAGTGTTCTCTGTCATGAGTAGCAGTGATTCAATAAGCTCCAGTGCACACAAAACGCACCTTATCACCAGGTCTTCAGTTGAACCAAGCCAAAAGCAACACTGATGTCACAGAAACACATGCATCCTGTCTAAAACTACCACTGACAAGGTAGGTTCTCTCCAGGCTAAAGCAGGCATAGAATTAACTTGCTCCCACTCTCACATGTGTAGTATTGGGGCATATACAGGTCACAGTATGCAAATTACAGTCCTTGCTGAAGAGTTTTAAACTAAAAAAATTCCACATTCAATGTAGATCAGACTATAAATAGATTTTCATATGAGGTTTAAAACAAGCATTCCACTCTTTACAGCCATGTGTTACAGTTTTTGTGGGCTAGGAAGCACAATGCTTATCACAACAGCTGTGAAACACTGAAAGAATTGATGCTCCACAATAGCGATGTGCACCACTGATGCTCCACATGTTGTCCAGAAAGACTGCTTGGTGGACAATGCTTTTCCGTTTTGTGTATTTTGCATTACCAGCAAGAAGCCGAAATAGAGCTCAAGCACACTCACACCAGACTCTCGGGTTGAATGCTAGCAAAAGGCTGCAGTGACCTAGTATTTTGCTGCTACTGCTCCCTGCCATTTCCCGTCTCCCTCTTCCCCCACTCAGTTTGAGCCACGCAGTCCCACTCCCTCCCTTTTGTGCTGGCTCTAGCACCTGTCTAATCTCTCAGTGAGCCAGTTCAGCGCTCTAACCCAGCAGAAAACAAACTTGGTTTTGCCGAGCTTTCTCCCATTTTAAACAGGCTGACTTAGTTGACAGAGGATCTGACAAGAGCGTGCACACAGGAGAGAGACTGAGTGGGACCACCAGTTTCAGTGGTAAATTAACTCAGCCCATCCTTGGGAACCTCACCCTGGCTTGACAACTTATTACATACTCGCAGTTCAGCCAAAATAGATATGGCTGCTTAGGCATATGAAAAAAATCTGATGCCCACACGCAGTAACAAATAAAAGCTAAGCATATACTGACAGGTTACAGCTATGCACATAACCTCTCTGCAGAATTAGGTGAAAATTAGAAGGTAAGAGCTTGTTAAATGAAAAAAGTTGCAAAAAAGACATTTTATTTATAATAGTTCTTATGTCTAATAATTATATTACATCTAGCACCTGAACATTTAATAACATTCTCTTTAGAGAGGGAAGAAAAAAAGAAACCCACAAAAACTTTTCTACAGAAGTTAAAGACTACCTATTGAAAAACACTGGCCACATCAGAAATTATAACAGCAAGCTGTTTCTGTACAAAGATTTTCACATGTAAACAATTCAGTCATATTGTAAAAGCATCATTTTTCTTTGATAAATATGCACACAAATTATTCTAATTCTTACATAACAGCCAGCTCAATGCATTCACATCACAGCCTGCCAAGATGGCTCACTTTTACAAAGATATAGAACAAAAGAGAACAATAGTACATAATTGCTTTTCAAATAGCTTTATAGAGTAATTATATCATTAGGCCTGAGTGGTTCCAGCTTCCAAGTGTTCTGCCACTAATCTTTTGAATACATTTTTGTTAGGAACTAAGTGGATATCACTAGAGAAAAAACTTGCATAGTGGAGAGCATATGACTTTACTCCAGTTCCACACAGCTTATTGAAAAGGAGTGATTTCCTGCCCCCACTGCCCTTGAGATAGCCAAAGGAGGAACACCTGACAGCTGCTGCTTCTGTGTACCAGCTTCACTGTAACTATGCTCCCAAAGCTTTATACCTTGAATTTTATCTGTCTTGACGCAGTCATTTGTGGGCAGAGGACTCCCTAACAGTCTGCCTACCAACCAAGACTGAGAGCAGTCTCAAAAGGTCAATAGGACACAAGGGACCAAAACTTCTTTACAGATCTGGATGTACTCTAGGTCCATCACCGACAGCTTACATAGACTCTGCAGTCATCCCTGCAAGAATGGGTGCCCGCATCTCCAGTTCCCCTTTCACTTCAACTCTGGGTAAGATCATCTGCAACTGTGTTAGCACATATCAGAGGTTTAATAAACACATCTGCAGCTACTGTGACCATCTGCTACCTGCTAGTCAACTACAACACACAGTAAAACACATCTGATCAGCCAAGGAGAGCAGATATGAAATCAGTTCAACACCTGCTCCCTCTTAAAACATTTACTTCTACAAGACCATTTTTTCCCCAACACTACTAGCTATAAAGCAACACTTTGATGTGAATTATTTCTATTTCTCAGTGCCCTTGTCCTTCTTCTGAACATTATCTTTTCAGCCTGATATTTTGAATGAAAGTTCCATTTAGCTTACTGGGACAGGTCTAGAGCTGCTAACACTACTTCTGACTTACAATACACTCTAGTTTCCTTTGCTTCCATTTCCTCCCACACATGGAACCCCTTAGTTAGTATCTCTGTACAAGTTACCCTTTTTTATAGCATGTAGGCAGGACAAGAATAAACACCGTATTATTAATGTAGGTGCTGTTACCATGTACAATTACACAGGCTAGTCATGCCAGCACTGAAAGCAAAAAGCTCAAATTCCCTTGCAATTATTCAGAGCACAGACAAGAATGTCTTCACATTGCAGTTCTATCTCCTGAAGCCGTCTTTGTCAGAGAGATCACGGTTACTACCTTATTTCAACATAAGAACCATATTAATCATGCGCAGCTCACCATGACATAACAGCCAAATTTAATAATAAGCTGCATTTTATAATCCCCTACTAAAAATTAGAAGCTATACACTGCTCAGGAATTGTTTGCTTTAAAAAGAAGAGAGCAAGCATCATTTGCATACAAATAATTTCTGGAGTGAATACATATATCACAGAACCACAGAACAGTCAAGTGTGGAAGCGACCTCTGGAGATCATCTAGTCCCACCCTCTGTTCAAGGAGAGTCAGTAGAGCAGGTTGCCCAGGACCCTGTCCAGTCAGGCTTTGACTATCTCCAAGGTCACATCCTTGTGTCTGTTGCACTGGGGAGCTCAGAACTGGACACAGCACTCACACCAGTGCTGTGCAGACAGGCAGGATCATCTCCTTCAACCTCCTGGCTACGCTCTTCCTAATGCAGTCCAGGACACGCTGGCCGCCTTTGCTAGCTCATGCTCAACTTCTGGTCCACAAGGACCCCTAAGGCCTTTTCTGCCAAGCTGTTTTCCTGCCCATCAGTCCTCAATCTATATGATTCATGACGTTGTCTCTTCCCAGTTGCAGGACTTTGCATTTCCCTTCTGAACTTCATGAGGTTCCCTATTGGCCCATTTCTCCAGCTTGTCAACATCTCTCTGAATGGCAATGCAACCATGTGGTGGATCAACCATTCCTCCTAGTTTTACACATGCCGCAAACTTGCTGAGGGTGCACTCTGTCCCAACATCTATGTCATTAATGAAGATGTTACAACAGTATTGCCCCAGTATCACCTGACCCTGCTTCCACCTCTTGCATGCTTTTTATGTTTGAGTTTGGTCAGGAGCTCCATGTTCATCCATGCAGGCCTCCTGTCACCTGTGCTCAATTTCCTGCTCATCCAGTTGGCCCACTCTTGAGCTTGGAGGAGATAATCCTTGAAAAACAACCAAGCAGGTCCATAAACAGGCCAAAGTCTGCTCTCCTGAAGCCCACGGTTGCAATCCTACTATTTGCCCTGTTTCTTTCCCTCAGGATCCTGAACTCCACCATCTCAAGCTTGCTGTCTCCAAGGACAGCCCCCAAACTCACATGCCCAACCAGTTCTTCCTTGTTTCTAAGTATGAGGTCCAGCAGAGCACCTCTCCTTGTCAGCTCCTTGATCATCTTTGTCAGGAATTTTTCAACAACGCACTTCAGAAACCACCTGGATTGCTTGTGTGCTGCTGGGTTGCCCTTCCAGCAGACATTGGGGTGGTTAAAGTTCCTCACGAGGACCAAGACCTGCGAACATGAGGCTTCTTCAAGTTGTCTGAAGGCCTGACCTATTTCTTCTTCCTAATCAGGCAGTCTATGGCAGACACCCACCACAATACTGCTTGTGCTGTCCACCTGATAATCTTGACCCGCAAACTCTCCACTGGCTCATCATTTGCCTCAAGGCAGAGCCCCATACATTCCTACTGCTCTCTTACATAAAGGGCGACTCTTTCTCACCGCCCCCAGCCTGACCTTCCTAAAGGGCTCGTATCATCCATTGCAGCAGTCCAGTTGTGTGAATATCTTAGTACATCTCTGTGGTCCCAATAAGGCTACAGACCTAATTCCCAGAAGTAAGAGAACCTCCCCCATCATGCTGTCCTCTCAGCAATTCTTTATTTGTCTGTTAAAGTCATTTTTACAGCAATTAAATAAAACCCCTGGGGTACATCTCCCTCAATCACTTCGACCACAGGCTAAAAATGCCTCACATGCACTGCTTAATACAGCTTGTGCCTGACAGGTATGAACAGAGCCATTAGATTGTCACATTCAATCCTCTGAAGCCATTAATGCAGCACAACATGAGTGACAGTGTCAGAGTAAGGTACAGGGGATGAAGCACAGGAAGGTTAAGGTGGAAGGAAGAAAAAAAAAAAAAGTCATTTTGGGGACAGATGAGGTGAATCACTGTTTGCACAGATCCAGACAGTTTGAGGACAGATGAAGTGAATCACTGTTTGCACAGATCCAGACAGCAATCTTCAGAAATGCAGGTCAAGCAGTCACTCAGGTTAGAGACCTAACTGGCATTTTATTTCAGCAAACTTGACTGTTTTGCAAACAAGGTATTTTTACCATGCCATAATTAAAAGACACTTGGAAAATTTCTAGCATTGTAGTTGGTTCCCTCTCCCACTGACAAAACAAGCACAAACTGTATTATCAGGCTTTGTTATGAGAACAGGAGTTATCAAGTTACCCTGAAGGTGTACATCCCTTGGTGTTTATCCAGAGGGAATGGAGCTACATGAAAGCTAAGAAATAACCTACTTGGTAATTACAAATTAATAGCATTTACCTCTTGCTGAGAGCTTTACATTTCTTAAATGTTTTCCAAACGCTAATTAATTACTAAGGCGGGGGGGGAAAAAAAAAGTCATTGCATTATGTAGAAAAACAAGTATGCTGTGATATACTAATTAATGTGTACGTATCACTGTCTTACACTCGCTGTTACCTGAGCCTTTCCATATGTATGGCCAGGGTGGTACATGTGGTTTGAGATTGTTCTCAGCTGATAAGGGCAGAGAGCATTTTTGGATTTTTGTTTTGTAGTCCGCTTCCTTCCAACCTAAGTTGCCAAATATGGATTATTCTACAATAGGAACAGTGAGCTAAAAGCCAAACTTGTTTCTAAGATAGACTTTGACAAATACAAAGCCCCAGGAAGCTTCATTCTAAATTTACCAGAGCGTAACATACCATAATAGCCAAAAATTTTCACAAAGTTTTCAAAACAATGAGACAACGCATAGCTCGCTCATTCTCAAAAGGCTATACCACAGGGACAAAATTTGCCCTGCATAATCACTATTTCCAAAAGCAAAAACCCATAGTTAGTGTTAAAAAAAAAAATTACCCAAACAAATGCCTTGAAATGAAGAGAGGCTGAGAATCCTAGAAAACATTAGAAATACTGAAACTAATAGTACTACTTTTCATCAAACTATCACTGTTCTCTGACAGTGTAACAGAAAAAGGAAATTGAGTTATCAGCTCACAAGACTTCCAAGTGAAAATTTCATGGAACTCTGCTTATTTCAGACAAAAAACTGACCTATTCTCAATGAAACAGACTGAAGAGGACAACTTTTAAGAAATGTGTTTAATAATGGTGGGGAATGATAATACTTTGGCACTCATAGCTCCTCCAAACACATCTCACCATTTTTCAAAGCTTTCTTTTTCATCCTTGCATAGATTACAAGAGGTAGATTGAGCTAAAGAGTCCTGTTTCCTTGTGAAGCTGCTATTAGATCTTCTCAGAATCACCTTCCTGGGCTAAGGATATTATAACTGTTATAACCCCAGTAAGACACATAACACAATTTAGACAAAAAATTTGAAGTCTATTGCAGAACTTAGTCATCCAGGTTCCCAAAGACCTTCATCTAAATTCAGGTAGCACTTCAAAAGTTTCCATAATAGAGATACTTAAAATAGCAAAAGGACTTTCCACCCAGAGCTCCTCACCGCAGACCTCTCAACAAGATGGAGGCTCTGCAACCAAAATGCAGTTAGCATTTTGCTTGTTATCAGTGTCTGAACTCCAACGTGATAGATAGTTTATAAATACACTTTCCTAGTGCATCAGGACAGAACCAGGGACACTCACTATCCTCCGTCCACCTAAAGTCTACATCTTTGCCCTTGAGAATCCTTTGAAAAAAATGGTTTCCAAGCTTAACATCAGGGTATGGTTTACTTTTGTAACTGTCATTTTACTATAGATGCTGAATTTGAAAATCCAATTAAAAATCCAATACTTCAAGCTTGATCTCATTAATTTTCGTCCTGCCTGACAATCTGAGGAAAATGAAACCCTAAACTGTCATTTAAAGACAGAAGGAGAATTGGCTTAATTTAAGGAAGTCACTTTAGAGGAGGACAGTTGTGTCTGACTCATATTTTTAAAGACTTCATGTGCTAAGCATTCAATGCCCTATTTTGTATAGGACTGTCCAAGCCTGAATTCTAATTTTACCCTTTTGCTCATTTTGTAAGAAAAAGTTTTGGCAAAACTGACAAGCAATGACTACTTCTGCTCCATTTAACCTGAGGAGGCAAAGGCAGACTCACAATGCCATTACAATGTTAGGAACCCCTAGTTTAAATTGCCTGACTCACGAGGTTCTTAGGGAAGCTACAGAAATCACATGGATCAGTTCTCAAAAGTACTTAAAGCTTAACTGAAATAGAAAGCCTTTAACATTTTGAGATTATTTAAATAAAGATTCAAAAAGAAATAGGGAGAGAGGTATTGCAACTTCTGAAGAATTCTCTACATCTTCTGGTGACTACCTACCTTCGCAAGTCTTGCTCTACATTCTCTGTTTGCCAACAACTTGAGGATGTGAGCATCTCCCATTCCAGATGCATTTGTGAGGATGAAGTGCAACGCAATCAGAGAGTAGAGTGATGAGGAACATGAGTGCCCAAGACATCATAAAAGTGTACTGGCTCAGCGGAGCACCTAAAACAAAATGGGCTGCTTCTTATGAACAGGCACAGACTGCCCCAAAATAGCTTTCTTGATCTCCAAATGGATGCATTATTATTAAAATACTGTTGCCTCTACCAAGCCCTCTAGGAGCACACACACAGAGCACAGCAACACTCAGCCCTATTCAGATTAAGTAGCACATAGCTTGCTGCCATCAAGGCCTGCACTTCAGCCATAGCTGGGAGACCTTCCCAGCTGAAGTCCACTCCTGTCTTTTTATAACTGAATGTCAGAGAAGCCCAAATCACTCACTGCTCTTCAGTCCTCACCTCAGCTGTCACAAGGGCCTTGCACTCAAGTTAACAGTGACACAGTTGAATAAGGGCATGCTTGAAGCAGTTTGCATTAGCAACAGGACACTGAACTCCCATCCAACTCTACCTACAGGTCAGCAGTGTCAAAAGATGATGAGATCACTAGAAAGCAGAGTGCTATAGCTTCCAGTAGTGAGAGAGCAAATCAGATCATCATTTAGCAACAGAAATTCTTGAATGAGGGCAGCAATAGCATCTATGTCTGTATAGTTTTATTCACCCAACCCAGCAAGGCTCCAGATCACTGACTGCTGCATCTGCCAGGGCATATGCAGGGAAGGACCACTCTTACATCTGCCTCATTTCTTATACTCTTTCCCTAAGCATCTGCTACTTACCACTCCTAAAAAGATCCTGGGACGTCTGTCTAACCTAACACAGATACTTGCATGTTCTAAACCAGATCCAAGACAAGAGGGCTGTTCAGTTTTTCCATAGGCTCTCAAGCGCAAAGATCAAGGGCAAATTAGACAAACTGAGCCCAATACTTTTATTCTGCCTCATACAAAATCTCTTTACACATAATCCAACAACAGAAAATGGCACTTTAAGCTGTTTCACAAAGAAAACTCTCGTAAAATCTCTCTTTCAATATCTTGTCAAAATCAGCATGCTCTGTGACTAGACGACTGTCAGGGTGATCTATAGCCCCTAGCTAGCACTGTAATATAAGCTAAATTGCCTGAGTCACAAGCAATGATAGAGTCATTCTACAGGAAATTGGAAATCAATTCTTGTCATCACTGTACATAACTCCTTTATCAGAGTTCCAGTTCACCAGTGTAATGCAAGGGAAAGAAGCTGGGAACTGACAATCATGACAAGTCGAACAGTCACACACATATGTAAGTGCGGAAGTTCTGTTTCTGGAATAGTGCTTTGCATATGGTACGTGACAGGTGTGAGCAGCCTGACTGGGTAAAATATGGAAGGTTAATGGTGGTCACACACCAGTAAGCAGAAAAAACCTGTAGGTGTGTTGCATCATGTTACATCAGGAGGATGTACATACCTAGGGTTTGAGCCTGAAAATTGAGGCCGTAGCCAGTAGGGCGTTCTTTGCACAATGAGTCCTGGCAGAAAAGAAGGGACAACCTTCTGCTGAATCTCACACTGGAAGTGTTTCAGACTGGTACTGGAAGATTCCTTCATAATCAAGGTGTTTCAGAAACCAGGGCAGCAATAATCAGCATTGGCAAGCTTATTTACAAGTTTTGCTATCTGCAATGCTTTTGGTCAGGACTCAGTTGTTGGAATCAAGTGGTTAAGTCAGCTTTTGTTACCAAGAAGGAGATTTGAAAACTAAAGGAGGAACCAATAGCTTGATTCTAATAGCCGAGGCGGGGGGGGGAGAATCCAACATGATGTTATTCTTAGAGCACGCAATCATTTTTCTGGCAATGATGTTATGCTGCATATATGCTCTACTATGCCTCATTTTACCTAGACTCACCATCTAAACTCATTGAAATGAAGTTTTAATATGTTTTGAAACATATGCATATGTTTTGAAACAAATTAAGAAAATTCTCTGTGAAACAAATCAAAATATTTTCTGTTTCCACTTCCTAAACTGTCCTGCACAAAATCAAGCTCATAAAGCTTCCAAATACATACAACAAAACCATAGCCATTTCTCTACACAAAGTCACTTCCAACTACTTAACACTGAAAATCTGGCATGCAGGAATACAATCAGCATATGCAGGGTCCAGCACAGCATGTTTCTCATCTTAATGCAAAAGTCCTAACCTAAAATAAAGACTCCTTTGAAAATACAAATTCAAATAAAATCTAATACAAAGCGTTCTCTGTAAGCGTCAGAAAATTTTCTTTCTTACTCTCAGACCTATCTGGGAGAAAGTAGTTTCTTCACATAACAGACGTTTGTTATTAGACAAACATTGAAGATTCCTCTCCATGAGAGCTAAAGAGCAGCACTCTTACATTAAGCAGAGCACAGACCATGAAGCAAACAACCCAACCACACCAGCAAGCGACCCACCCATCCGCCACAATAAGCCACAAAGCCTGGAATATGCTACAGAGAGGGGCTGTTCCTCACTCTGAAAGCTCTGGTTCAACACTGGCTGCAACAATGTCTGGCATTAATCAGGCAAGTGGAGAGCCAACGGGCTATTAGAAAACAACTGAGAAACTAAATGCCATCATCTTGTGTTAATTAGCTGAATTTAGTTTACATAAGCCACTGATCTTGTCCTTACAGCCCTACAATTCTAAGCAGGATATTGTTTATATTCTTGTAACTATGTCTGGACAAAAACTCATTCATAATCAACTTTTGAAGTGTATGAATACTTTTCAGCTCTTCTGCTCCACTATTCAGAAATATGCTTGTTCTATGCTCATTTTTATATTTCGTGCAGAGAGCAGTTGGGAAATGAATGCATGTTTTGTGGTGGAATAGTTGCAAAATTTAAATAATTTGTGAAGAAAAAACACACCTTTTTTTCTTTCTCTTTAAAAGCAAGTAAGTTGAAATCCACAATATCCCATAAAGACACCCACTTCCCCTGACAAAGTCCTACTTGGGTTTAAATACACTATCCACCATTAATGATATGCCATTATTCACTAAACTATTACAAAATTAATCTGGTAGATAGAAATTTAGTCAGATGTTTGTTTGTTTAACATCATTACACAGTTTTGAACCCATGAACCAAAGGAAGGGGGCTTTTAATTAAGGCATGCTGAATAAGGGGGGCATGGAAGCGTAACATTTAATTTGCAGAATATAGTTACACAATGTGTATTCCTTGGTGACAAAGCCAGAATGAGAAATTCCTGCTCCACTACACCTCTCCCTTCTTGTCCCCATTAAAACGCTGCAGTTTTCTGCTCTTCTCTTCAGTTGTGCTGATATAACAGAATGTTGTGATATAAGTTCATCGCTGCAATGATCTGGGATATCATTCGCTATCCCTGCAACAGTATTGGATTCTTTTATTCGCTTCCGGTACAGCCCCATAAACATCACACTGTGAAGGCAGGAAACGCTGACCTGGAAACAGAAGTGACTTGATATGCAAGAAACATAACTCAGTGGTCAGTGTCCATAATGTACCATTGCACTAATCCTGTCCCAGTTCATTATGGGCTGGCACATGGTCCTAACAAATTAATCCAATATGATGCAGCTTGTTCTTAACCACCACTGCACTAGTCACTGGCTTCCTAAAGTTCACATATGAATACACTGGCTTTGAAAAGGCCAAGACAGAAGTTCACCCTAGTCCATTACCAGGGTGACGCTCCCAGGTTAGGAAATGTGGGCTGTCGCCTTCCCGGATGGTTCACACCTTTTCTTTTGACAGTCTCTGAGTCAGTCTGGAAGTCCCAAAAAAATATTTCAACCATCACAGAAAGACGTGCAATGTTCGTGCCAGTGAGGAAGAGTGGCCAGCTCAAACTAGAGATTTTGCACCAGCAGACATTTCATTCTTGACCTGCACTCTTACACATGCAGAAAGAACATCCTCAGCTACCAAAAAGCACCAAGGTTAAAGAAGCAGTAAGTGGTGACAACCACAAATGGATTTTGGAAAACCTGCAGAGGTCTGTAGAGAATGAAAAATTAGATGCAAACAGTACAAGTACATAGAACTGCAATATTGTAAGCACCATTACTTACACTGAATACTGTATTTGCAGGGTCCTTCAAAGTTCATATCATCCTGCAGTATAAAGTCCACCTAGTGTGAATCCATAACAGGAAGCCATCAGCATTTGAGCCAGTTGTACTGACTCAACTGAGAATCCAGAAAGATTAGCCTCTACCCACTGAGCAAGTGTACCAGCTCTGCCAGCCAGCAGTTGCAAGCTTATAACCATCTTGCAAAAAGACAAAAGGCAGAACAGTAATGCTTGCTAGTATGTATTATGCACACAGATAGAAGGTATGAAGTGATCTAAAAAGCCTAACAGCATTAGAAACGGCTCAAGCAAGAGGGGGTTATGGTTTATGAAAAACTAACTGAAAAAGAAGCCAGTGGTGTTATATTCATTACTGGATCCAAACCCCTTCCCTCCTTTCCCTCTCCAGATTGAGGCTTACTTTACAGTATCAGTTAAAGAACACAGGAATGAACTATGCCCAACAAAAGTTTTGCAGGTCATGAATCTTCTCCATAACTGCCATCATAACCATGGGAAAATATTTTATAGCTGCAATAATCCCCTTTAAAGGAGATTACCAAAGTTAACAGCCATGATTGAACAGTAACTGGTCCCAGCTTTGTTTCAGTCCTTAATTTAGACACTTTGTTAACTGCTAGTTATTGCTGAAGCACAGTGAATTTTGCTTGCTAAATCATTTTAAAGAGTGTTTCTCCATATATTAAAAGGCCTGAAAGAGAGGTTAGGAAAACCAATAAACTTAAAAGTATGGAAAGCTACAGACACAGAGAAATCTTTTATCAATGCACAGCATTGTAGTGGGACACATCCTGACATGAAAAAGTAATTTGCATGTTTACTGATGCATTGTGGATATTTGTTCAAAGCCTTTAACATAAGCTGTTAGTTACGCAGCACTGATTCATTTAAGTTCTGATGATTTCTCAAAGTTTTAATTAGTTCTGAGAAAATGTTTTATGTAGAAGTCACAAGTCACCGTGAAGTAGACCTTCCCCTCCCTTCCTCCTGTGATTCAAAACCTCATGGGAAAAGTCCTTCATATTAGACTTGGGCAGAGAATGATAACACTCCTTAAACAGAAAGCTGCAGCACTTCCCTGGCTGCCACACAGCACCCTGTATTTTTTAGCACCCAAAGTGCTTTATAAAGACAGCACAATTTATCTGCATTTTACAGATGAACCCAAGCCACACAGAAATAAAGTTATTTCCTATGGACTGATAGCCATGGTAGCATCAATTAAAAAAAAAAGAAAATCGGCAGCAAAGGACTTCTGAATGTCAGAGCAGCACGGCTGTGGCAGTACAGAGACCGGCAAGAGGAGCAGGTGGGCTTGCAAGGCCCCTGCTCAAACCTGCACCCCACATTTCCATCAGCATGGGATCCCTGCCAGGCAGAAGCAAAGCAGCTCACAGTCATCCACACATGTTGGTACTAACACCTCCAGTACAGCTGGTTTGCTGCCTGCCTCCATCTCTTTGCACCTCCCGCTCAGAACACTGCATGCTAATTCCATGTTCAGTCCTGTGGGATGATTAAGAAAACACCAGTCTATTGGAAGTGGACAATTTTCTCTGAAGTTCTACAGTACAGAATCATGGCTTTAGCTTCCTAATTTTTTTTGTCATGTCACTGCCTTCATTCCAGTGAAGTTCTATGGATGATGTTGAAAGCTGGCTTTAGCAAGCTTCAGTGTGTTAGTCGTTTTCTTATTCTCTTATTTTACAAAATAAAGTAATTGGAGTGCATTCTTGTGGCAATTCAAAAGATGACTTCTCTGAAAATTGCACCTACTGGATGAATTAAATAGAGCAAACCACTCTCAAATGTTTAAAAGCCTAATAAGTGCACTTCGTACATATGCTTTCATAATATTCTACAAGATCTCTGACATTTGAGTAACATCTAATTCTTGATTCTCCATTTGCTTTTGTATTTCCAGTTTCTACTTCCACATTCTGTTTAGGACTAGAGCAACAGAAGGGAGAAAAATAGCTCATGACTTGTTGTCTGTAGCCTGGTGAGAGGGAAATACAGGATCATCTGGCAAGAAATTGCAATTCTGCAAGAATTCAGTTTCTGCATCAAAACAACTAAAATACTGTAAATCTGTATAAGCAAGCACCCACATTTTCAGATGCTTATCCAAGCTGAACTAAACCTCTGTGTTCTGCCATTATTTTTAAAGATGACTATTCTAATAATTCATACATTTTCACAGCTTGGGTACTTAATGATGCTAGAAAGCTCTGAACAGAGGAAGAGTATATCCCATGACAGACAGAAAAAGTGAATGAAAGGTTTCTTTAATAAGTGTCTTTAAAACTTTTTTTATCTGAAAATGTGCATCTTATTTCAGCCATCACAGCAATTATTTACAAAGAACTTGTACGCTAGCTGCATCACTAAATGTATTGGTGACCTCAGCACACAGGATCAAGACAGAACTCCTCCTTCACCCTCTCTTTTCCCACCCCAATGCAAAGTTTCTTCAGTTTTTCTTGGATCTGTCCTGACATGTCTTATTGCCTGCTACTATAAGATAGTTATTACCAATAAATTCTGGTTTTATTTAAATCACCTGCTGTGTAGTTTAATAGGTGATTCTTGGATACTGCATTTCTAATCAAATACAGATTAGACCAGGCATTTCTCTGGTCCCATTTATTGTTATTAACATATAATATACAATTTTCTTTGTTTACCAATTCTTACACACCACAACAGTGGCATACTTCTTTCATACAGTGATTTCAAGTATGCCATTTAAATGGTGTCTTTTTTTCCCCAGTAAGTGACAAACTTAATTCAAATTGCAACGTGTAGAAAAAAATCACAGTGTGATCATGGGGTTTAGTCTATCCTACAATAGTCACACCAGTTCAGTCTTTGTTTGTCATATTGCCATTTAGGAACCTGGCATCCCTCTGTTTGTCTAGAACAAGATGCTGAAGTTCTCATAACCTGTTACATCCAAGCTAAATCAGCATGACTACACAGACATCTCTTAGCAGGCATCAGCTATTGGTTCAAAAGTTTTTTGTGGGTTTTTACTTCAAACCAAATTCTCTTCCCACATTTCCATCAGCAGGAAATCATTGCTATGACTTCCAGTATGGAATCACAGAAGATATCTATATATTGGCAATATTATTAAAAGTACTACTATTACATTCCCTAACGAAGATGTTAAGCATTACTGATTTATCCTTTAGGCCTATTCATATGATTGCCAACAGACTGATTATTGTACTTGTTATTCCTAGGGCTCCAGCAACCACAATGAACTCCAACTCTGAGGGACGTTTCAGCTTATATTTCTGAAACACTTCCGATTTCCACACAGATTCCACAGTCCATGTATGAACATGGCAGAGCAGGCCCTCTACGTGCTGGTACAGTGACACTTGTAAAGTCATGCTCAGCAAATACTGTTTGACTTGCAAAGCACTTGCAATAGAATATATCTTTTTAATCTTGAATAAAGATCACTATTATAATCCAGACTCAATAAGTCTTTACAGTCCTGCTATTTTTGGCTGAATCTATGCAAACAGCCTGCCCTTGTGGTTGTATTTGCTAATTTGCATGTGCACCCTCAGTGCCATCCTATCTATCTGTTTTCAATAAGCCAAGCAACCAAAATAGTGAAAATCCTAAATCAAAGTGAAAGAAAGCAAAGGGATGATAGACCTCACCAGTTTGAAAGAAAACCAGAGAAAACTCCGTGAGATGCTTCTTTGTTACCATAACACACCCAAAATTTCACACAGCTACATTGTAACCGAGGAAAACCTCCCTGAGGAAGCATCTTTTGTCCAAGCCCTGACCTCATTAAGACTGGTAACAAACACACTCTAACAGCAAGGTTATTTGATGAGCTGATAAACCAAGAAGCTAAGCATTCAACAGTCATCCTCTTGGCAGCCTTTCCCCAAGCCATCATAAAGAAAACCCAATTGGACAAAACCATTTGATGGCATACTTACTTAAGACATAGTAGCACTGTAACAGTCAGTTTAGAGAATAAACTTCATTCTGCAACAGTTAAACTATAACCTTCTTAACAATTCCCTGGGTACTAGTTGATTCTTTACAGTCAGCTTGGGTTGAGATATTTTAAACAAGCACTGACTGCTTACAGATAAACCCCTAAAGACAGTTAAAAGAATTCAGTAGGGATGCAAAAGGCTTAGCTAGGAAATTTAAGTTACCACTGAGATACCCAAGTACAGCATACAGGGAGACTGCAATATCATGAATTATCTACATTCCTCTATCATTGCTCTGTGCTCAAGAATCACACCAAAAAAAAAATGGTGAAAAAGCCACATGTGCAACTGAGCCTCACCTGCCTGCGTATCAAGTAAAAACAATTATTTAGGACCTTACCCTGCTTATGAAGATTTTCACATTACTCTGCTAAAAGCAGTATGATGGCAATTACTGAATGCCATCACAGGGCTCAGAAACCACTAAAGAAAATACTATCTACTACAATATGATGGCACGTGATGGTAGTTAAAACATTCACATTTACAAACTAGGAGCACACAGATGGTCAATTGTTGAAGTTTGCCTGATGACTTGCTTGCTAAGCCACTGTAACATAGTCACTTGGGATCTTAGGTATAAACGCTAAGAGCTCCCACTGAAAAAATCCAGGAGGCTTGTGTTCCTAATTGCTTTGGATGCTTTTGATCATCAAGCCTCAGTAGGAACTGTGTTGCTCTGCGATGCTTCAAAGAAAAGGTACCATGTCTTTTCCTAATGCTTCTACACACGCTTTTTGACACTACATGTTGCATCCCATTGCCGTACCACAACCATCTTCTGATGGTTATTTACTTATGTGGTACTGAACATGTGACTTGGACACAGCACACTGAGGTTTGCAGAGACTAAAAGAAGAGTACCAAACTATTTTACAGGACACTTTCCCTCTCCATATACTGGAGCGATCGTATGTGTACACCACAGTAGTACAGAGCACTCAAAAGGTTAAGATTATCCCAAATTCCCCCTAAGAACTGATGCTGCAGCGCCAGCCATTCTTCACTGCGGGTCTCGCTCTGTGGAGCAGGAGGCAGTTTTCTTTCCACATCACTGCAAGTCATGGCCAGGAGTCCCAAGTGACACAGCACTGCAGGGCTAACGTTGCTGATGTATCTAGCTAGAATGAAAGCTCAATAATAGCCACGTCAAAAAATTTTATTTACTACAGTGGGGAGAATTTTTATGAAACCACAGCACCATCATCTGGTAAAATGCCTGTACTGCTTTTTGCCCTTATCACCAGATTATTTTGAGCAAACACATTTTAATACCTACCTCAGCCTCTCACGGGGTTTTACATTATAATATAACACATTTCATTTAATTATGTTTAGAATGAAAAAAGTAATTTGCTCAGTATTCTTTTTGCCATTTTACCAGTGTTTTCCCCCATCTTTCTAGTGCCATTAATTCTTCCTTTTCCCTAAGTCTCACAGAAGGGGATTTTCAAAAGTAATAGATCTTCAAGGGAGTTCTGGAAAAACCCCTCATCCAGAAAAATACAAATAAATCCCTAACCAGCTTTGCTAGTACAGTGAGAAAGATAAGCATAAATCCAACTGTGGCTCAAATTCAGTCTTTTTACAACCTAAAAAGCCTATTGGAAAGGAAGACTGATGGTTGCTTTACTGCATGGTACCTGTACTACTATTTTAAAATATTTCTTAACTGTTAAATTAGAGAGACATTCCTGCCCAGTGAAGGTTTAACTCTGCCTCCCTTGCAATGAAGTAGGATGTGATGACTCTATCTACTACCTCATTCTCTGAGGCACCCTATAAACCTGCTATGGGAGAACAGCAGAACAGTGCTCTTGCCAAAGAAGAGAGAGCTGAAAGCAGACATTGTTAGCTAGAAGCTGGGAAAATCAGATGATAAAACCCCTCAAGTCCCATTGCCCTGAGCACTCTGAGGGACAGGAAACGGCACTCTACTTACAACTTCTACTCCTTGACCTGCCACCCCAGCTCCTCAGCCCTCCCTCCCCTCTTTCCCACTCAAACACACACGCTGTTCACATTGATACCATGGGACAGGGAAGCAACCAGGGAATTTTCTCATCCTGCACTAACAGAACTCAGAGGAACTACTACAACCCACCCTCCTGTCCTCAGCTTTAGCATACCATGTATGCACACTGTGTTCATTGTACTCTTATGCTGGCACTGAAGAGCTAGCCTAGACCAGCAGCTCATTGCACCAGGCACAGCACACGCAGTTACTGGTAATCAGTCACTCCCCTTTACAGTTTAGAACCCAAACAGACAAAACAGGGAAAGAGATACATCTGCACAGCCAGCATGTCCCGGCTCTCCCATGTGCAAAGGCTGCCTCCTGCTTCCATTCATGACATCTACCAGGTTGCTGAACTTTGGTCCTCTGACCCAGCCTCTCCCAGCACTGAGGCACACGATGTGCTAGATGGATTTAGTAGTCCAGGTCACCACTTAACGACCTCCTAACAATGCTGTATTCAGTATACACTTACTCTGCAGTACCCCTATGATTCATGTGTAGCACTAGGGCCCAAAACAGACACATGTGAAATGGGACCACTAACAGCCCTGAGTCTCCTCCACTGCTATCAAAGACAACCATATAACACAACCCCTTGAAACTATGCAAACAGAGACACAGGGTTTTTAGAGTCATCCAAATGATTTAGACATAAGTATCATATAAGTTAAACTTACTAGCTACTAAACAGGTATTACTTTTAACACAGCAAAATACAATTTCAGTGGTGAACAATAGCAGGATTCAGACTTTAGAACATCCTTGTAAACACATTAAAAAAAAAATCAAACTATTCACATTTTCAAGAGTTTGGCAATAGCCTTCATTTTAAACTGCAACTCCACCTGGATGCCTCCATTCTCTAAATAAAGCGCATGAACTAAACTTTGTCTTCTGTACTCACGACTTCTGTTGCCCCCCACCACCGCTCCCCCTAAAAAAAGTTAGATTAGCCAATACCTGAGCTTTGCATGCTACTCCTTGAAAGAGGGAGATACACAGAGCCAGCACTGTACAGAGCTGGAGACAATGTGAGGGGAAGTAATTTTTATACATGTGAGATAGGTTAGAAGTAGTCTGGCCTATCAGTTGTCCAGCAGGCCATAAGCAATTGAACAACTTGCAATACAACAAATCCAAACCATGCAGCAGGCTTTTGGTATCTGTCTGGGACATATTTGAAATATCAGATCATACTAGTTCATGTCCACTTCTAAAGGCCTGATGAAGACTTTAAGCTGTTCAGACTTCCTTTGCTTTCCTTGCTTGACATGCTACCAGAACTCCTACGGAGCAGGAGACACAGCACAGTGCAATATACCTCGTGGTACTGAATTGCTGGAGAGCTCACCCCAGGCATCAGAGTTTGATGAACATTAATCACAGAGGACTTGGACTGATGAGCAGGGACTGCATAGCTTTGAGTGGCTAATGAAGTTGCAGTGGGGCATTTACCAAGTGATTTTTAAAGTAAACATCATTGATTTCCTTGCTGCGAAATGTAGCACTTAAATGACAAATTCAGAAGTGGCTCTGCTACCCGGTCCCTGGGGAGCAGGGAGGTGCCAAGGACAGTAAACTTGTCAGTCGCTGCAAGCATTGCTGTTTCTATTGTCCATCCAGCTGGAGACAACAGCTGGATTTAAGGACCATTTCAATGAAGCAAAGCAAGGACTTGAGGATGTCAGTTTTCCATCCTGAGAGAGTGCTCTGACAACCAGGCTTTTGAACTGTTACAGGGGTGCATCTCATGTTCAGAAGACTCATACTAGCAACCCTCCTTAAAAGTTTTAACAAAGCCAATATGCTTCAAGAAAACGTTTTTCTTATTTTAAGAAACCAGCATTTTCTAATGTAAAAAAAAAAGTCACTGAAAAGTTCACAACCAGCTCCAATTATTATCCTAAATTATAATCCTATTCCTCTGGGCACCTTGGGGGAAAGTCATTTCATCATGTTTCGCAAACATGTTCAAACAAACTTGCTTTACCCTTTCCTTTATTTGGCCACTCTGCTTTTGTGCAGTCTCCTCAGTCAGCAGCAGCTCAGTTCTCCCATGGCAAAGGAACGAGAGAACTGGCTGTATTCGCTAACCGTGGGAGGTAACACACGCTCCTCTGCCTTGGGAGACTGGGCTGCTCTCAGCAACTGAAGACAGTTTGCAGCTCCCCAGCCAGAGTAAGTGTTTGCAGCCATTTACAATCTCACTCCCTTTTCCCAAAGGAAATGAGCTACAGAACTGTTTTTCCCCCGCAATCGCCGCATAGTTCACAGTCTCTTTTGAACACTTGCACAAGTAGGCCACAAAGGCCAGTCTATGCAGCAGTTTTTCAATATGGTTTTCCATTATTTCTGGTCTCACCTGAAATTATGTCAAACTGGTCTTAACTGAATTATGTCAAACAGTCACAAATGGGGCTGGTGGAAACAAACAATAGCCACACAGAAATCACACCCAAACCAGACCCAGATCGCAGGCTAAGGTTACAAAAGACAAATTGCTGCAGACCATTAGCTTAAAAACTTGAAGTCACAAAATAACAAAGTCAGTTAAGCCCCTTGAGAGTAAACCCACTGATGGGGAAGACCATAAAAATACAGTGCCAAAATATAACAGCTGCATGCACGGGTATTTCAAGAGATGAACACTATAGTATCTCAAAGATTTGTTACTGCTAGTCAGTAACCAAAACACATTTAGTCATTGAACACAGTTAGTAATGCAGTTAGGAGCATGCACACAAGATGACTATGCTGGCACTGCACAGCTCATTGTTTTAGGTCACAATTGACAAGACTCCACTGATGCAGATTAAATGCAGCTGCAAGACCCAAATGGACAAGATGGACAAAGTGCTGGGGAAAAGAAACAGAAGAATGTGAAATTCAGCAGTCATATGTTATTCATGAAAAGCTATTTAGTGAACATTTCAACATGCGTCTTTGGTTATTAAAGGAAAAACAGAATGTACATCTAAGATTTAAATGAAAATTCATGAAAAATAAAGGAAGTTGTGCAAAAGAGCTACTTATCTGCACTAATGGCTACTAAGAGATTATCTATATCAAGCGCTTGTATTAAGTAATAGCCACAGTCATGATACTTTGACAATAAATGAAGGATCACCGAAAACTTTCAGAGTTGCAGTGCTTCTCCTAGACAGATTTTGGAGTCTGCAGGCATTTATCTCAACTCACTAAAGCAAGTACAACTGTCTTTTGCTATATCAAAAACTGAAAAGCTGCCAGCAACACTTATGCATGCTACAGAAAACATTCTGCATGACTTCCATCTGGTATTCATCAATCTAACTGGATGTAAGGATGGCATATGTTAGTGTTCTCCCACAGCCTAGAGAAAGTAATCATCTTGCCCTCCTTGATGCAAACATCACATTTTTTTGCATCAAACAGATATTTTTATTTAGAAGTTTTTAACATGCTACAAACACTTCTGTCTAGAAGGCCGCCTTCTGGGCATTCCCACTGGAAGTACCAGACCACTGGATGGTGTTATGTCTAGTTTTTCCAAAGCAGAAGTTTATCTACAAGCAAATCAAAGAATCAGGCTACAGAGAAAGCTCCAGGTGGTTTGCACCACAGAAAGACATGTGGAGCTGTCACTTTGCCCACAGAGTAGAAGTCACCCTCTATCTGAACAAAAACCAAAATTCAAACACACTTTGTTTTCCATCATTAGTAATGTTAAATTTGCTGCAAGTCTTAAAACCACATGGACAAGCTAAATTTTTCCAAGATTAAGGCAATAAAATCCCAAGCAGATTTTTATTTCTCTTTGTTAACCAATATTTTCTACCATTACTGAAAGCGTAGACCTTCCAGCCAGCTTTGTTACAGAAGGAAAATAGCTGTGTCTATGTGAAGTTAACTGCAGAGATGCGTGTATTTGCTAAAATATGGACTGAAGGTTTAAAGAATTAACACAGTTGCATTTCTAAGTGCAAAGCAAATGGATGAGCTAGCTGAACTCTTAAAAAAAAACCCACACACACAAAAACCAAACGAAACCAAACACCCACAAGGGTTCAAATTTCTGACTGATAAACCACTGCTACAGAGATAGCATGAAGTAAAGCCCAGTGAACTCATGGCAAGATTCCCTCCCACATAAATGGACACCAGATCAGGTTCCAGGCTCAGAGCGTGAACACAGAGCCTGCTTTCTCAAGTTTTAGCTAGCAGATGTGTAGCTGAGCTCTCTCTGCCAAGGAGGCACAAGCTTGGGTTTTGGGGGTGTTTTTTTCTCATTTCTTGATTTTGAAACTATTGCTATTAAATAAATTAAACAACAAAAAAAACCCAGACAATGTTGGAGGAATAGACAAAGGAATTCATCAACTATTAAAAACCAAAACCAGCAAAAAACTTCTCAGTATTTTAGATTCTATTGAAAACAGTCTTTTTTTCCCCCCCTTGCAACTATTTTCTTTGACCCTAATGTCCCAATCCCGCTCTCTGCATTCCATGGTATTAAACTCCTTGAAAATGAATGAGAAACACACAAACCCAAATAGCAAGCAGGCAGCAAAATTGTACCAACTACAGGGAGATATAATAAAGCTTTCAACATCACCAGCCAAGAGCAATCCAATAAGGATTACTTCTAGTGCTTTGCATTTCACAAGGAAGAAGAATAATTTTTCGGCAGCACAGCCAGAAATCATGGTGTGGAGGGGGCACCAGCATGGAAAACTGGATCCAGATAGTCTTTTGTAGCCTTTCCTGCTTTCCCAGAGTTAACAATGTATTTATCACTGTAGGATATGCTTCAGACATTTAAATACAAATATTTGTTTTTGAGAAATATGGACTCTGCTGAGAGACTAGACTGGCAAGTTATCTAAGCACATGCCTGCGGAGCACAAGAAAGTGCCATACAGCAGACACCTGAGCTAGCTCATTCTGTCTCCTGTTACGAGCTCTTCATTCCCCATATCACTCCTATAGCCCTTTTCACCCAGTCCCAGTATGAATTCATCTTTCTCTAACGGCAGCTCATAATTTTCCGACTACATTTTAGAGAAGGTCCTACCAACACAATGGACAATAGTGTTAGTATGACTGATCTTTGTCCAAGTTCCAAATAACATAGGGGAAAAATGTTAGGTATCAGAGTCTTTTCAATGGACAATACAAGTGTTTAACAGAAAGTTCTCATAACAAAACAGGAAAGTTGCAGTCACCTCACTGCCTCATTTGGACAGAACGAGCCTGCTATTGGCAGATGAAGGTGCAACGCCTCCCAGGAAGGAAAATCAGAGAAAATTACCTTCAGGCTCCCACCCTCCAATCTACACCTGCTGAAAGCATCCCTGTAACGGGGGGGGGGAACAACCAGTGGAGAGTCAGATTTTAAGGACGAGAGAACATAAAGTCTTATCACTTGAAGTGTGACAAAGAGTTTCAGAAGTGTATTCCTGCAACAGGAGCATAACTTCTGGTTGAGCGTGACAGTTTCTTTTAGAAATAAAGTAACTTAAACTCCTCAGTGAAGGATCCCCCTTGTCTAGAGGGATGTCATTCTAAGGGTTAACTACTTTCAGTGACAAAAATCTTATACCAAATTCATAGTTTCAATACAGCAAGTTTCAGACTCCACATCACTGAAAAACACAGGCCAATTATAACAAGATAACAGTGAAAGCCATTTTAGGAACAGAACCATGGCCATATTAATTACTAGCACCCATATTTCCCTAGGAGTTGTTTTGTGGTTTTTGTTTTGTGGTGACATTTGTTGTTTTTTAAACAGCAAAATCTTCAATCATGACAAGCATCTTCAAAAAGCACAGTTATCAAACTGCTGGTTCAGCTCAAAGCAATGCCTCTGAGGGAAGAACACAGCCATCTGCAGAGTTGGGGTTGCACTGCTCGAGTACCCCCAATCACCAGAACCCAGGTGATGCAGATCTTAGCTCACCACCTCTCTCGGGTCCCCAAGAAGTCTTCCTACACATTCTCCTTTTCTGTATTTTTAAAGACTTACATGCATATGAACTTGAGAGAAGGGATTGAAAGGTAATTTTTAATACAAAGGTGGGAGTCTTTCATACATAGACATCTTCTATAACTGATGGCTTCTCATAATTCTGAGAGGAAATCTATACTGTCTATGTTTAGTTTTACCATATTAATGCTTTGGAACAGAAGAAACAATAGCTATTGATTTCAGTTATAACTGCCCATTATTCTGTTTTCAGCAGGACATAGTTCAGTAAAATGAATAGAAACAGGAGCAAAGTTTTATAGCAGTATCATAGTAATGATTTGGAGACTAATCATGTCGTATCGAGCTGTGAGCATCAGCAAGCCAAAAACATAAAAATGGAAGATATGTCCTCAAGCTGCATATTTAGTCAATCTATTTAACATGTACTTTATTTTTACATCATAGCACTGTACATGTTCAATTGTATACTCTCTAGAAGCAATTAAGTCTTAGTAACTTGACACCTCGCCATGACTCTCTCCTGTTTTGCCATCTACATTTTACATCAAACAAGTAATATAAAAGTGAATAAAAATCTGTGAAGGTCCTTTTAACCTTGACAGTCTATCATACTGTGAAAATCAGAGTAGATCAAGAATTGGTCTTATTTTTCCAGTCTTGCCTCTCATCCAAACACATGGATTTAAACATTTACATGCCTATTCATAATTTATTGGAGCATTTGCAGCTCGTATCATAAATACAGGTCTAGCCTGCAGGAAAAACAATGACTAATAGTTGAAAGAAAGCATTCCAATTAGTCATCGTGAAGTACACCCATGCTCACTGCTTGGTCCTCAGGTGCCAGTAAAGTCCAATAGGGAAGTCTGACATCAAATATGTCATCCAGAAAAATATATCACTTTCAAATAGCAATAGCAGTTAGATCAGAGATTGTGATTTTTCTCTCCTGGTACATACCAATAGGAAGACTTATCTTTAAAGAAGTTCCCAAAGATTTGAACCCCTTAAGGAGGCTGATGGGGAAAAGCTGTGCCCTGAGCTGTGTTCCCACCGCTGGGACATGCTGCATTCTGCTTCAGAGGACCTGTGCCAGGCTATATTTTCTCTTTCCAATTTCAGTGTTAAGCATGGAGACAAACACGGGAGCCGGGAGATGGTGCCTCTCAGAGGAAAGTTGTTGCTTATCTACCACCACTTGCTTGTGTAAGATGGGGATCCCACTCTGGCCATGTTTGCAACTCAACAGGACATTGTAATGTTTCTCTCAGCTATTTCTCCTGTCATGACATGGCAGCCTTGCCAAATGCCATTCAAAATTTGCTTGGATGCCATCTTTGGCATCCCTGCCACAGACCGTTGATCCTTAGATTAACGGGCTAGAAAACACAAGCATCTCTTCACTCAATTGGGAAGCATTTGCATGTCTCCAAGTCAGGCTTACTGAAAAAGCCTTTTGCTCCAAGATTGTGTTCATCTCCATGGTCCTCCTTCCAGGACACTGTACATCTCCAGCCTAAATCTAGGCTTTAGAGATAAAAGACTACAATTTGCTTATGTTCTGTACACTTACAGCAACATAAAGCATTTTGCAAATAAAAAAAACTTCAAAGACAAACCAAAGTGGATGTTGATTTACCTGAGGGCTAAGGGAGCCATGATGTCTTTTCTTTCCACTTCCTCCCCCTTATTATTAATAGCTAGCTTAACGTGTGCTACACACAGCCATGGTCAGAGGCTGTGCAATCTTGCTGTTCAGATGAGGACTGTGCCTGCTTTAGTTTCCAATTGCATATGGTCACGATTAACAGCTTGCTTTGGAAAGGCACAGGGACCCTGGAAACAGTGCGTCTGGAAGGGGTTCCTCATATTAAACCATCTTTCTATTGCATTGAATGAGTTTCATGTTAAAAGTTCTTCAGTGTACTCTCTAGTAGTCCAGGTGACATTTTTCTAGGATTTTACTACAGAATTTTTTTACCCTCTTCTGGAAGATCAGAAGTTTATGGAATTTGAGATATGGCCTGGCCAGTTTTTAAGTCAAGTCCCTTCTCTCTGGACAAGTGGCTAGGAAGAATGTAAGAGCAGAGAGATTTGATGAATACCAACAGCCACCTCTGTTCAAATAAAAAGCACGTTGTCTTCCTGAATACGTTATGCTAAATCTGCATGTAAATGAGAAATGTATAAATAGAATTGGGCATTAACTGACATTAATTTTTTTTTTTAATGGGGAGGAGGCGGGGGATGTTGTTATTAAAGGAGTTAAATTCTAACATCTGTTTTTAATTCTACCAGCTTATTTGTCTGTTTATACCTACAGGCTTTCAAGACATCATTCAACACTGCTAATTAAAGCTGACAAGTTTTGTTCACTGCAATGCTTTCTTGTATCCCTGCAAGCCACTTACTCATGTCAGTGCTGTCATTGCAGGTGACACTGCTTCTTGATGGAGGGATGACAAGGGCCAGAGTGCCCCCACAAGGGATGAGAAGAGGTTCACCTTGTCCCCTGTCAGATAGAGGAGGGAAGAAGTGATGGATGGCAGTGCCCATTGCTCTGTCCGCCAGCCTTTGTCTCATCTCCAGGCTGGGTCAGAATCCTCCAATTTTCTACCATGGCTGACTTAAAACACAAATCCATAGCATTATTCTCTAGCATATTTCTAAAATGCCACAGAAATGGGACTCCAATTAAATAATGATACCAATTATATTTGGAGAAGACATGCAATGTTATAGACACACACAAAACACACATTCTGTTTTTTCTTAGCAGTAAGAACCCCATCTGCAGTCATGCCCTAAGGAAACTTGCTATTTGTGCTTCAGTAAAAACAGCACAATGCTGATTCAAGAGAGTAGCAGTGCATATGCAAGTAGTCCATGCCTATGAAAGCATTTGCAGAAGTGGCTGATTTGGCTCAGATAAAATGGTGCACCTTATGGAAGAAGCCACAAGTACAAATGCCAACAAGTTTATGCATTGCTTCATATTCTGGACTTCAGACTTCACAGATCCAGACATAGATATTATTAGTTAGCCATTTACATACATTGTTATTTAAAACAAACAAACAAACCCCGTGCCATCCAGAGAATACTGGTGGAAGGTCAAACAAGCAGGCCAGGGACAGCCCATTATAAAATCCCAGCCTCTGAACTCGTTGCATCATATATACTTTCCATTGTACTAAGCACGCTATCACTAATGCAACAGGCATATGGGTGATTGTTGTGATCCACATTGGCCTGAACAGACTGTGAGACATGCAAGAAGGAAAAAACCCAGAGAGGTAATGAGTCAATCAGTAGCTGTGCACATTATGACTCATTCACTTTTTGCCACACAGGTTTTTTTATTTTTCCACACACAGGAGTTTCACAATCAGAACAGACCTTTTTTTTCTTTTTGGAATGACCAACATGCTTTCAAGTGTATTTTTAAAGCTGTTTCTGTCTGGAAGAGGCCTTTTGTTACATAGACATACAGTGCTCACTACCTGGGGGCCTGGCTCCCTGGGTGAGGTGTCTAGACATCTCTGCAGTGGAAATAACAACTGCACAGCTTAGCACTGTATTGAATCCACTAGTTTTAGCATTAGGAGTAATTTCATGCCCCAGGTTGCCATAATCAAAAACATCTGTTGCATGAAAATTATCCACTGCCAACTTGAGTGCAAAGCACAATATGCCCAAATTATCTGTGTTCTCAAGATCAACTTTACCTCCTAAAAGACTACATTAAATACCACACGTCATAACATCATCAACACCGCTTCAGTCACTCCAAAACTCACATGAAATTCAAACAGATCTAAAAATCCACTTTGAGGAGAGATGGACTTAAATGAGGAATGGTAGCTTTGACAAGTAATATTCCAACAACTACTGCACTGTATGCTAGGAATATAAAAATTATGTATTCCAAATACTTTCACAAAAACAGATTAAAGCACTTCTCAATCCTCCAAGAAGCAAAAACAGTCATAAAGAAAACAACTGTTAATTTAAGCCGATTTTTAGCTTCATTCGTCTAGAGCTACACTTTCATAGTTCAATACATAAAAACATTATGACAGATATGCAAATTTGATATTTTCAGGCAGGAAAGGTGAAATCCCTATATATGAAAGGTTGAAGTCTGATCTTTAAAAGAAGCCTGCAGCTGGTTTCTGTCCTCTTTCTTTCTTTCCTTGATTCAATAAGCAGACCCACAGCTTGAGGAAAACGATGATTTTGTCCACACGAGGAAAAGAACAACAGAACTCCCCAGACTGAGCCAAGAATTCACCTTTTCTTTGTGGGAAAACACTCTGGCACTTCTCAAGGAAAAAAAGGAGAGGGGGCGGGGGAATCAGACTTCAGATTTTTAGATACAAAATTTTGCAAGTAAGTAAGAAAAAAAGAGTACTCCTATACAAGTATTTCCCACTAATTCAGACACATTTCAATTTGTTTCCTGCTTTCTTTCCTTGTCTAGTCTAGTATTGGTACTGCTTTTCCATGGCTACTAAACTGAAGTGGAAGATATTTTTGCAACTGCCACTTTTGCTCTGCAGAATAAAAGTAAATATTCTTCCTTCTCACTTTCCTTCTTCACACTTACATGATTGTTGTATGGTTTTCTCCAGCCTCAGGTCTAAGAGATACCATTTACCTATTCATGCTACATTCCTCAGGTCCAATAGGCTAAAAGTACATGAATCTTTTTTTTTTTTTAAAAAGAAAAATGCAGAATAAATAAATATTCTTCCTTCTCACTTTCCTTCTTCACACTTACATGATTGTTGTATGGTTTTCTCCAGCCTCAGGTCTAAGAGATACCATTTACCTATTCATGCTACATTCCTCAGGTCCAATAGGCTAAAAGTACATGAATCTTTTTTTTTTTTTAAAAAGAAAAATATTCATACGTATATTACTCTACTGGTTTGGGATGCTGAGAGCCTCTGAATTACTCTTTCAAAGACAAAACTTTTGATGTCACAGGGTGTCACACCCTTCATTTGTAGGGTCGTTAATCATCGGAACACTTCTCTCACTGTGGCTCTGCTCTGTCACATTCCCTCCTCCCAGCCAGTGCAGCTGGAAGGCTCTAACAAAACAAACTCTCCAAACAACACAAACCAGCAGGGCACCATCAGCAAGCAGAAGCGTGGACAAGTGCATCCACTAGCTAAAATTAAGCTCTCCAGCCACCTTGGAAACTCGAGTTATGAAATTTGCACCACAACAAACCCAAGTGAACAGGGCACAGAGAACGAAGTCCGTAACACAAAACCTCAGGAGCATTGAGAGCTCAGACCCGTGAAGGCACACAGCACATTCACACACAAACCTCAGAGCAGGTTGCTATGAGTATTTCCATTAAAAAGAGTTAACAGTTGCAGAAAAAGTTCCTTAAAGAGATCGTGAACATTTAAAATGCATCAAAATTAACAGTAACTACAATTTTATCACAAAAATCCTCACAAGCAAACATTCAGTCTAGAGGAGGCAGTAGAAAACCAGCAAAGCACCTCCTCATTTTAGCAATGCTTTGGGGATGTGAATTCTCCGCATTTTCTTTTTAAATGTTGAGCTGCCTAATTGAAATGCAGCTCATATAGCACCCGGGCTTACTTCTGGATCACTAAGAAATTGGTCCGATTTGAAAATGTCAGGATCTGGTTAGCAATTCAAATGACCACAGTGGTAATTACGGCTTTTCATGTTCCAGCATGTTGCACTGCATCAAAACTGACACAAATGCCTGGGTTTATAATATCACAGCATGGAAATAAATGTCCAAAAACGATATGAAAATGTACTAGTAAGAGATTAATAACTGTTCTTCTAGGAAGAAAGATGGCTCTTTTCAACCAGTATATTTAAAAAAAAAAAAAAAACTTCTCTGATAGCATCTCTCCTTGAGGGAAACTGAATTATATTATCACTCATAAGCTATAATCGTTTCTGTCAGCACCAGTCAGAATATTTGAAGGAAGAGAGGAGGAGAAACAGGGAAGGGGTTGGGGGAAAAATAGTGCAATCTTATAAATAAGTCCAGAGAGATACTACTTAAAGGTTCCCCTCCAGCATTTTGTTCTCTCTCCCACCCAGCAGACTAGAACATATTTCAAGTGTTTTATTTTGATCATAAAGTGGAGGAACTATGTGGATAGGGAGCAATGCATCATGAGCGATGTGCTCAGCTCTACAATCTTTGGTACCAATGTGTCATTTTGAAATACGGGCCTAAAGCAGTATGTGTTAGGGAAACTTTCTTCTTTTTCAGGGAAGGAGGAGGAAGAAAGGTCTTTTGAAGTCTAACGTGCCCCCAGAAGTCTGTTTATGAAATAAAATAAATAAAGCAAGCAATGTCTTTAGTAGTTCTCTTGTGCAGCAGCCAAACCACATACCAGAGTCACTCAACTGCCTCCTAGCTATAGAATGGTTTCAACAGATCAACACTTGGTACTTCTGCCTTTTGCAGAAAGTAGATGGGGTAGAGATACCAGTCAGCACATCCCACAAGCAGCGTCAGTCCTATTTTGTCATCTGACAGATCACACAACACACTCTCTCATCATACACATGACTGAGAGCACCATGAATAGCCTGGTGCAATGTCCTCACAGGTCAACTTGAGCCTCAGAGGAAGGCCCATGCTTTCTCTGCAGTCTCGTATTTTCTTTCGACCCGACTAAAAGGTTGGATATCCATGTGTTTATCCATGAAGTCAAGATGGAGAGATGTTGTGTTGGACAACAACCTCCCCCTCCCCCCCAACAGTGTTGCTGTTTCGTGGGGTTTGTTTGTTTGTTTTTGGCAGTATCTACAACATTCCCTGTAATTCAGCAAATAACAGAGGGCACTACTAGAGCTGCAGGTCCCTCAGCATGTTACCCCATCGTAACCTGGTACTGATGCCAAAAGGTACAGTTTTACTTTATCCATGCCTCTGGTCTCTCTTTGCCAGTCTACCCTCTTACATCAAGATAGATGTTCTTGAAATTACCCTGGGAAGCAGATCAAAGGCCTGACAGAGTTGACCACCCTGATCAGATGAACTGGGAGGGGAGAGCAGGGGAGACTGCTGGTTTGATCCACTTTGTCCTGTGACTCACAGGGGCATAACATAGTTGGCCCAGGGAAAAGACAAAGTGGTCAGAAGCAGAATGTCTCCTCCCCTAACAATGCTAGCTTAGGCCAGAGTAAAATGTAACAAAAGTGAAGCAGACAAACCAACAGACAGTTACTAGTCTAAGGAGGTAGCATGGCCACTTAGAAAAAACAGACTCAAACACATAAGTTCCTTCTGCAAGGCCAAGGCAGAAAGAAACACTCTGCAGCAGATAATTACGTGCTCAGTACCATATAAGCCATACAATCATACACTGATGCACTAGCATCTACAATAAGCATAGAAAACACCATAAAGGAAAGTGAATCTTTAGGTTCCCATCTTATCATGAGGCCCTTTAAGATTTGGATTTAGCATCAGAGAGATGTCCTCATCTCTGCCATTGTCTTTCATGACTTACAGCACACCCTGCCTCAATCTCCCCAATTCTAAAACAACTGTATGCATATTTTTCTGCCTTAATGATGTACTTTAAGAGAAACAAGTGCCAAGTCTTCTCCTACAACAGAAGACTAAATATTTTCTATGTTGTTCATTTGTGAAGTATAGCTGCCACTGAGACAAACAGCAGTTATCCAGTTTAGTGAAGTTTGCCAATACACAGGGAAATCACAGCTAGAGAAGCCCCTGCCACGTCACTTCTACTGGGCAAACATGTCAAGAACTTGAATCCTTATGTGAGCAGACAGTGGACGTGATTTTAAGACACCGTCAAGTGACCAACACATAGCAATCTACCAGCCTTCCTACGCTAGGCTACTGATTTAATCCTGAGTTCATTTTGCTGTCTCAAGTACAAGTGCAAGACTTCAAGGAATGCAAATTCCACTAAGGAGTTCAAAATTGTATCCTTACAGAAATATGGCTTTTACTATTGGAGGTGCAATAATCATATACCGTTTCCTTAATTAAAGCAATGCAGCTTAAGAAAGATTTTGCAGGAACTAGCACCTCATCTAGCTCATTATCTGGTGAAATTTATTAGGCACATCTTTACTTTTAAACATGTACATATTTTATCTGTATTTTCTGTAAAATTTCACATGCATATGAGGTGCAAACAATACGCTGATGCACACCAATGTCCTGATCAAAACTTCCAAACCATCGCTATGTGGTTTCACTGGACTATTGATTGGACTTCAGAGAGCTCTAAAGACATTAGGAAATGAAAGGTATTTGCATGCTAGGGGGAGACTGCAGCACATTGTAAGCAAGCCCAGATGCCAAAGACTTCCCTGAGCTTCAGGTCTTCTGTCACTAGACACTACATAAACTCAGCTAGCATCTTTTTTCCTCAAACTTATTTACTGCAAATGCCACATCTTGCAGTATTTTGAATCCAACTTCGATGTCGTTGAAAAAATAACCAAATTCAAACCTCTCATTTACATTTAATGAGAACATTACAAGAAATAAGAAACAACACATACTGAAAGCATTCAAGACTAAGTGCCATACAAAGCATGAATCAACTCAGAGCAGCAGGAGAAATTGGCTGCCTACCTTATTTCTCCCCAGCTAAAGAGGTGTTAATACTCACTATCACCCCAAGAATGTTTTCCAACATTTTCAGAAGGGAGGTAAATTTTGCAGAGGACTGACTGTTAACTTTATAGCTCCTTCCAGACTTGGGAGGAAGAGAACTACAGCCACGACTGCAGACTAAGGCTCCAGCCTGGCAAGGTACGGCATTATTGCTACGCTCAGCCAATCCTTTCATACCGTCTCAGCAAGAAAGTAATGTCTTATATGGTATGACACAAACCACCATGAAAACTTAACCTTCTCTGTTGCTTAAAAAAATTCATCAAAAATATACTAACCAGTGACTACACAGGGGAATTAATGAACTACTATTCCACCACAATCAAAAAACCCCCAAGGTTAGGTAAAAATCACATCTTACAAACTCTGCAAACATATTTCTTACTCTGCAAATACACTTCATCTGTCCAAAAATCAAGGCCTTATTCTACAACTGGGATATCATAACATACTGATTGAAGACAAAAACAAGGAACTCTTGCAAACCAATTGGACTATGCAGGAGGAGGCATGCTCATCTGGCACAAGATTATTTAGAGCATTTCTTGTCTTTAGAGCATGGGAAATAAATAAAAAAAAATGCAGAGTAATCTGGAATCCATTTCTGCTAGGAACATTTTGGTGAAGAAAGCTCAAATTCATACTCAGACAATGAACCAGTGCATGGAAGTTTACAATAGATTACGAGATATCTACGTGTTCTCTAATTCTTCTTTTTCCACCTTTATTTTTAGATGTAGAAGTAAAAATATTTAATCTCAGTTTTAAAAAAAATAGTCTCAAAGTATTAAAAAGTAGAGATTCTCTGCCAGGTTAACATTTTTTTTTCCATTTGCAGACTAATTTTCATTTATTTGTTTCTGTTATAGTATTTAAACTGTCACAATCAGAATCATCAAATTATTCTTCCCAATTTCAGTTCTTGAAAAGAGTAAGCAGAATATATAGTTCAATTACCTGGAAAGGCTGGTCGTAGATCAACGCTCGATGTCTTGGCAGTTTCTAAGACTTCTGCTTGGGAAAGGAGACTGAACAGGATAGAGGCAGAAAAACCTAAGCAACAGAAACTACCTCTGAGAACACGATTTTAAAATGGATCTCTCTGCATCAGTATTATGATCATTATCCTTCATTCAAGCAAACTGCCACACTCAAAACAGGACCTCAAAGCTGACAGCTACGCGCAGCAGGTAACCCTAGTACTCCCATTCTAATTTGTAAGAATACACTCAGATGGGCTATCACCATTATTTTGTCACCAGAACAGGGAAAAAAAAAATTGTAATTGGAAATAAAAATATCTCCTTTAAAGAAGTTAGTCTTGTGTAAGACAAAGCCAAGCGAGAAATTCTGAGGCTCAAACTATAAACTGTTGGAGCAGAGACTTTTTCAATACAGGCCTCAGCATAAAAAGGGCCCACCAGATGACATAGGCTCCTAGGTGTGAGTTACAAATGATAATAGTAGTAGTAATTAAAAAAAAAAAAAAGAAAAAAGAAAAAGAAAAAAGAAGCTAACAGAGAGATTGGATTCCCCGTGGGTGAACACAGTCTAACAATTTACAATGAACACATGTTTGAAGTCAACTTCAAGTAATATGCTAACAAGAATTATGTGCATCTGTTTCATGCTCCCTGAGAATAATGCCATCAAAACTGAATTCAAATGTTTCAAAGCTAGAGAGAGCCTGAGCATGTCTTTGACTAATTAAAATTAACCATGTTACTGAGGTCACAAGCTTACCCCTTTGGACATTAGCAAATTCTGGCTAAGGTCACTTCATCAAGCAAAATAATGAATGTCTGTGTGCAAAAGGCATGAACAATACATTTATTTAATTAACATATTACTGGATTGAGGGTGATTTATGGAGTCATTTGAATTTTGGAAGACCCACAATAGCACTCTTCAGTCATAATACTACGGAGACATAACAATATGCAATAAAATTTAAAAGATCAGGTCAATGCTAGAACCTTAGCTGAATTATTAATAAGGCTAAAATAGTGTTTAATACGAAAACAACCTATCTTTACTAAAGAGTACCAATTAGCTTTCATTTTCTTTAAAATTCAAATAAACAGAAAAAAAAATGGAGATTTAACTCTGGTTTGAATACATATTACTGAGGCTGTTGCATCTTCCAAGTTCCTTATGTAAATTACAGATATTCTTTTTCTAGGTCAAATGTAAAAAGGGAGCAGAGAATCAGAACTGGTTTCTATACAGAAAGTTCAAGGTACTGCAACAAGTTACAAGTTTTTTCCAGTCTTCATTTTTCTATAATATAACATAAAATGGGAAAATTAAGATCATGATACAGAAAATAAAGATTAGGATTCTCAGACTGCACTATGCAGAAAACCAGGTCAGCATAGTGATAACAGATTAAAATTCTGAATCTACCAGTAACCCTGCTGTAACAGACAGGAAGTGCTGGGAAAGCTTAGCCAAGGTGTGCAGTTATCATCAATTGTCCCTGCACCAGCAGCTCCACTTCTCAGCGCAATCGGTTCCCTATCGGGAGGGGCCTCTGGGTATCACTGCAATATAAATAAATGTTTAGGTGAGAAACTGACAGTTTTAAAGACCATTATTTCCTTTGCAAAGCATGGAAATCCATGCTAAAGCATTCCCCGTGGGACCCATTCCTGTCTGAACACAGATTTACTCACTGTGTTCCAACTGTCCCACATGACTATAGGCAATTTTATTTGGTGGTTTTTTTTTTTTTTTAGCATATTGGCACTAACAAACTCTGAAACCTACTAAATGAAAATAATCTCCTTATGTCACAAAATAAAAAAAAAACTCATTTTACCAGACACTGATCTGATTATTGTATGACTAAAGCTAATCATTGTAATTACACAGTTTAAAAGTGCATGCTGTGGACTCACAGATCACCACAGACAATACTTCTCTAGGTGCCAGCTGTGTTTCAGATTTGCTAAACTAGAGTTTTCTGTAATGTTCTTTGAAAAAAAAAATACATTGGTTTCAAATTATTCTTTCAAATTCAATTATATAAAAAGAATTGGAAGAAGTTTCCTACCATTTACTTTCCACTCAGAACATTTCGTCAAAGGCTTACAGTTTTGAAGATGAAGCACAATAATGTCATGCACTGTGGTGCTACGTCAGCAAAGGGCTGGATTTAGAAATCCAGAGTCCCACTCAATTACCCTGAGAAAGCCAATCAGCAGTTTACTAGACCACTACAACATGGACATTATCTCCACCATGTAATATTTTAGCATTAATGTGCAAGGCTGCCAAAGGATTCTAACCACAGAAATACTGTTCAGGTTCAAAAAAATAAGAAGTAACCTATGAAGTACCCAGCAGCTTTATCTAATTAACCAGAAACAGATCAGGATGTACTACTGTCACTTCTATAGAGAGCATTTTACAAGAGAAAAATGGAAGGGTCAGTGTGATAGTCTTTTCCTTTTTATGCCCTGTGACAGGCAAAATCTGATGTAAGACTTTCCAGAAATTCATTGTCTATGATCTGGGAATTCCAGCTTTACCTTTACCCAATTAATCTAGCTCTGAGCTGAAGTATCAATGACATGCTCTTGCATACAGGTTCAGCAGCTCCGGGTTGAAACCCACTTTGACATTTCTGGCTTGGTATCCTGCCCTCAACAAATGCATTTGATGCTCATGTATAGCCTCTCGGCTGCTTGCTTCCACAGCCATCTGTCAGGATGGCATACTGCCTGCTTAGTAGGTGATGTGCCAGTTTTACTAGGGCAGAGATGCCAAGAATAGGTGGTTTTAAATGCACAGCCAGCAGATTAATTCACTGCCATCTTGTCTTAATGCCCCTCCTCCACCATCTCAATGAAGGCAAGAGTAGCCATACAAGAAGAGGCCAGAAGTCCATCCAGAGTCCTCTCTGATTCCTGACACAGGTTATTAACACATGCCTTAAAACGAAACAAGAGTACCAAGAGCTGAACAATTACAAAATAACCTGCTCATCAAAAGCCTGGAAACATTTCAGCCGAAAACATGCATATGGGCTTCTCTGCAGAAAGTGCTATAAACCCTGGAGTGAACCCTCTCATTTAAAAACGAAAATGCCTCAACGCTGTTTAACATGTAAAGCAAATTAAAGCCACTCCAGCTCTGACACAGTGCCTGTATAGAGAGGTTTAACACATTTAATTCAATACACAGTTGAAATTAATTTGAAACAACTTTTCTGTGTTGTTTTCTGTGTTTTCTTATCTCCACAATGGAGACAAGCTTCAAACTGAAATGTTTTACTGTCAGAATATGATTAATAGGGATGTAAATACAACTAGTTCTTCTGTAGCTTCATTCCTGTGAAGGTTAAAACCCTGAAGACTGAACGCTAGTGCTTAATTTTCATGCCTGTGCCTGTAAGTCTTTACATGTCTCCCTCATCCTAATACAAAACACTGAACAGAGAAACCGCCTGCAAGACTGAAGACTTCACTGTATGCCATGGGTAGGGAGCCTTTTGACTGGGGTGGTCACGCAGCCCATGGTGAGGATAGGTACACACTCCCACAACTCCCCCAACCCATGACAGAAGCCAATTCCACTTGGTAGCAAGGTAGATGCACTTTCATGGGATCGGGAAGGACTATAAATCAGTTCCCATTCACATTTAAGGAATCAGTGAGGAAAAGAGCAGTGAAGAAGAGGTTGCAGACTGTAGGAATTGTAGTGAGAGGACTTGCCCTTGTGCCAAGTTTCATGCCACTGCTGTAGCTGAAGCAGTGAGCAACCAGGTAGAGCGTGTTATCCATTGCATGCCTGCCTAGCCTCAAAGTCATCTGACAGACAGGCTCTATATCGCTGGCACAGGCAGAGCACGTATTAAAAATTAGCCTCAAGGCTAACAGTAACAACACAGGACAGATCAAATCACACAACATTAAAAAGCAAAGTTGATGGAGTTCCAGTACACACACGGGGTTCCTCTGAGGAGGTGAGATCCAGCCAGCGCATATAAATACGACCGACCTTCTTTGGCAGAGAAGAGATTTTTCAAAATACACTTGATTTCCCCAGTTATATGGCACACAAAGGTGCCAATTTTGAAACACATTTGAACACTGAGTACAAAACAAATGCTTTCCAGCTCTGAATTAGGAGTTCTATCTTATTTGGACAAAGCCCATTTGGAAAAAACAAAACAAAACCAAAAACCCCAAACACCTCAACCTTATTCTGCTCAGACTCCAAAAATGACTTACCTTCTCTCCACTTTTCCTTATGACTTCATCTTTGTTTCTCTCTCTCCAGATCCTTCCTCCACCCTTCCCACCCCAAACTCCTGTCCAGCTCTCAGATAACCTAAGGCCAGAATTCCCAAATACAGTCACCTACATTTGTCAAGTCAGCTACAGCAAGCTCCCACACAGACCTCTGTCTGCTGCACCAGAAAGAAATGCTGATTTGAGCCCACAAAGTCAGAAACACCAGGTAGCATAAGTTCACTGACCTCCATGAAACTCTAAGAGGATTTACCACAAGAACAAAACAATGCTGACTTCCACCAGCTGAGCCCATCTTCTTCTGACAAGAGGGGCCAGCACTTCAAATCAGAGGATTTCATGTTAAATAATATGAGACTACTTAGCATTTGCATTATTAGGTGCATTAGCAAACTATATGCACAAGGCAAATTTCTTGTTTGTTCCACACAGCAGTTGCCATTATTTATGGATGTTTCAGCTTCTTGCTACATATAACTGAGCATTATTAACTAACGCCACTTCAACAAAGGCACTTCCTATCGTAATTTATTTGTGAAAGATACAAGAGCTGTGAAGAATGCCTTTATATTTGTAGTTCTAGTCATGAAAAAACATTTCAAGTCTTGCCACAACTGTTTATGCTTTTGGGCAGCAGGCCAAGTATACTAACTTACACCAGCCATTTTTAACACCCTCACACTTCCATAGCATCACCTAGACTCTTCCCTTCATGCAGCCAGATGCAGGCCCTCCACGAGATCCCTTGCAAGTGACAGAAAAGGGACATACACGTGCCCTTACTTGGCAACTAAGCTGTTCTTTAACAGAGCAGGGGAAGGAGAGGTCCCCACAAGAACAGCCTCAAGTTGCGCCAGGGGAGGTTTAAATTGGATATTAGGAAAAATGTCTTCACAGAAAGGGTTGTCGAGCATTGGAACAGACTGCCCAGGGAAGTGGTTGAGTCACCACCCCTGGAGGTATTTAAAAGACGTGTAGATGTGGTGCTTAGGGACATGGTTTAGCGGTGGACTTGGCAGTGTTAGGTTTACACTTGGACTCGATCTTAAAGGTGTTTTCCAACCTAAATGATTCTATGGCACAGCAGTAGCTCTCTTCACCTGCTTCTGACTGGTGCATTAGAGCAGACAGGAGAGGAAAGTCACTGGGACTTTCCCCAGATAGTTCAATAGCTAACCAGGGCCGTTAGCAGGTAGCTTAAAACCAGTGAGGCTCATCTAATGTGCAGCCAGTACTAAACTGTGCTCTTGAGCCCTAGGATAAGGAAAGCAAATCATGGCTTTCTCCCCCAGGCCTTCCTCTCAGCTCTGCTCCCAGTTCTTTGATGGGACAAACAGAGCTGACCTTGACCTACCTCTGAAAGAAGTCAGTCATGGGATTTTCACTCATCTCTTAAAAAGAGGCTGCAAAACTCCGATGCATTCCTTCCAGTGCTGCCTGCTCAGGAAGAGGTCAGCACACTCTGGGCCAGGATATGTTTTTCATTCAGTGTGTGTGTTGCTCAATTTGTGCATATAGTTTCCTGCAATATCTGTGTTTATCTCCCATTTGAAAACATGCTGCACATTAAGCTAAATTCCTTCCATTCTTGCTATTTCTACACTATAATTACATTACAGATTTCATAAGCTAAAGCTGTGAAAAGCAACAATCAGCTCTATTTGAATAGGAGCGGATTACACTTGCTTGAAATTCTACAGAATTTGTTTATGTTTGCGTGATTTGCAAACCGCTGTGGGGAAAGAGGATTACTGTAACCACCATGTTTGTTTGGTTTTTAAAGTGCTTGTTTTTCCATCATGTAGCAGATAACATCTGTAGTCATCGTGCCTTAGTACACTGAGCCTCCAAGACAGATAATTATAGCAGAGACAGACAAGATAAGGCTTGTTGGAATATCTCAGCTGATGCATTCCCCTGCAAGCACAAGAGTCTCCAGTGCTACTGTTTATTAGTACCCTGCTCAACTTAGTTTCTCAAGCCCCAGAAAGACAACCTCCCACCATTTTCCTTTGAAAGTTTTTAAGTTTTCAGAAAATTCCCCTCCCTGTCCCTCCTCCCCCCCAAAAAAAATTAAAAAAAATTCAATGACACCTTCATTCTTTTGTGCCCTTATGAGAAGGAAGCATCCCTATTCTGGGAAGCAATGGCAGAGTCCTAGGTCAGACAGGGACTGAGCTATGTGTGCTCCTGAGTCAGAATTCCAGTTCCTTCCACGTGAGGGAGATGCCTTTCCCTATCACCTGGGGCACACTGATCTTTAGGTGACCCTCTTACTTTTAAACAAAAGCTTCAGAAACCCTGCCTAGCATTCTCCCTTCACGGAGCCATACCCCGCTGCAGAGCTTGGCAAGGCTGCTGCTTGAAGGCTCCCTCTGAAAAGGAATTTACATGCATGTACTTAGGATGGAAAAACATCTCAATTCACAGTAGCATAACCCCCTGCAAAGCACCTGTAATCACATTATCCAAACTAGAGATTTAAACGAACATCAACAAAAAAGCCCACCAAGAACAAATTCCAGAATACTGGATCATTTCTAGACACCTGTTTTCTTGTATGAAAAAAATCAGACTCATGCTGTCAGTGACGTCCTTCAAAAGGATTAGTATTACACACACAAAAAAAGCGAGCAACTTTGACGAGCAGAGTTACCAGAACAAAGTCACATTGGTGCTGCAAAGTATGCAGAGCTAAGTTACAGAGCTGCATGTCACAACCTTATATGATAACAACCAAAACTTACAGAGCACAGAAGATGCCACCACACTATACAAAACCAGACATTAAACCAGGGTATCCATTAACCACAGAAAGGTGAGGGGAAAAAAAGTCACTTAAAAGGATGTATAAAGCTTCTCTGTTCAAAAGGTTTAATAAAGCAATTATTCAAGTACAAACTAAACCCACCAAGTATTAAGGAGGCAAGCAAGCCACTTCTAATTGAACACAAGCAATTTTTAGAAGCTCTGCAAAGCAGACGCTGTGTGCAAGAAGCTTATTATTGTATCTAGATAGGTCTCTAAATGTGACACCCAGCTAAACAATGGAACAACGGATTCCTGGTAGAAGCAGAAACGTGTGTTTCATATTTCTCAAAAAAGATCAGAGAAAAACCGTAAAAGTGAACAGCTCTGTTGCTCTTCAGAGCTGTTTGCAACGGTGTTGCAAATAGGACTGTCAAGGGGCAGTGTGATATAAGGCATTTTACTGCAGGCAAATATTTTGAGAGACCAGAAAGGACCCCAAACCACCGCACTACGGTGGTACACTGTAACACAGAGAGGGCAGCAGTTTCAGCATTACCCCCTGGAACACCTGTGGGCCCATGACTGCAACAAACTAATACTAACAACAATATCTTTTCAGTCAGGTATGGGACTTCTGTCCTCGATGCTTTTAAACACCTTTGTTATAACTTGTACTCCTTAGAAATTAGAAACAACAGTTTGCACCTTCCTGGACATAACCGACAGCATAAAGTGTAATAAAAATACAATAAAATCTAAAACTTCCACCTAGCGTTAATGGAAGCAACCCAGCAGAAAGCTCCGTTACTTAGCATGGTAACTTGCTACAGCTCCTACCTTTTATTCTGTTCATGTCTTATTATTCTGATTTGGATTTTACAGTTTTTTCTCCAAGGAAATTCTTAATATGAAGGGCGGAAAGCTAGTAAAAATAAAGATTAATGTATAACACACACAGAAAACGTTCCTTCTAAGTAATATCTCCAAGGACTAGATTTTCACTTAGACACCTCTTTCTTTCCTGTAGAAAACCTGAAAACTTTGACTCAACATATCCAACCCCACTGGATACATTTGGGCTTGGAAATATCGTTTCAGTAATCATAAAACCATTAATACATGAGGAAAACCAGTATTACTGCAGTAATACTGTGCTGCCAGAAGTAATTGCACATTAGTTAGCATATAGCCCTTGTAAGAAATGTTCACACTACTATACAAATTGCCTTTTTAAAAATAAAAATTAAGCTTTTATTCCTCCTTCTAATACCAACAGTACAGGCTCTTGGTGCCTTTAGAATGGTTTAAAAATTCACTCAAATTTCCCAGAGTTTTAAATGACTTCAAGCTTGACCCAGCAGCTGGGCAAGAAAGTAGAAATTTAGCAGCTATAATTACAAGCAACTTTGTTAAAACAAATGCATGTGCCTGGAAAAATCTAGTACCTATTTTAAGAAACATCCGCATAGAGGAGGCATTAGTCCAGGTATCCCCAACACCTAGCAATGGTCAAAAAAGGCCAGAATCGAGAGCAATTTATTGTCCTAAAGTATCTCCTAAAAACGTAATCCCAAACTCATTCTGCATGTAAAAATAGCAGCACTGGAAAAAAAAAAAAAATACCCATGAATGCATAGGATGAAAATTAGCTTGTTTTCTAAAAATAAATTAAAGAAGGTAGATGACCATTAGGATTGAAGGTAGGATGAAAGTATAACAACTATACCCACCTCTAAATATTACCAAAGGCAGCATATTTTCAATTCATAGCTAATGTTTAAGCTATTTTGTGGGCAAAAGCAAACGATAAAATACATATCTAAAACACATTTACTCCCAGATTCAGGGCTGCTACATTCAAGATGTCCAGCTGCTGCTGGACAGAAGTCAACTATGAAAGTAAATATGTTAATTTTTATCACTTCCATATTCTCAACTCATTTCAAAACCAGTCTTCCAAACCACCCAAATGTCAATCAGCGCTGAAATGAACAAGTCCTTCAGTCCGACCCTGACAGATAGCCAGTTCTACCATAAAAATCAGAACTTTTTCTTCTTTCTGTAGCAGTCACTATGTTGAAAATTAAAGTCCTGTAAGAAAGAAATAACATCTCTGGTTAACAGAACAAACTAAGGGGACATAGGGTGGAAAAAAATCATTAACAAAACTGTGCAAGGTGAGATGGGGAGGGAAGGAAAGCTTGCTGGCTGGGGGGTTGTTTGCATTGTTTTCCTGGTGAAACAAAATGCCAAAAAAAGCCACAATGTTAAGGTGAAAAAAATAAATTTCAGGTGCTAGCTTACATTTTACAACACGCCTAATCTAAATCAGGGTGACATTCAAGCTAGGAAAAAGTTTCAATTCTCTTATTCTTTCAGCTGAAACAATTCACGGAAGTTGGCACAAATTTTTCCAGACTTTAGTCTAAAATTATATTATTTCGGATAATAAATAATCTTTGTTCTGCCATTGCTACAGTTTCTTAGCTGCGTAAATATCCTTCCTAACATTACCTCCATTTAAAATACATCCCTCTAACTGGCTTTGTTCCCAAAATGATGACCAAAAACTCATTAAGAATTCTGAATTAGTGTGACAGGGATTAACACCTACATATGATGAAAATGAATTTGTTTATTCTGTGAGACAGGGCACCAATTTATTGCACTCATTGACTTTCCAAATTTAAAGGAAACATTCTAATTTATATGACAGAAGTAGAAAAACCTATCCAAGCAGAAATTACCAGCTGAGTATCTTAAATAAACAAACTCCCTTCATGTTTCTGCCATGGCCTCTCTCCAATTGCCCACCAGTTTAGTTTCTTGTTTCAACCAGTCCAGTTTCCAAAGTTGGCTTTTGGGTTTTGTTTTGGGGTTTTTTTCCCCCCATGTTTACCATAAGTAAACTTAATATATGCTACAGTTAAACAACAGCAGTTTCCTCAGATGACAGTCTCATCATTAGAACTCAGGGATCCTTGAATCAATCTAAACAGAATAAATCATTAGCCTTTCCTACTCTGAAGAAGCTAAACAAAGCCATTCCCAGCTCAGAAAACAGGAGACGCCCATGAGAGCTACTGTGGATATTCAGGATGTTGGCAGGAATGTCCCCAAAAGTTAGCAGATCTACAGGTTCCCAGGGGCCACATCACCGGTTGTTCTGGAGAATCGAAGTCTGCCTCTCATCACAGGAAACGCTCAGTGAATCATCAGACACTGGTCCCACATGGCCATAGCCTTTTCTGCACACACAGCCTCACTCTTTATCTTCCTCATTTCTGCATCTCAGATTCTCCTCCTTCAAGGTTGTTAAGCTCCTCCAACTACAACATAGTTTGGCTCTTTTAAAGCAGAGTGGGTATTTCATATCTATGTACCCAAACAAATTCCTTAATAATTCTGTACAGATAAAGGAAATTCAAAATGCCAGAAGCCATTCAGCATTTGCAACAAAAATTCTCATGCTACATTCAGCCTAACCCATATTGGGGTACAGGCCAGCACATAAATGGCTTTTATGTCTTTTAGTTATAAATCAAAGACTACAGCTATTGCAATGATCTTCTACCAAGTTTTCAGGGCTTCTGTGCTCAGGCTGCAAAAGTTGCAAAGGGGTAGATGAAGTAAAATGATAAAGGCTTTTAATCCAGCTGAACAAACACCAAACCCCACAATCCCCACGGACTCTTTATATCTAGTATTTCACATAAAAATAGAAATTTAAATATAGAATAAGAACTTTCAACATTATAAAGGCAAGAAAAGTGATTCTTCAAGGAACAAAAATCAGTCCCTAACTGCAAGCAATTAGGGAAGAAATTTATTTTATACCTTATATTGTAAGGATTGCTGCATGCCCTCATTAGCAGGCCTCAAGTTTGCTCTGGCCATGCTCCAAGCTAGCTGGAAAGCATGTAACCGTATTAGCCTAGCACTGAGCACAATCTGAAACATGTAGCCAGAGTAGAAGGCACTAGGAACTGGCCACAGGTCTAACTCTATGGTCACTCCTGTTCTCCTTTAAATCTGAACCCTCTATCTCAACTTACACAACAAGATAAAATTGTGAGCTCCAGGAAAGCACAGCTCCAGACTGTTGGCTGCAGTGCCAGGAAAAGTGTTTCTGCACTTCAGAGAAAGGGCTTGGAGCGTTTTGATAGTCTCCCACATCCTGGGAGGATAGAAATGAAGGCTGCTCCCTTTTAACAGTTAATTCTTACTCTGTTAGGATACCTTCTTGGCACCTTTTTTCTTTTCATACGCAGTTTTCTTTTCAGGAAGAAACAGGTACCTGAAAGACCCACAAAGGCTGCTAACTTTAAGATACCATTCTTTTGTATCCACATTGCCACTAAGGCAAGTGGTTTCCTGTAACATAAGCTTCACACCATCAGGAAAGCAGTATCACCATAGATGTCAGTACAAGGGAAGGCCAGCTGGTCTTCAAAGCCTAGATACAATGCAATGCACTACCAGTTCAATAGTGTATCATAACTGCAGTTTAAAAGGCAGGCTCCTATATTTTGATTAAAAATCCTGGATAGTCAACTGACAGATTTAGAAAAAGAACACAGGATGAAACAACCTAAAAGGTTGAACTTTTCTTCTTACCGGGGCGGTGTAGGGCTTCCATGTAACAGCTGATGATGGGGAACTACTACCTCTACAGACAGCAGCAGCTTAAGTTATATATACACTGTGGGGGAAGCGGGGGGGGGGGAAAGAAGGGTTGTGGGCTGCACAAGACTTCAAGAGAA
>NW_008795034.1:3151419-3169894 GCF_000699145.1 Aptenodytes forsteri
AAGAAGTGTTGTGTGCTGCACAAGACTTCAAGAGAACAACATGGCAATGGAGACAGCACCACCTCAGGTTCCAAAGATATGTTGAGGTGCCCTGCAGAAAACCTGGCAGTTCCTGAAAGACCCCAGCAGGAAACCTGCTGGGAGGATGTACACTTAACTCCTTCCACAAGGCAGATTTTTTTCAGCCCTGAAAAAACAGGGTTTGCAAACTTACTCCATTCAAATAACTGACAGTAGTTATTTTTGGCATAACATCGTTACTCAAACAACTGAAAGCATGAGCTTGCTAGACATATTTCTTTCCTGAGCTATATGGAAACACCAGTCAAAACTTCTTTCTCCTAACTGCAGTAAGCTGTTATCTATGCTCAGTTATTTGTTTGCTCATTGGAATAAAAGCCCTGTTACTCAACCCCAGTTTCTAACAGTTACACTCACTGTAAGCAATGGTTCCTATCTTAACATCAGGATTAAAACTGAGATAGTCCTAGTCCACATACACAAATGCAGGCAGCCTATAAAGCAGCCACACTTACCACTAGCACATGGTGGAGCATGGAAATAGTAAGTGACACATCAAAGACAGTTTCCCAGCTGTAAAAGATTCTCCTTTTTAATTCATCAGCTCATTCAACTGCCACATTACTTCGTTACAGTTCATATTCAATACAAAGTAATCACAAGTGTTTTACTGGACTAAATATGGAATAATTTGTAGCAATTTGATCCAGAAGACAATAATAAAGGCCTTAATATTGCCTTTTCTGTTATTAGAAAGCACTTTTATGATAAAAACAAAATTTCTTGACTTTCAGTAATTCACCATTTGGTCCTAACGTACTTAGATGGAAAAAATCCTTAGAGGTTTCAAAAAGCCTAAAATAGAGAAACATCTGCTAAAACTTAGGTGCAGCTGTTTAGTGAAGAGGTCCAATGCTAGAAAAGCCAGTATTTAAAGCTCCCTCTGCAATCAATAAAAACTCTATTAAAAATATCATGGAACAGGGTGAAGGATTTGCCCAGGTTCAAAGTGATTTTTTGTTTTCTTTTGTTTTTTTAAAGCACTGACATCTTTTGGTCATCAAAACTTGGAGGGATTTTTTAATTTAGTGTCACACAGGTGTTTCAGCCAAGTCCAACCAGGCCATTGCCTGCTGCTTTTCCAAAGTAGTCAGAGTTGTTTCAGTTATAAGAATAAAGACCCCCAAAGCAGTTTAATTTTTGGTACAGGAGGCCTGTTGTATTTCCTGCTTAGTAACTGCACTTCAGTGGTGAACAAAATGACTCTATGTTAAGCCTATTACCAGCTTTAGGCTCTTTTTAACAACTCTATACAGATTTGTGTGCAAAGCATCTTACATGGCATCACTATATTGTTTTCCTATTGGGGGAAAACCTGAATGATGTTTATGTAAAAGACTAACCCATATGACACTAACGTAATTTTGGGCCAGGGGAGTGTGAATGTAGACTATTATAATCCTTAGCCACGGTGAGGGGGCGGCATCCCTCTAAGTTGTTGATTTAATTTTTTCAATGAAGTTGAAATGAAAGGGACAGACAAATTCCAGCTTTTCAGCAATATCATCAATCACTAAACCTGTACAGGGCAGGTAATGTTCCTATTGAAAAAGGCATGGACTGTTAAAATGAGAAAGTTCTATTTGTTACTGTACCCCAGAGCAATCTGAGCACACCAAAAAAACCAGTGAAAATATACGAGACTCAAACATGAAGCTTACATCTGCCTGACTAATGCTATCTAGTGCCTGTGAATACAATGCATATGATAAACTATCTTACATAAATTGGAGAACAGAGTTAAAGGGTTGATTTAACAAGGAAAATGAAGAATAAGATATATTACACCCTTTGCCAGTTACCCAAATCAACACAACTAGAGCAAAGTTATAGACTGTCACATTTCAGACACTATAACCTCAATACTTCTTGTAGAGTTTGTATAGCTCCAAGCACTTCATCAACATAATTTAAATAGTGACAATAATGCAGTAGTATTGGTTTTTAATAACATAAAACTGGAATAGTCCTTTATGTTTCTGCTGGAAGAGGGAACAGGAAGGATTAGAAATGTAATCCACAACCATAATGTTGGTACACGGAACCACAAGCTGCCCAAAAGATTTAGGTGGTTTTTGATTCACAATAACTCCTGGTTGACTGCATTGCATCACATCACACACACACCCCCAAAAAAAAAAAAAAAAAACCCACCAAAAACCCACATGCTTTCATCCTTCTTGGTTAGGAAACTAGGTTTGTGTGTAACAAGACTACTAAGAGTCTATAGCAGTAAATAAAATAACACATAACAAAGCAAACTGCAAGCTAGCTGTACAGAAACTGGTTCTGAGCTGACAGTGATTGCATGTTTTCTGATCAGTCCCTGTGCCTTTACCAACAGAGCCACAGACACAGCCGTGTCTTCCATCTTCTTTGGATATAGGTTAGAAGCACTTTATAATATTAAGAAATATTTATATTGCCTTCCTGTATTTTAGGAAAATGTTGACCTAAAGCGTTAAGTGCATTTTGGGAACAGGGATGTACTTTTTATTGATCCTTTGTAAATTATTTGTGCTTACTGTCAGATCTCAAAGAAGCTGTTCAAGCATTAAAGAGCTAACTCAACTTTAAAACATGTTCTCTCCCACACAAAAGACTCAAAACCAAGAACAAATCCCACGCTCTGAGCTTTTATGGAACTTACTAGTGTCTTCGTCAGATCACAAGCAGTTCCTTTCATCATAATACAATTTTCCAAAAGATAAAATGTTTATCAAAGATGTATAGATATCAATACCTTCTGCTTTACATAGTCACTTGAAATATAGACCTTCCTGGTTTGCTGGGTATGGGGAAGAACAAGAGTTTTCTCACCTCAAGAGCTACATTTTCAGGCCAGGGATGTTATAAAACTGAACTCCAGACAGCTCTCCCCCAAAACACCCATTTTCATTTTACCACAAAAGCTTCATGAGCAGGTAATTTAGATACATGAACAGAACAACTGTTGTATGAGGCACAACTTAAGTAGATGAGGACTTCTCTGTGGGGAAAGGAGATAGCAGGGGAGGGCAGGAGATTTGAAGTCACATGAAGCATAAAGGGAAGGATCAGCTCCTGTGAACTTCACAGTGTAAGAACTAGGGAGCATCAAGTGAAACTTCAGGGGAAGCACTAAACACAACATAGAGATGGTAATTAACTACACACATGTAATTCACCTCTGGAACTTCTTGCTGCAAGGCCCTGTGGGTGCTCGTAGCTTACGTGAGTTCAAAAACCAAGTAGAGAAATTCACGTGGCTCAGGAAGGCTCCGAGCCACAGACAGCTGATAGAGACGATTCTGAAGAACATCACTATGTGCTTGCCCTGTTCCTATACTCACCCCAGGTACCCATCACTGGCCTATGCTGGAGACAGAGCACAAGCCCAAGGGACCTTTCATCTCTCCTAGTACCATCCCATGTTGATGGTTCTCCTTCAGGGAAAACCAGAGGAAAATGCAGAGAGCTGAAGATATTCAGGATAACATATGGATTTCTTTGCTGACTTTTCAGATTAACAGCAATGGACTGAGGCCACAATTTTATTTTTGTTTTTTAATTAGTTGGGTCAAAAGAAAATAGCTTGTCAGAGTTAACCTTACTGCTGCACAATGCATGTCTGTGAGTGCAAACACTACTCAGAATATCCAAGTGACTTTTAAAAGACTTTTATGGATATTCCACTCTCAGAGGATGCCGGACGAGATCAATGGATGCCAACCAAGATCATTATGTATGACTTACCTTGCCCATTTCCTTCCCTTTCTGCCTTTGAGGCTCTTTTAGTGCACTGAATGTCTTTCTGGGGAATTTCATTTAATATCTTGGCAGCATACTCAATTCCTCCTGTCAGATCCTTGAGGCAGTCCTATAAATAAAGGGCAGAATGCTTTATTACTAGAGTCAGCAAAAGAATTGTGCACATTGATGTCCTTACTCATACCACAACGTTATTAAAATGTGCATATTGTTTCTGTGGTTCAGAGGCAAAGGGAGTCAAGCAATTGTAACTTAATGGCTTCAGTTCCCTCTTCTCCAAGATGTATGTGTAACATTTTGTACTTTGAATTCTGCTCCACGTGAGCTGCCATCTCTGCCTCCTCTTCTGTTCACTCACACAGGCCCACGTCTCACTGCTCTTGCATGAACACGTACTTCATTTGTGTTTAACGCTGATGTGCAATTAGTATCAACTGCAAACTGCACTTCAAGCTTTAGCAAATGGCAGCCTGCTAGGACAGAGTGTGCTACGTTAAGGTTAGAGCTCGGGACTCCTAGTCGCCCTTTTTATTTCCAGCTGCCCTAGCATGCAAGAGACCTGGAAGAAGTCCCATAGGGTCCCCATTCCACATTCACCGAAACTTCTACAGCCTGTTGCTGCAGAACAGTGGCCTCAAAACTTTGATCCAAAGCAAAATAAGAAGCAGGTCATTGCTAGATGTACTAATTTAAAAGTAGCCTACTTCAAAAAGACTTCAAAGTACTTGCTAGTGTTACAGAACAATCCATTCAGGGATGACTTACAAACACACATTGCAGCCAGACTCGTGATTTTATCATGATGCTCATCCTATTTGTGTGCACTATACCCATGCGCTTACATGATAAGGAAGAATTTTAGTATTTACTTTTTAAAAAAATAAGATATTTTTAACATAAGGAAAGCACTAAAATAGGACCAAAACCTACCATTTCACCATTCAGGAATTGTAGTCCTACAAACACTAACATCAAAAATTTAACCAGTTTTGAAGTGGGCAAAGTTGCTTAACACATTTCCTGCGTGATTCTCCCCGAGCATTAGAAGTACTTTCATTTTTCTATTTTAAGTGATTAGATAGGGTTTATTAAAAACATAAAACTTGATGTTGTCTGATAACAGAACGGAAAGAAAACAAAGTCCAAAAAGCATCAGCAGCATCTTACTCAGGTGCAGCAGTTAAGGCAAACACATTTACCCTGTGAGCAGCTATTCACCTTTCTAAGTAGACAGTGTATATTCATCTACTTGGGGCAGGGGGGAGAAAGCTAGAAGCAAGAGTATCCTCGACACTCTGAGGAGGGGCATTACGTTAAGAAATTAATTTCAAAATACTTTATATTTATTTAAGGCTTATAGAACTTTAGCAAAACATTATGTCTTGACAGTGATACCATGGAGCAAATGCTCCATTTCAATCATTAGCAGCCTCTTCTGGGAGGGAGAGAAGGAAAGGAGACATACTCCACTCGAATGAGATTTTGTGAAGTTAATCCTTGCTGCAGGGGAATGCTCCGATTATCAAATTTGGTTCATTTTATGACAGAACTACATACATTCCACCCAAAGTGCAGCCTTCTAGAATGGGCAGAAATTCCACCAGGCCACCTCCTTATGGAAAGTACCCACAAAGGAATGAGCTATCACTATATGCGCAAAGACAGCCTGCACGCACCTCTCCATTTCTCTCCCATTCTGGTTTCTGTTGCAAGTAAGCTGCACAGGCCAAGAGAGTTACTCTCACCCTTACTCCTGTCCTCTTAACCTCGCCTCCTCACCCAAATTGTTAAACTGATGCCCTACAACAGTATTTTACGGGAGAAAAACAAGATTCAACTGGCAATAAGCCCCACATCACTAACTAGAATATCTATATTTCTAAACATGGACTTAGGGAAGACCCATTTAATTAACTGTTGGTCTCATTTTTTGGCACGTGAGGGGGGCTGGATATCAGTGCTTGCAACCGGTGTTCTGCAGTTGCTGCCTGTTCAGCTTCTGCTCACAGTGACTCTTAACCATGGACCAGTGGGGAGATGATGTTACTGCTATGATGCCTGCTGGCACGGGGGGGTGGGAGGGAATAAAAAAATAAAAAAATATAAGAGAAAGGTGTTGCCGAAAATGGACCTTCCAAAAGTCCTACAGAACATCTTTTTTTAGAGCTACCCTGCATTACTGTAGCAGCACTTCTACTTAAAAGGAAAATGAATGATCTATCCTCCATTTACACCCAGTGTCTTTCTGAATTTTAGTATAGTTGCTCCTCTTAGGCTGAGATGACTCAGTTCCACATACCTTGCACGCAATGAGGCCATGAAAGACAGAATATTAGTACGACTTTCACTTTGGTCCACCTCCAGCAATACAGTTACCAGTCATCTCTTACTGCAACTCTAACAAATAAAACTTATTTCTCAAATCCAATATTAAAGTAGACTTCCCCTCTTACTAAAATGCTCACGTAAGGAAGAACAAAGGTGTCAAACAGTAAAAATATTGCTGGTCTAGGGTCTTAGCTGACACAGATCAGTATGACTCCACTAGGCCTTATTCACTGTTTACTCAATAAAACTCATTCTGATCAGTCATTGACTTTCTCAGTATACACCACAACATTCAAATCCTGAATTTTTAATAGTAGGTTTCCATGAGGACTTCAGTTTTAATAGAACTTCATTAAAGTGTAGTAATACAGTTCAAGTGGGCTTCACTTACGCACATGGGCAGTTTTTGTCACACGGAGCCATGGGGAACACTAACATAGTAAGTACTATGACCAGTAATATGATTTCATCCATACTAACACCAGAATCAAAAGAATTTGTGATTATTTCAGTAACACAAATAGCAGCTGCCATCCATTAACACAAATCAAAATGTGGGAAAATAAAAAGCACCATTACACATGGTTTCTAATTATTACAAGCCGCACAGTAAACCTGCATAAAGTGACATCATTATTTGAACTGCATCCAGATTAGTTTCCTGTCTCTTATGTAGCTCTGTGGCAAAAAAGGAATGAAGTGTATACTTCAGAGCAAAAAGAAAGATCGTTTCACTGGACATCTGTTGATGGCACATGGAAACCCTAATTTCCATTTATCTTGACAACAGCTACAGAAAGAGTGTCTAAGGTCTCAAGAAAAAAAAAGTTTGTAAAATGACTTTAGATTTGTCTGAAAAGCCAAAAAATAACATAGACGCATCAAAATAGATTATGCATCAAAAACATTTCAAAGATTCATTTAGCAACTAGCAAATGCAAATATTAAACATGAAAAAGTAGGATGTTCACACAGTTCTAATATATATTTTTTTCTTATATACATTTACAATTCATCTCTCTCTCTCTCTCATTTCATAGTCAAGAATTAAACCAGCAGTGTGGGGTAGGCTGCCTTTCAGACATATTAAGTAAAAAAACCCTTTAAAATCATATACATGTATTTTTAAACACAAGCATGCAATAATATTCCTCGCTGCCTTTGGAACAGGTATCAATGTCAAACTCGGGGCTGGAATGTCATCACTGCTGGCAGGGCACTACTGCGAGGACACTCATGTATGCAGCGGTCCCACTGACACCATCAGGTGTTGTTTATGCATGATCCAAGTCTAGATGTCAAGGCAAAACAGAAGGAGCCAGCAGGGACTATGCCACAGAAGAAAGTGGTAAGAAGAGAAGGATTAGCTACATAGATACCAATAAAAATGAAAACATTTTTTCCCCTTCTCTTTCAAAGGGGAAGTTAAACACAAAACTACATTCTACTGTAAACAGGAATGATCCTGATATGAAAGAGTTGACACGTAGGCCTTAAAAACACTTAAAAGAAACTTAAAATTAGACACCCTTTCCTACAATATTCATATTTAGAATCTCAAAAAAAGGTAGGTCTTAACCCCTGTGTTTAAACCAAATTTTGTTATATTCGGCTAAAACATGGGCCCTTTTTGCAAGAGAAAGCCAACAGAAAAATATACATTTAAATACTTCCCACTTTTTAAAATGAGCTGACCTGCACATTACTTTTACTTTCAAAATCTGTATCCACTTTTGATTTGAACCACAGAACAGCTTTAAGGAGAAAAGTAACTCATTTAAAAATACCAGATCTCTCTGAAACCATTCTCAGAAAGCATTCGAGTACTTTCCCAGAGGCTTATTCTTTCACTGTACAAAGCAGCTAAACCCGCGGTGCCAAAACACTCCCTGCTTTTTGAACTAGATGCATCAGTGTGCAAAGCAGTTCTGCTGCTAGGGAATCTGACTGCATTTCAGGAGATCTTGATTCCAACTTCTTATTTTCCCTAGACTTGTTCTCCCAAGGGAGCTACAGTAAATTACTTGATTTCTCCTGGACTTAGCTTCCCATATGTAGATAACATATATTTCTTTGCTTCCCCTCTCTGCTTGCTGATTTGGATTTCAAGGTGTGCAGATTTTAAAACTACATTTTTACAGCACTCTAGGATCCTGATCCTGTTTGATCCCCATTGATATACACTAATAACAAAGTGCATAAAAAGCCCTCCCAGTTAAAAGAATACCTTGTTAGACACGCATCTGGGTTTACACCTGCGACAGAACCAGCACTGGTTAGATCCAGATGCAAAACCAGAGAGCTTAGGGTGGTGAGAAATAGCATACTATAGCTACAACAACAGATCATACTGCAAAAGCACAGCTTTCCTCTCCTCTGAATTTGTAGGATATAAAACAAGGAAGCAGATTGCTAGACGTTTACAAAAAGGTTACAAAATTGTTTATTCATAAAAGTTATTCTACTAGATTACCCCAAACAATAAATATACATTCACTGATCTAGTGGAGTACACCGCGTCAAATTTCCATGAAGATTCAAGTCACAAGATTGCTGTAATATCCTTCACTCTTAGGTAAAACACAGCAATACATTTAACTTGACTAATTTCCACTTACCAAGGCCACATTAACCTTCCATAATTATGAGATATACATTGACAAACATAAAAGACCAAACCAGCCTCAGCACAGGGTGCACATTCATTGGAATCAAACTAGATAAAGTACTATCAGCTGTTGAATCTGGCCAGAGAACAACTGGTTGAATTATTTGTGCAAAACCAGTGCCATCCTGGGACACTTTCAGCTCCCCCTTTGTTAAAATTCACAAGAGTCCTCATTAAAGAGATGAAGGTGCATTAAATGAAGGCAGAAATTAGAGCTAATTTTAAATATGCACTAGTTTAACAGAACCTTGTAATCTGCTCAGGTGCATTACACTTGTGATTTCCTTAATGTTTCTTTAATGATTTTGGAAGGTAATTCTCTGTTGCATTGCAAACCAGTTTTGTTCAGACACATTCAAGTTTTCCCACAGTGGAGTAAGCAAGTTATCAAGAGAACTAATTAGCTTGACCTTCTGTTTGCCCAGTAATGAGAAACGCATCAAACAGGTCTCTCTTTTCATGTCTGAGTCTGTCAATTAAAGCTCAGGCTTTCTATTCATTGCATTGTCCTCAGGAATATTTACCACAAGCACAGCCAATATAAGCAATGCCCTATCCACTCACCTCTTCACACTACCAGGTAATAGCTTTGAATTTTCTTCAGTGGAGGAAAAACAGCCATAAATGAAACTTCCTTTGCAGAAGCCAGATAAAATCCTTCTGAATTCAGAGTTCCTTAGGCAAATTAAAAGCTATGGACTCGGACACTAACAGACCCTACAAGCAAGAACCACTCTCAAAAGACTAACCATATCCTGATTTATTAGGAAATTCAGGAATAAACTATAGATCCTGATTTCTCTAGCACTCTAAGAGCACATTTTTGCACACATTAAAGCCCTTAGCTCATACATTCAATCTCCTTTCACAAATAAAGCAAGTCAGAAAAACCATCAAACCATCAAAATCAAAGGCAAAGACCTGATGACTAACAGGAGCAGGGACTCTGATGTAAATTATCCCTCATGTTACTCAGACAAGCTCATAACAGTCAAGGTTACAGGGGAATGACAGGGGAATGAATTGGGAAGGGTTATTTTGGAGACCAAATAAGGTGTTGTCTGCCTTTTTTCTAATTTAAGATAACCCAAAAGTCACATACGTGAAATTCCAGCAATTTTTGCAAGACCCTTATATGATCACAGAAAATGGATTTTAAGACCTAATATAAGGCCTTAGCTTTCCATTCCATGGCCTCGGATCTATACATCCATGACGTGTTCCAGACATACTTTTACAAACAAACCCAACAACAGACCTTGACAGTTCCTCTGCTTAAGGAAACTTCTAGGTCTGCTGGATTCAAAATTCTCTACCCATTTCATACTGGGTATGCAAAACACTCCAGTTTTGCAGCCCTGATTACTCTCTTCGTAAGCATGCAACTGAACTGCAGAGAAGCCAAGCAGCAGCTCTCCAAAGAGACTTGTTTCTTGCAATAAAGAGCACCACAGATACCCAACCCGTTTTCACCAGTGCCATCCATCTGTGAATGAGGCTCCTAAGCTCACCGAGTGCTCCATGGAGAAAGTCAGCACATCCAAGTGGTGTTCACAGCAACCCTCACACTGAGCTAAATGCCATCTAAATCGCCTTTTTCAGAAGGAGGTGTATCTTGCTTCTCCTGCAGGAGTCCATCTTCCTCTTTTAGATTTCACACACCTGAAAAAAAATCTTTCAAGTTGTCCACTTGAAGATCTTTCTACTGAAAACCAGTCAGCTATCATTCTTCCCTCTGAAACATAGGTGACATGGGATGTAGTGACATTCCTCTTTCACCCAATGCCCTACTGATCAGAGCATGTGGCCAAGATGTGGGAAGTCCAATTTCATTTTCCTCCTCTGGTTGAGGGAGGTTCAAACTCGCACCTTTCACTGCCCTACCAGCCAGGAAACCTCAAAGCCTGGGAACTCACAGTCAATCCTGGGCAGAAGATGATGCAGATTTGAGCTGGAGGCAGGCAGGTGGGGGAAATGAATTTTGAGTTTTCCATACGCAGGAGACTGCTCTAAATGCTAAGCCACATATAAAAGAATATCACCATCTTTTCACCCCTCATTTTTCTTCAGTTTTGAACTGACTTTTGACTGATTTTTGTAGTATGCATTAACATGTTTAAAACATATCCCACAAGATGTCCCTTGGAAATAGAAAGGCTGCAAGCAGCTTAGTGGAGGACCCATGAGGCAGAGACGAAAGGCACTGGGCTATTCTCAAGGCAGTCCAGAGCACATGCCCAAGTGGGGCCTTGTGGAAACTCCCTGATGACAACAGATGCCTGCAGGCTAACAGAGTAGACTTTAAGGACTGTGCTTCCAGGCTTAGATACCCAAATTCTGCCTACATCCCAGTGTCAGCACCTTAAAAGCTTTTGGAATGGCTTCTCAAGCAATTCCTAACAGATCTAAGAGACCAAAACCCAATGTTCTGAGTCCCAACCTCGATCCTACTCTACTTGACAAAACTAGCCCACTTCTATAAATCTGCACGCATATTACTTCCTGAAAGAAAAAAGGTTGATCATAAATCACTTCAGTTTCCAGCAGCTTTTGGCAGCAGTTAGTCTTAGCTGATCAGATATTATTTGCTGTGCAGTAAGAATACACCAAACTTTGGACGATAATATCAGGCATCACAATTCAACTGGTGTTCAACCAGCTGAATTAGGAGCGATGCCTTGTGGCTAGAGCACTGCCTGGGAACTGAGTCTTTTTCCTAATTCTGCCTTAGAACATGCTTTTAAACCTCAGGGAGGCCATCAGTACCTCTTTCTCTGACCATTTCTCCAGCTGACAAATGGAGATAAATATAATCTCTGTTACAGCATGCTTTGAGAACTACATAATAGTAAGATTGTGTTAGTACTAAGGGATAATCAGCACCTCATAGCAGATGACACTCCTTCAAAGCATTGGCAAAGAACCACTGCACTTCAATTTTAAAACAAAACAAAAACAGGTAATTAGCAAAAAGAGTAGCTGCCAGCCAGGCATCGTTTTCTCAGTCACAGTTTTATATAACCATCATGAAATCTGTTGGTCCAAATTCCCTGTTCTCTTAATTTTCAAAATGAGAGCAGACTCCATTGTTTGCTCTCTTGGGCATCATGCCACCCAAGAGCTGATGCTGACTGCTTAGGGTCCACAGCAGAACATACTACAAAGTCAGAAGCAACCCTGAGCCCTTAAACATTTTTTTTTTCTCATGTCAAAATATGAAAACCAAAAGTCCTTTATCTTACAAAAGAAAAAAGTCATTCGATGGGGAAAACATAACACAGAAGAATGTTCTTGTTTTATAATTAGAAGGTAATATCTTAGAGAAACATGTTACAAGGGCACCTGTCAACATGATGCAGCCTTCTCCCTCATGGCCATTATCCACATCAACTAATGAGAACAGACAACCAGGGTGGCTAGGTCAGCATGCTGGTAGCTGACGTGTTTGATAGGCAACCGCATTCACGTGGCATTGTGCAAGTTAACATGAGAAAGACCAAAGGGAAGTTTTCCTTTCACAGTACTCACCCATTTTAAACTAGAAACTACTCTGCAGTATTTATATAATGTGGGAAGGAAACAAAATAGAAACTGGAAACAACTTTAAGATTATAGTACCCATAACAGCTGCATAATCAAATGGCAAAACTTACTCATTTATTACATCAGTATTTCTTTCTTAGTGCCATAAATTAAGCATTTTTTTTTGCAGTTCTCCCTTGCCAGGAACAATTCTTTTATTCATGAACCTGCTCATTTTAAGGGCTGAGTCTTTAGAGCCCATTAGAAAAACATCATCAACACATTTTGTTTTTTTAATGCAAGGAAAGAAACGTTAAGCAAGCTGCCATTCCCATTTTTCAAAATAAATCTGTTCTTCTCTCCCACAGTTATATACCAGTATATAAAACATTGATTTCAGCAGAGTTACTTCTGATTTACATGGCTGTGGAAGCAGAGTCACAAACCCATAGCATACGTAAAGATATTTCTGTAGTGTCTCCTTATGTTGCTGAGTCGGCATGCATCTAACCTAGGACAGCAGAGGAATTTAAAGTGCTATTATGCTGCAAAGGGAAAACGTGCCTTGCTTCCTAGGCTAAAGATTATTATTCATATTGCCACAGTGCCCTGAGAACAAGACCCTATGTGCTAGTTGCTGTACATATCTCAAGACAAAACATTTTCTGAATATTTACCACCTAAACAGGTAACAGCAAAACTAGAGCTAGGAAGCTGAGACAGAAACCTCCACCAGGGCTTCCTCAAGGTCTCCCAGAGCGCCTATGACAGGCATAAGTGCAGCTCAGGGCCACAGCACTGTATTTCCTCTCCTCTTGGACTCCCTCTGGACAGGACAGTGCTTTCTGGTAGAACTTGGTATCATTCTTAGAATCATAGAATCATTGAGGTTGGAAAAGACCTCTAAGATCATCGAGTCCAACCGTCAACCCAACACCACCAACAACTTTTGTTCTTCTGAGCTATGACACAGATACAGCCTTAATTTTTTAGTATGATACATTAAAACATCTCATACTTCAATCTTTTCACATATTTGTGGGGAAATGGCCTTAATGAAAAAAATTCTTTACCTTTGGAAGTACATACACATTAATAATTGCTGGTATTTTAGCGCTCTCCTTTTAAATGACAAACAGGGAAGGGCGGTGGAAATCAAAAGACACACATCCTATCATTCGAAGGTCTGGGTCAAAAAAAAAAAAAAAAAAAAAAGAGGGGGGATAGGTTTCTCCAGGGGGATTTCACAATCTTTGTGTATGTAGGTGGCTTTCCTGTAGACAAGAAGTATTTCTTTGCAAGTCCTTGGGTCAAATGGATTCAATGAGGTATTGCAATTTATCAGGTACCTTTAAAAATCAATTTTCTAGGTATTCACGGAGCTCCTGCCTAAAAACACACACACTCCAGATGGTTAGGCACATTATTAAAACATCTAGCTCCAGTACTTCAGTCAGTTATTGACTTTACACCAACCAAAATTTATTATCACTATTTGTTCATGACTTACATGTCTTTTCCAAAAAAAAAAGTACAAGTATGAATAATTCAGTTCTCATTTCATGCTAACAGTACATTAATTTATTCATCAATTAGTCACAGACAAAAAGCAGAAGAAAAATACTCCTTAGCACTCCCAGAGCCAGATTTCAACCTGAAATAAAACAGTTCTCAGACATCTCAGAGGCTACATATTTTAACAGATGCCATCATTTTTTCCAGCAGCCTTAGCATCAAAGGTGGCACTTGCATTTATACTATCCTCCAACGTATCAGCACAATCCAAATTTCATATTTCCACCTCCACTAATACAATAAAAAAAGTATCCTCCCACCTCCTCCTCTTTCCCTCTTCATTGTGCAGGCAGAGTCTGGTTTGTCTTGCATAAGGCTAGGAGCAAAGCGAGTGTGGAAATGCCAGCTGGCTTAGTACTTGCACCAAGAACACAGGTTGTTTAAAAAACAGACCTTCCCTTCAAGTCTAGCAACTACGTAGCATCAGGGCACTGGCAACCTATCTTCTATTGCATTCTTTTTATATGACAGATTTTTCATGGATCAATGGCTGTATTAAACACAAATATTTCAATTAGGAGGTAACGCACTCCACTCCATGAGATGTTGGACAGATCCCCAAGGATCTGTGTCCAGCTAGACATCTGACCAGCTATAGGCTCCAGTCCTTAGCTTATCTTGGACATTGGACTGCAGTTCTTTAGTGGCAGAGAGGTTTCTCTGAGTATGTTCTGTGCAGTACCCAGAGCAATGGATGTCCAAATTCCACTGGAATCTCAAAGTACCAGCGTCACACAAATAACAAACTAGAGTTTAGGCTGGGAACAGTCTACTAAACCATGAATTTTATGTAGCAGTTTGTAGCTCAGAGGCTGCCTTTCCTAATACAGTTAGCTGACGCATAAAACAATTCAGCTTTGTGTTCCACAACTTTTATTTTTAAAAAAAAAAAAAAAAAAGTCAAACATGAAGAGTTTGCAGCTGATTCACTGATATCCCCCCACCCCAAAGCAGGTATGTCATATGAACTCAGTTAAACTTCAAAGCTGGATGACTGTAACCTCTCCTTCCATGAGTGTAGTAGTGACATAGCTAATATCTGCCACTGCATTTTTCCCTCTAATAGGGGAAGGGTAACCAAAATGAAATTTCTGCTGGAACTGATCCTTATAAGCACTAGCTGAACAGACGTGTGAGTAGAGTCTAATTCACACCTCTGTCTACCTCCTGATTCAGGTCACAGGAGGCAGATCTGACTTTTTCCATGTCTGATGCAAGAAGCTCAACAAATGTGCCATAGCTCCCAAGGAGGAGACACCCAGCAAAGTTAGTGCAAAAGTTCAACAAAGTCATTGCTGCCTAGTTCTTTTTCCTGTTTTGCTGCCTGACTTGGACAAAGAATACTTTTTCATTATCTCCTGCCTGATTTATGTTTACATATGTGTACAACAGAAACCCATGTTACCCTTTTGTAATTGGACACTGTGCAGCCACCTGCCAGACTGTCTGTGCTCCAACAGCTCAGCATGTGCTTGTATAACTGAGGTACAGAAATCACTGGAATCCTGCATGGGGTGACAACTGCAGTAAATATCTTACAGGGAGGCAGTCTGTTTACTTACATCTAGGATATAAAAGTCTACATGCAATGCAAAAAACAACACCTAGCGGCAGAGAAGAGGAGATGAACAGACAGGCAGTGTTGTTCTTCCTTGGTATTTTCTAGACTTGTTTTCTACCTTATTTTACCTAGGATATAACATTTTAAAAAGATTTATTTTTCAGTCTGTGGGCACTGTGAATGTATCATCACTCTGTGAGGGTGTTTACATCCCTATTTTATAACTAATAAACAGTGAAATCAAAAACAATTTTCCAGACTGATCTTTGATATGGAAGTGCTCAACTTGAGGAGCATTAGAGAGGTCTTATTTTCAGCATACCGGGGGGGGGGGGCGGGGGGGGGGACGGGACAGGGAGAGGGGAAATGAGGCCCTCTCATAAGCATGTTCAAAAAGCCCCAGAAATCAGTCTGTCCTGAACGTGGGCTTGCATATTGTGTCCACCAAGGCATTACTGAAACATCAGTGAGACCACTTGTGTGCTTAACTAGGCATTTTCTGATTTGGAGCAAGAGCCAGAACTGCTGAAACCACCTCACTCCCACTGAAATCAATGAACCCCTAAGAAATCAAGAGGATTTGAGCACCTGAACAACATTAAAGCTTTGGCCTCAATTCCACAATTTTGCACAGAGCCAAGGAGGCAGCCTGTGCAAGTGTTTCATAATCAGATGACCCTTATAACTTATTTTTTTAAAAAGCATATTGGGTATTTTCATCATATGCAAGCACATACCCATTTTCCACTTGGGGACAGCAAACAGAGAGCAAGCAGGAGCTGAACTCACGGATTCCCAGTCCCCAACATGACACTTATATTTTCCCAGCATGTTGCATAGTTGTTCCTACTAGCTCCCTAGGCCAGATGCGCGGCAATTTCATTGGCAATTGTGTCAGACCCTTAATACCAAAAGTGGCCTTCAGTGAAAGGTGCACATCGCTACTGGCTGACAACATCTGGTCCTAAACAGCACCATTTACAAAAAATTAGAGAGAGAAATTCATTCTGTAAGAAAGGACATTTGATTTCACTCTGCATCAGAACAAAAGCTAAAACACAAGAAAAAGCAGAAAAAAAAGCCTCTCTCAAATCCTCCTGGATAAGACACTGACCTGGAACATGGGAAATCCAATTTCACTTGCTGCTTTCACCCACCTGAAGCAGGGTCTTGAACCAGCTTTCCTCAGCATTTGAGCAAGAGCACTGGCCTAGCAGCTATTGCTCTAGGACATTTTTTTCCTGGGGGGGGGGGCGGGGAACAACACACTACAAACCCAAAAACAACCCCACAGCACTCTAAAGCTTAATGCCCCCCTCCCAATCTCTTATCAGACTGGAGACCATTTAGCTTTAAAATTACCACCATGTTCAAGTAAAGTTACACCCCATATGCAAACACATATCCACTACACCCCTCCAACTACTGCACTTCCACATGAGGGATCTTACCAGCCCTGTAGCAAAAAGTGCATCGTCCTTTGTCACATCCATTTTCATTATGCATCTGTCTATCGATCCATTCAAAGATTGAGTTCCTTCTACAGATCAAAATAGCCTCTTTTTTTCTGGCTGAAGAGTAGGTAGCCTATCTAGGACACTAACAGAAAAACTTTAGCTCATTTATTATATGCAAGTGGTTTGTCTTCATAAAACAGTCCAAGTGCAATGGATTGCCCCAACATTCACATCCTCTATACCGCTTTTAACCAGTCAAGTCAGAGGGTGTGAAGCACATCTGAATGCGGCAAGTAACAACAAACAAAGCCCAAAGAGGAAAGGAGGCTAAGATAGATTGCATACTTATAAGAAAAATAAAGAACAAACAGCTATTTACAATATCTCCTGTACAATAATTGCACCTACAGTGCATTTGACTAAAAAAAGGGAACCTGCAACAACTGCCAGTCACATACACTTTCCCATAAGTAACTGCTGTTTCCCAATGCAGCCTCAACAACTTTCACTACTGCCTTATGTTGTGGTTTAACCCCAGCCGGCAACCAAGCACCACACAGCCGCACACTCACCCTCCCTCCCGGTGGGATGGGGGAGAGAATCAGAAGGGTAAAAGTGACAAAACTCGTGGGCTGAAATAAGAACAGCTTAATGATTGAAATAAAATAAAATAATAATAAATTGTAATGAAAGGGAAAACAAACAGAGAGAAACAAAACCCAGGAAAAACAAGTGATGCAACCTCTCACCACCTGCTGACTGATGCCCAGCCAGTCCCCAAGCAGCAGTCACTGCCCCCTCCCCAGCCAACTCCCCCCAGTTTCTGTACTGAGCATGACGTCCCATGGTATGGAATGTCCCTTTGGCCAGTTTGGGTCAGCTGCCCTGGCTGTGCCCCCTCCCAGCTTCTTGTGCACCTCCAGCCTCCTTGCTGGTGTGTTATCAACATTATTCTCATGCTAAATCCAAAACACAGCACTATGCCAGCTACACTAGGACGAATTAACTCTATCCCAGCTGGAACCAGGACAGCTTATAAGATCCTAGCATCTCCTTCCCTAGCTAAGGCAAACTGTAACCCAAATAGCACTTCAGCTCTTCCATGTGGATCCAATGATTTCCCCTCATCACCAGTATTTCCATATTCTTTAGCACAAAAAATATGGATAGATATGGAATTGGAATTGTATATAACCTCACTGACAAGTGCTTGGATCATGCATGATTTGTAAGCGATGTGCCACTCCAAGACAATCTTTGTAATAAAATACAAGCATGACAAAAGCAAAAGCTCTCTCCTGTGACAAGGTTCATGAAGGCTCACACCCACCCCTTTGAAAAAACAACTAAACAGGCATGGAAGAAGGTGATCAGCACCTCATCCAGCACACGTGAAGACTTGGTTTCAGTTTGCTTACATAAACCCTAAAGGACTGCAATTACTTGCAGTGTCATAGAATCATTAAGGTTGGAAGAGACCTCTAAGATCATCGAGTCCAACCGTCGACCCAACACCACCATGTCCACTAAACC
>NW_008795034.1:3170572-3176877 GCF_000699145.1 Aptenodytes forsteri
TGGGCACACTGCCGGCTCATGTTCAGCTGGCTGTCGACCAGCACCCCCAGGTCCTTTTCCGACAGGCAGCTTTCCAGCCACTCTTCCCCAAGCCTGTAGCGCTGCATGGGGTCACCACAGGCAATGGAAAGTTCACAGGGTTTTAAAAGACAACCATGCAGGCAGGACATCAGTTACAGGATACTGTTAAAATTTGAGTAATAAGCTCCAGGAAGATGACAAGCTCAAAGGTATTAAGATGACAGTTTTAGACACAGCCATTATTCAAATAGCTTTCTGCCACTGAGAGAAATTTATTAGAACTTTCAGTGTGATCGTAGCAACATGTAAATTGGACTGCTCAAATGAGGATATATGGTGACGATGTGTGGTATGAGATACCAACTAAGAATTGGAAGTAGGGATGAAAAAAAGATGTGATTACTGTGGTCAAGCATTCTGAAGGCCTTAGTTTAACAGACTGAGCAAGATGTACTACATCAAAAAAACCCTCTAGAATATAGTTGCTCAATAATAATAATAAAGCATCTGTCTTAAGTACTGAACTTGGAATATAGTATATCAAAAACAGGTTATTATAGAAACAGGGACACAAAAAAGACAGGATAAATAGATGAGTCTTGTGGTCAACAAAATTCAGATTCTGCAAGCAGTAAAATTTATGAAAACTATCAGATTCACATTCCTAAATGGTCACTGTTTCATCTGTATTGCTGTTCAGATGTAAAGAGCCATTTAAAAAGATCAAGTAATTATACATTTGAGAAAAACAGGCAGGCAATGTTAGCCAGCACTACACTACCAGACAGATCATTGGGCTCCATTTATTTATTCTTTTAAAACACATTCTTTTTTAATTTTTTTTTTTAATCTTCTATGAGGAAAAAGAGCAGAGTTCTCTCACAAAGCAAGTCCACTTTCATGTTACTAAGAGTTAAGATCTACAGTGTGAGAAAGCACTTTTAATATCCTTCAAATTTTAATGGGGATGAAATACATGGAGTCATACCCATCCAGGGACTATCAGATCCTCTCCTGCTACTAGTCAGACACCTTAACAAACTTCTATTTCCATAAAGCACCAAGTATTCTTGCCTTCAGAACAGCCTCAAAAATCACCTCTGATACCTCATCCCTGTATCGGCATCTGACCTTACACACAAGACGAGCGCTGACCACCACTGTTGTACCTGTATATGAACAGGAATCACATTGAACACAAGCTGCCACGAAGCTACATGCTGAACTGGACAGATACTCAACTGCATAGGTACTTGAAGACACCCAACAGCCAGGCAACTGTAACCACAAGGAAAATGCATTGCAAAAATCCAGTGGGAGGTGCAAAACAGATATTGTACAGATTACAAACCACAGTTCATATCTTGCAGAAACAGTCACTTTACAGGCAAGAACAAATCTTTAAAGAGTGGAAGAGGCATGCTGGAGTACTATCAAGTCACCTCAGTCAACAAAAGAACCACCAGATTTTAAGTTACAGTGAGAAAATACAGACACATCTCACATGGAGTAACACAACAGTTACTCCGTGACTATGGCCATTTCTGCTGGATGCTTCCCTCATCATCTAGGTCACATTTCAGCTGGCCACTTTCGACCCATATATGTGCGTCAACGACACATGGATCAAGCAAAACAAATCAAGTGGAGTTTTACAGCATCCAAATACACTGCTGTTCAGATCACTTCATAGCCTTGAACAACAGGGATGCCAGCATGGGTTTCTACCCCACCACAGGAGAGTTAGCCCTCAAGGCAGATGAGCAATCACATAGAAACTTCAAGTTCTCAACAAATGAACAACAGACACACTTAAGGGCATCTAACCTATCCTTGCCAGGACTTTTCTGTCACTGGCACGAAGATCAAGGCTGCAGGCTAAGAATCAGCATTGACACCTGGTCAGTGTCCACAGCAGACAAGGGCATATGCACCACAAACCTCTCTGGCAAGCTTAGCATCCACCTGGATCTACTACAGGAAGGGAGGAGCTTGAATAATCTACCTGCAGTCCTCCTGCAGTGGCTCACTGAACAGCTATTCATGATAACTGGAAGTGACAGTGACAGTTGTGCAGTAAATAACAGGTGTCTTTCCTTAAGATGAGAGCAACTAGATATCTTTTAGAGTAAAGCTGGCACTGCGCTTCAAAATGTTGTGTCTAAACACAGAAAGCTATTGAGACTTTTGAATGATTGCGCCAAAAAAAAAAAATCCTATGTAACAGGGAAGCATTCATTTCAGTCTAACATTTTAAGCTGGAAAATAGGGGATATAGTTATAGCATCTGTGTATTCTTTGAACTGCAACTAGCAAATTCTGAAATCTGGTATCCAGTTATCTGGTATCTAGTTCCACCTTCCAGTGAGAGCAGAGGGTTTATTCTGGATATGTACTAGATTCAGTCTTCAATGGCTTTACACTCACAGAAGCATAAAAGAGCAGAAATACCGTGGAAGGGCTCCCAAGAAAGATCAGGCAGGATCTGGTATGGCCCAGAAAGAGAGAAACTGCTGCCTTGGGAGAAAAAAAAAAAATTGTCAACCACAGGATCTGTTGGTATCCCTACAAAAAGATGAAGACTTCAAGTTGTAAATAACCACACTTTTGCAGATGGCTTGCAACTCTGTTTTGCTGCCTTAACAAAAAGGGTCTTTTTAAGGTACCTCACACAAAGCTGACTAAAAGAAAAGAAACTTTGCAGTATCTACCTCTGAAAACTGAAAGTAGACTGTATGCCCTGGTGACTGGCATAAGTCAAAATAAATCAATTACAGTAGTGAATTACCTTCCAGGTGTTCTTCAGACAGACGTAAGAGAATTTAATCCAGACTAGGATATAAGAAAGCTATTCCTGGATTTGGTATTTTATAGTGACATTTGGCATAACTAACCTCAGCATGATGCAGGTTGAGAAAGTAACTTGTTCTATGAACAGGTTCCTCTGAGGGCCATATTCACACAGCCTAAATTACACTCAAGTCCCTGTACTTTGTATTTTCTAAAAGTGGGCTATGGATTAATAACACATTTCAGTCCCGTAAGTTGGTTTTTTTCAGCAGTTGCTCCATCAGTGGCTCTGTCACCACTGACAAAACACAAGGAACTTAAGTGATCTCTTAATGAAGTTGCACGATGGGACTTCTGGGATCATCTTCCAAACACAATGGGCAATGACTGTTACTGCACTACTGCCTACCTGCCTTTCTACAGTCTTCAACAAATGCCTTTTTTTTTTTTAATTATTTCATTCATGTCATCAAAAAGACAGACGCATAAATGCATATTCCCTTTAGAATACAATTAAGCAGAGCCTGTACCCTCTCGATGCTAAGATCTCAGCAGTGAATCTCCAGAAATATCACAGCAGAGTCTTTATCTGTTGCATCCTAGGGCTGAATGGGGGAAAAAATAATAGTAATAAGCAGCACCTTCAGCTTCAATCAGCAGCACGTTCCAAGATCGCAAATTGCTACTGTGTATGAAGAAGGATCTGAAAAGCAAATTATCTCAAGAGGCCATTAGAGACATTACAGATTTAGCAGACATATGCTCATCCTGTTTTTATTGGGGGGTGGTGGGGGGGGTGGGGATAGAGGCATTAATTGCAAAGAAATAGATAATGAAATACAGTTACCATATTCATCCTTTCACAGAAAAGTTATGTGTCTCATTAAAAGCACACTTCCTGTCCATACTTACTTAATGTTTCATGTGGGCAAAAAATATTAAAAATAAATATTCCCCATTCAGCTCTAACTTTAATGACTGTTATTTACACCAATAATTTTGCTTATAGGATGGAAAGCTACCCCAGATTTGTCTCACTACAGACCAACCTTCAGATGACTTTCCATTCAACTTGGGCTGGCCGTACACTCTCCTCAAGGGAAAGAGCCTCAGAGATTCTTTTGCTGCCTACACTAGCATAGCATCAGGACTGAACAGGGTGATCTTGCAACACAAATTTCACAATTTGAATTCTCCAAAGCAAAAAGAGGCTCTAAACCTATTCCTCTTCAAAGGCCATTCCTGTTGCAAAGACATAAAAATAATCCTTACTCATAAAGCCATCCAACAAATACCTATGCATATGTGCAAACAACTGGAAGAACTTTCTTGGGATTCCTTTAATTTCCATACGTAGTCATCTTTATGATCAGTGTCATAAAGGTTAAAACCCCTACTTTTCAACTAAAATTGGACCTAGAAGCTTCTATTTTCAGTCTGCAGGCTTTGGGACTGTATTACTGCCACAGTCACATCATGTTATTTCCACCAAAACAGCTGGAGGTTTCCAGTGTAGGAAGCAATTATTATGAAAAGTGTCAATGTGTCATTCTCCCGAAGTCAAATGTTTAACTTTACGTTATAGCATTTGACAAGTATCCAGCTCTTAGTCTCCACCAAGAAAAAGGAAAAAGGAGAGAGAGCACGCGTGCAAGTCACAAGAGAAAAAGAACAGTTTACCCACTGCTATACAAGCAGATTTTGACATTGCTGACTGATGCCACAGTTGTGGTGCATTTCTAGAGTTTAATTGCTTTGGCAGAAGGCAGGCTTAGGTCTATATGCATGAATGAACACACTGTTTGCCTTGACCTGACAATGCATATGCAAAAAGTGTCAGTCTAAAACAACATGCTAAATAATTACATGTTCAATAAGTGGTGCAAGCATTTTAGGAGGCAATAGTCACAATTCGGGGGGGAGGGGGGGGACAGGGACACAAGAGAAAATGTCCTGCCTGCCAAATGCACAACAAAGAAGAGTTACTCTGAGACACCTTTCAGGCCTAAAAGGCTCAACTTAACCACAGTGCTAGGTACAAAGGACCACACACACGCCTGAAGCTTCCTGGCACAGTGTCTTCCCAGGGTATGTTCACACAGAGAAACAAAGGTGTGGTTGTAACCTCAAGCAGGTATATCTATTAGCATATGGTGTATCTACTAGCTTAACCTATCTAGTCTGAGCAGTTGCATTAGTAAATAATAAAGCACAAAACTAGATAATAACAAGCCAGCAACCTGGCTACATATTCCTAAAAGCAAGCAGAAGTGCCCTCCTCTACATCCTTCCTACATTGACTGGCTAGTAGGCACATTCAGCTCGCTCCAGTGTGCCAGAGCACACTGCAGTCTGACCCTCCTTCAAAGGCACAGACATAACCTTGATGTCTTTTCCTCCAGAGAAAGCAGGCCAGCCAACTCTGTGTGACCAGGGAAGCCTTGGCTAGTGCCAAAGTCAGTACATCCCAATGAACGGTTCTCTGGTTCACAGTCTCAAACTATTGATGCAGACTGCCCGCACAGGTCCTGGCCCAAAACACAAAGCTCTGTGGACGGCCCTCCTTTCAGGAACCTGCACAAGTCAGACTGCATACCAAAGAATGAAGCCCATAGGTAGAAAAAACAACTCCAACAGCTTGGAGTGCCAATATCTCCTTCTCCCATTACACTTTGGCACCACAAGGACCATGCTATTAATTCTGAAGCTAACAATTTGTGAAAGTATTTGGAGGGGAGGCAAAAAAAAGAGGTGTAGGGGGGAACTTTACCAAAAAAGCACTTCAATACTTTTAAGCTGGAGTCAAGACAAGGAAATGATACAAAACATATGAGATCCCAAATCCCAATTCTGCTTAGAGCGGGAATCTCCTGTTAGTACAGTATATTCTCCAGCTACGCATGGTATATTAAATTAATGGAAACTCTGAGCTTTAGCATATGTTTAATAGCTACAGTCTGTTTTTTTGAGCAATGATACTACTTTCTTACTGTATACAAAAAACCACATATGGATGCATTTATGTATGTCAAAAATACCCATGCAGGCTTTGATATTACTCAACAACACATATTGTCTATGGTCAAACAGTGCTTTTGGCTGTATTAGGCAACGCAGAAGCAAGCTAGTAAAAAGTGTCCCAGTTCCTCAGAACCTAGCAAAATCTTAAAAAAAAAAAAAATCTCAGTCATCAGTTTAGGAAAAAGATAGATGTGAAGTTGCTGCCCGAGTGGGCGCTGCCATTGCATGGCGTTCCCCCAGGCAACACATTCTCCCCTTCCCTGGCTGCTGCGTTCAGAGGGGGAGGTGGGTACACCATTCATAGAATCATAGAATAGTTTGGGTTGGAAGGGACCTCTAAAGCTCATCTAGTCCAACCCCCCTGCCGTGGACAGGGCCATCTTCAACTAGATCAGGTTGCTCAGAGCCCCGTCCAACCTGACCTGGAATGTTTCCAGGGATGGGGCATCCACCACCTCTCTGGGCAACCTGTG
>NW_008795034.1:3176904-3180955 GCF_000699145.1 Aptenodytes forsteri
GAAGTCTGCCGCCATCTTTTTTATAAGCCCCCTTTAAGTACTGATAGGCTGCAGTAAGGTCTCCCCAAAGCCTTCTCTTCTCTAGGCTGAACAACCCCAACTCTCTCAGCCTTTCTTCATAGGAGAGGTGTTTGATGTTTTTCCACAATCAGCCCAAGTCCAACAAGCCTTTGCTCCTCCCACAGTAGGGCCAAAACATTATCCTATAACCCAGACCTCTCACACAGCTGTAAAGGGCTGCAGGACAGAGCAGGACAAGGGACAATTTCAGCTGTGTTTCAGCCTACAAACTAAGCGTCACTAACCAAACTAGGCACATTTGGCTAACCCTTGGTGACAAGGCCCAAGGAAAGAAACCCAAGGTCTAATCACCAACGTGTGCCACCCAGAAGGATGAGGGTGAACATCATTTGCACATTTGGATGGTGCTACATACTGAAATACAGCAAGAATTAAATGTTATTGCCAGTGCACCAAAATAACTGTGAAAATATAATTGCTTACTCAGAAAGTTCATCAGACAGATACAGGGAAATCACAGATGCTTTTTAAGTCATGGCATGCTGTTGCACAGGCACTGTGTGGATGCATCTGAAACAGCTATCTCTGTAAACCGTACTAAATCTGTGTTCCCAAAAGCCAGTAATGTTGGGCAGTTACATGTTGCACACTCAGCCACGGGAACATCATCCTGTTTTCCTCCCACGATACACACAGCTGAAGCAAAACACTGTACCAGAACACAAAACCACACCGAGGTAGCATCCCAGCAGCGTGCAAAGGGAAAAGCAGTTCTGCAGACAGAATAGGGGATCTCTCAACACACGGCATTCTCCCGCGAGCCAAGAGTGACATCTGCCGGGACTCGGGCTGCTGCACACGGGGCTTTCTTCACCTAGAGGAACTGAGGTGAGCCCAGCCTAGAGACCCCTCGCTGCACTGACTGCCAAGACACCGAAGGCTTTGATCTGGACAGCCCTTTGTGCTGAAGGAGACAAAAAACAGGGATGTGAAAAAGCAAAAGCATTCACTGTAATCCTTTCCAACTCTGTTCCACAAGACTTACAGGGACAGTGATGCCACCCTAGAAGTGGAACAGAGAACATCGCCACAAGGAAAAAAAAACAAAAACCCCTCAAACCGTAATACCTTCAAACATTGTTATCTTAGCAATACAAAGAAAGATGCCTCATATCTGGGCTTTATACCCAATATAGGATTGCAGCTCGGAAGGAAAACAATAGGCAATGTTGTTGCAATCAGATGTATGCCACCTACCTGCCCATATTTGCCAAGAGGATATGAAATTGTCCCAAGACAGGGGCTTGTACCACAGTGTCTAATAGCTGACTGTGAACAACAAGTTTCATCTCGCCAGTACTTCTTTCCCCTTCTGCATATAATACGCAGATATTTTTAAAGTAAGTAACCCCAGATCTACTCATGAGAGGACTGCAAATACTGTCTTTGAATGAATGAAAGCCTATTTTCTGTGAAATTATAATTTAGAACAGATATCTTACATTATTGACAAATTCAGGAAGGGAGCCATAATGGAACTAATTAATGAGTCGTTAGCAGGAAAGGCCAACACAAAGTATCAGGGCAGGAGAGCAACTCCACAATGACACAGACCTGGCATTCACACACCAAGACTAAACTTCTGCACACATCAGCTGAAAATGATGGTAGTGTTTATGGCCAACACAGTGCCACTCCTGAGCAAAGGCTTCAAAAGGTCAATATCCAGAAAAACATCCCTTTGTCCAGTAAGTCACAGAGAATTAGATCTACATCATAGCATGACTGAGTATTCCTTACACTTAGATCTCAGTCTGTGCTATCTTTAGTGTCGCTTCCATGCGGCTCTATGGGCACTGTAGGTAGCACAGGTTTTGCAGTGACAGTAGGGTTGGTGAGTACATTTTAACTAATCCTAGGAACTCACTCCCAGCCATTTTCCTACAGCACTGCCTCAAAATGGATTCAGTTCTCGGTGTTTTTGAGGTAGGAGGCTCCAGACTGAGACTCAGCTCACAAGCATTTCCCATTCTGTCCCATCCCACCCACCCCCAGACCCCAGGGAAAAACAGGAAGAATGAGTGACAGGCTAAGGGGGAGATGAAGTAATCTCCAAGGAAAAAAAAAGTCTCAGCTTTGCATTCTGCAGCTCTAACTTCACGTCTGTTCAACTGCAGGAGGGTGAATGCAAAATAATAGAGCATTACTGCCACCTTGTGCTACATGAAATCTCTACAATCAAGGGTTTTCTTTTTGCCTTCCTATTTTTTTTAAACCACAAAACCAGAACCCAGACTTGTATTAGCATGTTCAGAAGTGAAGATGAGCAAAACGCTCCCATCTCACCCTGCAAAGGGCCTGCCATTGCCTTTCAGCTGAGTGCCAGGCCAGAGAGTGCAGCTGGCTCTGCTCTCTTCCAAGGCCTGGGACATGGCCCCCTACAGCCCCCCAGCCAGAGCAGAGGGGCCCAGTGCTCCCAGGGGCCTCTTCAGCCAAGCATGGCCACAGACACAACATCTCAGGGTGCCAGCTCTCCCCACTCCCCTTTAACCAAAAGGCACCAATGATTTGGCACCTTTATCATCACTATTCAATGGTGTAAATTGCCTATGCCTTTTATTTATGAAATGAAGCTCATCACAAATACTTAAAACATGGCATGGCTTTCATTGTCCTGCCTGATGGGAGGCAAACAGCCTATATAATCACTTTTCATTGACAGTAATCAGAGGTTTTGGTGCCGGCTGAAACTAAACCGACTAAACACCAGAGCTTACTTTACAAGGACTGCTGGTCTGGCAAGGTTTGTGTTTGTTTCCATGCTCAAGCACAGTTTGAATAAAGTCATATTCTTATGGAGGGATTTTTGCTATGCTGATTTCCCAGAAAGGTGTTTAAAGGCAACTGCATGGTACTCCAGATCTTTGGCAGTCACATACAGATCCTTTACTGAGCAGACCCATACAATTTATTACAGATTAAATTGAACAGTTTCTTCATAAATAACATACAAAAGCCTATAAAATGGTAGTAGAAAATTATAGATGTTCTACAGCATATTTGAACAATCCCTGAAAGCTTAATAGAGGAAGATTAGAAAATTCTGAAGAAGAGAACAGTTTTTCACAAGACCACACTCCCAAAGAAAGGATATCTGAACACAGCATTAATGCATTTTAACAGAACCATTTATCTCATTGATATTTTTGACAGTATTTTTAAATTGCGTTTGTTATCTACTTTTATCCCTTGTTTCCGAGATCAATTTCAACTAAAAACTAATTTAATAATACATAATTGTGATTGTTCTCCCATGGCAGCTTAGCATCAACACAAAAATTATACCTTTGTCCAAAAATGCCAAAATGTTTTCACATATTTTAAATCTTAGTTTAAACAAATGCTATCACAGAGATAAAAGGAAAGGCAACTGGTGAACCAGAAAATAAAGGAGACTTTCTCAGAGATGGGCCTTCATTTCTGAACCACCCTAGAGGCCTGCCACAGGAGGGTCTCCCGATTGTCTTGACTCCAAGCAGGTATTGGAAAGCACCTTCAAAAGCTAGCTTTATGGCTATCCTCTATGGTTCTTGCATCAGAAAATCTTCCACTACCAGAAAAGAAACCCTGAAGTCTCCTCTGCCCATTGCCACAGGAAGCTTCACAGAATTGGAGGTCTCCTCACATAAATTTCTGTTTGTCTTATCTGACCAAAAGACTGGCTCTAGCCAGATTTGTTCCTTATCCAAACCAGATCCTGGGCTGCTCTGCCGCTTCTTCTTTCATATACTATGAAAAAAAATCTATATCTAGAAACTGTTACAGAATGAGTTGTTTGATGTTTTCTTTCCCTCCATTCCCCTTCCTTGTTCTGTGCTAGACACTGACATTCAGCAAGACTTCATGTATATAACAAAGATCTGTACAAAACAGTAGTTTTACTTCAGTTTTGTTACTTCTAACTTTTTACCTATTCTCCTAATTCACCATTTTTTTTTCTATTCCTATCCCCCACCCCCGCCACGAGCAC